>NC_072862.1:4778125-5082812 GCF_028858705.1 Grus americana | reverse complement strand
AAATGACACAGATGTTTCCTTAGATGCAGTATGAGCTTGGGTTTTACCTCCACAACCAGAATGTTTCTGGTTCTCCACAGGAAAGACTCACCTGGCAATCTGAACAGCAGCAGAAGGAAACGATTGAGGCATTTAGGGTCGTATTCTGCCTCCGTATATATACACCTGCTGCGTGGCCAGGATTACCGCTTGTGTACCACGGGGCTGCCAAAACAGGTCTGCAAAACCCTGCTTACACCCCAGCTGCGGAGCAGCCTCTTCCCTGGATTTCATCCTCCCCTCACCGCCCTTCTCAGTGCGAGATGCCCACGGCTGGAAGGGAGACGGCAGATTTCGTACCCAGGGCTGACAAGTTTTCCTAATTGTTTAACAAATTTATTTTAAAGAACAGCCAGGTGGTCATTATTTTATACTATTTTTAAATGATAATGTCTGTGAAAATTATTTTCATGGTAGATCAGTGTCACTAGTAAGAGAACAGGGTAGCTATGCGAGGAATTCATGGAGAGTCTTCAATACACACTCCCTAGGATATCAAGTCCAATTGAAATGCAAAGCACAGTAGACTTTCTCTTTTAATGACACTTAGTGAAAATCTTCCAAATGTCTGAAAGCCTCATCTGGGACAATAAAGTAGGAATTTAAAAGAGATGTGCAAATTTATTGTCATGAAGATGACAGAGCAAATTGGTGGGACATAACTAAAGCCAGCTCTGCCCTGCCCAGGGTTCCTGCGCTAAAATTTAAAGCAAATAGGCACCGTGACCTCCCATTATGCCTTTTGATTCACCGACGCGTAGGCATCCTGCTGACGGAGGACCGCCACCTCCGCACACGTGCCCACGCATGGGTCGGTTCGGGAGCAGCACACACACAAGCCCAGGGAGCGTGTGTCGAAGCCATCAAAGGCTCCCACGCAGATTTCTAATGACACGTGCTGCCCTGTCTCACCTTTCATTTTAGAGGCGAATGACACAGATCAGTGTAAAGGTTTGTGATACAAAGAAAGCCAGATCCGGCCTTGAAAACCTATGAATAACAACTGCGATCACCTTCTCATGAAGAGCAGAGTCTTCAGCCACCTGCAGGGTCCAAATTGCTGCGCCAGCATGAAGGAGACCACGCGCTGTAATGCATTTTATAACTACAGGGTGAAAAAGGAAAGAAAGAACTACCCAGAATATTGGACTTGAGAATTTAAACTCACAAGTCAGGACATTCAAAATCATGTTTCCCGTAGCGCCCATAACTTACCTCCTTGCACATATGTCGCATGTACTGCTGGGTATGAGGTTATATTTATGTCTTACTCCTTCTGTGCCAGGAGCAGAGTTATGGCTGTTGGGGGAACCATAATTTTGATTTTCCTGACTTTTGTGCATTGAATCTTTAAGAAGAGAAGAAAAAAAAAAATCCCTTGCTTGGATGGCAGCAAAAGCGTGTCTCTGCCTTTATTTCCACTTTTTCTTCTGGCCCTCTGCCTCTTCACAGCCAGGTGAAAGTGTGGATTTTACACACACAAAGAGGAATAGTTATTAAAAAGAAGCAATTTGTTGGGGAGGCTGCATTAAAACCACTAAAGCCTTCTAAGTAAGTTTTCATTACCAAAAACGTTGCTTGCAGCCACCTTTTTAAAATAAACTCTGCCACTTTCTTGTGGGTGACTTGCAACAGTCTCTACGGTACACCTATCCCTGTCTGGAACATGCTTACAGCATCGGTTCAACGTGTATCAAAATGGACATACGCATTATTTATAAAAGGAGCAAAAGAAAGCCTAGGCCCCTATTTCAGAGCCATTTACCAGCACTCGTTGCACTGTGGCATTGAGAGGTGCGGAAGACTTTATTTTCCTCTTGTGTCTGCAGCGGTAGTAGCTGTTAAGTGGCCTTTTTGCTGGAAATAGTATTTGGGAGATTGGCACATACTTGCAAAGAAAAGTTCTTCTTCTGTTTCTCTGCTGAAGATTATTAAGTAACACCTCTTGCGCTTGCTCAGCCGTGGTTTCAGTGAAAGGGCTGTGTCTTTGCGGAGGCTGTGGGAGCCCATGTGATGGTTCCCAACGACTTTGATAACCCTTGGATTGAGGCTTAAATCGCTTCACCTCTAAGTTGCGCTAACAAAGTTAACGCTCGGCATTTTGATGTTCGGCAGAGTACTGCTGTGAGGGTTCGCTTTGTAAGGTGACTGATGCTTTTCGTCCCCTTTGGTCATTTATTTATAGGAGGAAGAAAAGAATAGAAAATTAACCTGGATGCTGTCTCTACACTGAGATACTTTCCTGTGGAAGCCCTGCCGATTAAAAAATGCTTTTGATTTGATTTCCTGGAACATTATGTTATTTTCCACTCCAATATGGGTTTATTTCAGACATATTTCTGATGCTTTGAATGAACAAAGATGCAAGGAAATGTATTACATTTGGGAAAATCATACAAATGGTAAACGTCTTTTCAAATAAGTTATGATATTTCAAGGGCAGTTTAGACCTATTCAAATTGCATATTCTCATTACCATTCTTAGCAACAGGCATAAGTCCTTCAATCTCCACGTAGTTTTGCTACTCTCTCTCCACAATTTTCAATTTCCTTACAACTATTCATCTGATTTATTATTTCCCTCCTGTATTTTAAATGCCTTGTAACCCCATACATCTGTTTCACTCTCTCAGCTTCAATACTCAAGGTCGTTAATACCCCCGAAATATCCTTTGCTTATACCACAACTTTAAATGTGCTCTTTCTTGCCCAGTGGCTTGTTACGTAATTACCAGTGGTGATATCATCTTGTTTTTATAGTTTTATGATTAAAGAGATAAAAATGGACTCAATTGAATAAAATGTGAGAAGATACTTGCAGTATCTGTGGCAATGCTGCTGCTCCTATTGCACAGGTGGTACGGAGAGATGCAAAATTGATCTTTCTCAGTGTGTTGCTTGAAAGTTAACTAAGATGAAATAAATTATATTGCATTAACATTTGGCCCTTCTGATTAAGTGCTGCTTAAATGTGCATCAAATTTTGAATCGATTCCGTCGTACAGAGAGGCAAAGTACACGTCAGTCGAGATGGTTCAAATTTGTCTTAAAAATGCAAGCATCCCTGCCAGCCACAGCCCCGGCTCCCACCTCAACGTCTCTGTGGGTCACACCTGGTCGGACACCATCTCCTTGGTCCTGTGCCTGCCCGGGAGCTGGCTCAGCCTCCACACGCCAAGGCAGCCCCCGGGGAGCCCCCCGGGTCCGCGCCATGTGAGGACACAGCCCCACGGCGGAGCAGGGAGACCAGCGTGGTGGGAACGCCCTGCCTCTGCCTCGGAACAGCCGCCAAGGAGAAGGGGAGAGCCCAGAGCAACCCCCGGGGACTCACAACCCTCGGTAGTTTGGCGGTAAAATGCAAATTTGTGGTTCACTGAAGCCTCCAAGCCTGCCAGTGGAAGAAGAGGCTCGTGTGAGGCCGTTTGTCCCTGGCTATGCTGCAAACGTGGGGGCTGAGAGCGCCCCGTGCCGCCAGCATCCCTCCCCTTCACACATAACCGATGCCTCCCCCCAGACAACGTGCTTGTCCTCTGAGCGGACTGCAGATCCCTGGGAACGCACAGTTGGTGGAAACCTACAGTTTCCTAACTCCACTGATGGAGACAGCCTGTCTGGGCAAAGCCGGTTGTCTGGGGAGAGCAGGACATCGCTGCGGGGAGCCGCTTTCCGGGGCCGGATGAACGCCACTGCCAGCGAGTGCTGGCTGGCCAAAGGGCTGCGCTGATTTAGCGCAGGGTAATCGCTGCTGCCCGCTGCCATATGGGAGTGTCAACAGCGTTTACAGTGCAGAAACACAGAGCTGCAGGGCTGGAAGGGACCTGGGGAGAGGAGGCAGCCGGTGCCTTGCCCCAAGGCAGGATCAGGCCCTGCAGACCCTCTCTGACAGCTGATTTTCTAACTTGCTCCTTCCCGGAGAGGCTCCTGCCACCTCTCCAGGTCGCACGCTCCCTGGCTCCACCAGCCAAAGGACTTTCCGACACCCCATCCGCATCCTCCCTGCCATCCGTTCCCGCCAGCCCTTCACCAGCTCCACAGCCAAGCCTGAGGAGCACCAGCTCCTCTGCAGCAACTATTTTCATACAGGCGCACAGGGAAACAGTGATGCAGAACACTTTGGTTGTGATTTTTTTTCTCTGCATTCCTTAGTAACTCCTTTTGCGTGCTGGAAACAACAACATAACTAACTTCTGAGCCCCCTAAATCATTGAAGAGAGCAGTGCAGAGACTACGAATGAGGGGCATTAGATGGAGTCGCCCACATTCATGGCCAGAGTGCCCTGAGGGCTCCCAGGACTCCTCACTTCATGCACAGCCCTTCTGCTCCCACCTCCTTTGCACCGGGTGTAAATCCAATGAGGGGAAAAAAGAGGAGACAGTGCCCTTCCAGAGCCATCCCTGACGGGGATGAGATCACTACCACTTATTCCGTTGCAGGCTGCAAGAGATGTGAGCATGGGACTTGCCGACCTCCCGCGGCGTGTTTACCGGACGGATGAACCCAGGAGCTCAGACCAGACAGGAAAGTATCACTTTCAGTCCCGCTAACCCAGACCCTCCCCTTGAATCACAGGCTTGGCTTAAAAATGAGGTTTATGTAAACATATAGCTTGCTTTCAATTTGAAGTGTACAATTCTTCCTTCTCTACTAAAATGTTGTGGGTTTTTTTCCATGCGAGTCCCAGACCTGAAGCCTGCCTGGCACAGGCACGGCCAGTTCTTGGAGCTGGGCTTGGGGGCAACCAAGTAAAAACCATCGCTGGGACATTGGTGCCAAAATCCCCCATCCTGTCAGTGCCTGCACTCGTGTGGGTCTCAGATCCCATGGCTTTGATGTTTCTCTGGGCAAGCACGGTCCTGCACGCCCAGAGGAGATGCCTGATGCTGCCCGCAGCAGCCCCTCGGGAGCCGTGGCCGGCGGGGAGCCCAGAGATGTGGCACAGCCTTTCCAAAGCAAAGTTCAGTCTCATGTTTGACTTATGAAAACAAACGAAAGGAAGGGAAAACCTATCCTATTACTCATTCCCAGGGCAGCGAGGCTGTGCCGCCGCGGGTGTGTTGGTTCACACGACCGCAGGCAGTGCAGCCGGAGCATCCCGAGACAGGCGCAGCCGGGGGGCCGCGGGCTCTGACTCACACCCGCAGGTGGGACCTGCTGTGTCACCGGGCTCCCCACCACCCGCAGCCACTGTCCTGTGGCTGGCCGGGCCATCTGCATCAGCAGCAGGTACCATAACCGCACTGGCTCCCAGCCCGCCCCAGCACCGGGGGAGCAGCCTCAACACAGAGCAAGCCTTTGGCTCGCCCGGCACTCTCCTCTACAGAGCTGCGACAAGTTTCCCCAGCAAGTTTTCAGCTTCCTTCCCCTGAACTGACCCTGCTTTACCTCTGCCACAGCGGGGTGCACAGACTCCTGCTGTACCTCTAGCAACACAGACAACACCCTGTCTCCCCGCTCCTCGCTGTTTCAGTGTCGTCTTACACGTTTTATCCAAGTAAAATAGCCTTTGCTTCACTTTCGCTGGGAGTTACACTAAAACACCCAGATACAGACTTCATTTGTTCATTCAACTCAGGCTGGTGTGAAAAGAAGATCCCAGCAACTGCCTCTAGACCAAGTACCTCAAATAATTCCATCTTCCATGGCTGGTTTTCCTGGAAGAGGCTGCAGCAACCTCTTTGTGGCTTTATTGCTAAGAGAGATCATTACGGCAGAGCCTCTGCTGCTCTGCTTGTCACACCTTGCCCTCCCCACGGGGGGCGGGTTTAAAAGGGAAGTTTTAGTGAACTAGATATTAAGAAAACAACAGAAAACAACCCGAAAACCTGCAGACATACACACAACCTCCCTCACATCATCCCCCTATAAAAGCAAGCAAATTTTGCACGAAGTTACTAATTCCTGTCAGAAGCCACCGGAGCATCTGCTCTCCAGGCACAAGCCCTTCGAGCTGGAGCTGCTGTCCTCAGGGACTTGCTAATTTAGCATTCCCTAACAAGGGCTCCAGACCCACGCTGCTGACTTGTTCTGTGTTATCAGGACCATTAAAACACTCATTAGAGAAGGGCTCCATTTGCTCTTTGACCTGTGGAGCTCGGCTGAGTTGTAGAGTAGCTGGCCAGACTCCTGGAGGAGCATCCTTAAGAAAATAACGTCTGATGATAAATTTACAGCTACAGCAACTGCATGTTAAGTGCATTTTACTCCAGCTAGTTCTGTGTCACAAGTTGTCAGTACAGATTGGTGGGAAAAGAGTATGAAATATTCATGAAGTTATCAATGGCACCAAGATATCTAGTTAATTATGTTGCTTAGCACTTCCTCGCAGGCTCTGAATACTCAGTGCTGACTGGCTCGTTAGCGTAACTGCAATTTGATTGTGCCTTTGTGGCAGTGTTTTCTCCATACCACTGACACACCACTGCGCTCTTGGACCAACTCCATCTTAATTAGCTTTGCTGCCACTGGAATTAGGCGACATGTTGTAGAAGTCACTTAAATTAACTTCTGACTCTTCCTCAGACAGATGGGACCTTGGTACCCATGCCTGCCTATTACGTTTGTTTAATCATTCTTTAAAGAACTGTCACAAAAAGACAACATGCTGTACTGTCTGGGTGCGTCAGAAATGTGACCTTGGCTTCAGCGCTGGTTTGTGAAAATGAATGCATTTCTTAGAAGGTATCTGAATTTTGCGAGGCAAGTTGATTAGTAATTTGGATTGCAGCCTAGAGGTTTGCCAGGTAGCGAGGCCCCGTTGGCTTGTGCTACTCATAACCCAAAACAGCACCTGCTTGGAAACTCACATCCCACCCTGTCTCTGGTGCCCACCGCTGATCCCCAGCGTGGGGCCGCAGCACAGGAGCAGCTCGGGCTCGTGATGGGGCTGGGGTCTGTGGGGATCTGCAACGTTACAGTCCCCACCATGGCGCAGGCTGGACATGCTCTCTGGTCCATACACAGAGCCCTGCCGATGGGCTTTGCACGAAAGAGCACGGCACATGCAGACTAAAGCCCCCTGTGCTCCCCTGGCTGTGCAAAGCTTGCATCGGAGAGCATCAGCCCACGGCTGGTCTTTGACACTCAAAAGTCAGAGTGTCAGTGCCCTCTGTGGCCCGTTCCAGCCGTGAGCTGTTACAGATGGAGATGCGGTAGAGCTACAGCATACTCGCACCACATCTGGATGCTGGCGGGGGCTACAGCATCACCTTCCTAAAGCTGTCTGTGCTGTGCTAGTGACTGCAGGAAAGCTGGAAGAAGCCCAAACAGTGCAGGACAGGATATTCTGGAGTATTCCAGCCCAAATTCTGGACCAGGAAATTTTAAGAAGTTTCTACAAACATTAGCAATGCTGGAGGGGGTTTGGGGTGAGGTTGCCTGGTACTTGAAGGTTAGTGCACTGGAGACCTAGCCCCTTTGCACCTCCAGTCCTACCAGCCCCACCCCAGGCATGTTCCTCTCCCCACCCCAGGAATAGTGCCCGCTGCAAGATCCTCTCGCCCAGCCCTTGCTTCAGTTTGAGTCTGAAGCTAGAAAGGGATGGTGCAGCTCCGCTCATACCCCTGTATTTGGGTGCAGGAATAGACCCAAATACCTGAACCGATGCTTAGTCAAGAGACTTGCCCACCTACTAGACTTTATCTGAAGCTGTGAGCAGACAGTGCTCTTAGTTTGCAGGGTTTTCCAGAAAGAAAAAAAAAAAGAAAAAAAAAAGGTTCACATTGCTTCCTCCCTGGAGGTTTACTTTCAAGTTTCAGCTTCAAACAAGCCCAGATTTCAAAGTTCAGCTGGCTCCACCAGCGCGTGTATTGTTCTGCATGCAGACCATGCAGGGCGAAGGATTTCCCTGCAGCTTCCAGTGGTGCTCAGCCCCCACCGCTCCCTGCCTGACCCCACGTACTGCAGAGCTTAATAGCAACATAAATAAAACTACATCACCTGCAGGAGCCAAACTGACATATATGCATTAGGACATTTTCCTAATTTCTCTCAAGATGTTTTGGTAAGATGCCAGCCACACCACCATTCTTTCCTGAAGTGATAGCATCTTAGTGGTAGGACCATATCGCAGCACTTGCAAAACTCACAGCCGAGCGCTACAAAAAGCAGTGCTTCCACCAGTCATTCAAAAGGTTGCATCCTACTAAAGGCTTGCTTTAGTGCTGAAACTGGTGCCAATTTACTTAGATAACTCTAACTTTTGAAGGCAGGCTTAATCTGCCGTACTGAGGCCTGTCTGTTGCAAGTCATCTTTCCTTATTCCAAGCAATTTAGACCCTGATGAGGCAAGGCATTTAAGGACATGCTTAAGTGTCATCTAATTCAATGCAAGGGCTTTAGCACTTGCCAAGTCAGAGTTATAATGCTATAAAATCCTCTAGCGCCGTGTGGACGGGACTGTACGTGGCATGGTGGCCCCTCCACAGGGTACGTGCTGTCTCTGGGTCACAGTCTTGCTGACCTGGAGCTGCCCAGCTGAGCACACTGGCTTTCTGGGAAATTAGGGGGAACGATGTTTCCCAGCTGCAACCACATTTCTACAAACCCTGGAATGAGACTAGCAAACTGAAGTGGGCTTGGAGGCCACGCTCCTGGCCCTTCTCCATCTCTGGACTGAATACTATTCGCATAGAAATAGCCATGGTTTTGGCATTCATTCCCTAACCCATGCTAAGACCTCCTGTTATTTCTGTGGTGATCCCTGAGCGTTGGTCCCCCCCATGAAGGAAGATCAGAGTCGCTGTCCACAGATCCACAGGCCCCACCACACACTTTCCATGGCTCCAGGAACACCGTTGCTCTCCCCGTGCAAACTGCCTTCTCTATAAAGGAAAGAAACAGCTATCCTCCGCACAATAGCGCACAAATAAGGACATGATTAAACCATACTGGATGCTGAGAGGCAAACTACTGCACTATGATGTTCAAAAAGCCAGAATAATGTGATGGTTATAAAGACAGACAGCTCAGGCAAAGATTGCCTAGAGCACAGAATGATTGTCAGGATGGGCAAAAATGTAGAAAATCATGTGAGTGTGTAAGCTGCCAAAGCCAATTAATCCAAAGAACATTTTGCAACCATTAGGCTTCTATTACTGTGCATGCATCGTAATTACTATGGGTCTGCGTGGATATGATGGCAGATCTTTAATGATACCGAGTTTCTGTATGAACTTTAATTATTTTCATTGCATTTGTTTGCATTGAATTGTTGCAGCATCTAAAGTTGGAAAAACTGACTTCTTTTTTAATTTGTTATTTTAAGTGGCACTGCACCCAGATCATCCTAGAAACAAAGTAGAGCCAGAGCTTAGAAATAAAGGTGAACCCAAACCTTACAGGAAAGGACTGGATCCACATTTTGTGGTTGGCTTGAACCAGTGTTGCAGCATCCTGGACTAGAACTATCAGAAACACCATGTTGGATAGAACTGAGATTTCAAATTTGTTATTTGGGCTTATTCTCTGCCCAAAGACAGACCATGTGGATTTACGTCAGATTTAGCTTCACACTTGCTTTGGCAACCCATTCTCCCCATTAAAGAGTACAAAAGCTATTTTACCAAAGAACATGAAAACATGATTTTTCTCAGCTCGCTGTACTGCTGACCTGAGTAAGGTGCGACAACTATTTGTCACCTCTAGGGAAATTAAATGGGGCCCATTTTTTCAATCTAGTGAATACTCTTTCATACCATAGAATGGTTTGGGTTGGAAGGGACCTTAAAGATCATCATCCAACCCCCCTGCCATGGGCAGGGACATCCTCCACTAGACCACGTTGCCCAAAGCCTCATCCAACCTGGCCTTAAACACCTCCAGGGATGGGGCCTCCACAACAATATCTTCTATCCATGTGGTTAAACCTACTGCAGAATGCTAATAGTAGGAAAAATATATGGCAGGTTAAGATAGCTAAATGGGCTTTGTTCTATCCTAAAAATTTAAGACATAAAATCCACTCACTTGCCACTAGTTGAAGCATCTTAAACTTCTGAAATTGTGTCTCAAGTCTGTAAGTCACCCACCAGATCTTGACATCTATGGAGCTAAAATCTCTTTTGTACAGTGAGTTGCCTGCAGAGCACCTTTCCAGTTAAGGTGCTAAGTTTCTTGGACAAGAAATGCTGTCCTGCACTCTTTGCAGTCATCGCTATCTTCCTAAAGCTCTTCTGGCCCTTTTCAGCTGATTTTCAGTCTAAAACTCTTTCCTGGTTTCCCCTGGCTTCAGACTTGCCCACCAGCTGGAGCAGAAAGAGCCATTTCCAGCCTCTGCTTAGATGCTCAGTCCTCACCCTTTAACATTTGCCCTCTGGGGCTGTTTTCTTACATGCTTCCCCAACTAACCAGGTGCTATCTGTTCTCCCCGACCACAGCCTCCCTGCTCCACCCTGCACAGGCACCCCGAGACGAGAGGCAGAACCACAGAGACTCAGCACTGGTCCCACCAGGTGGTTGGGATGCCCAACCCACCACGTTCTCCCCTCCCTGCAGCATGGTGGGGACTGAACAGAAATCAGACTGTTCCCTTTAGGCAATAGGTACCAAGTCTAGCACGTGTATTTCCAGCAGGAATTGCTGCTGGGAGAGTCAAGGCTCTTCGTGCCCATCACCAACCTCCATCTCCCCTATTTCTTTGCCACCATTTAACCAGACAGGCACTTGGCAGAGAGTAAAGACAAACACATAGGTTAGACCAGAAAACTTGTTTTCTGTCTCCATAATGTTTATTCTCTTGCTGTTGTCCCCTTGCCCCCAGGGAGGCTGTAGGCAGTCAGGCAGAGGACAGCCTCTGGGCAATGGCCTTTAGCATTGTGCAAAAGATCTACCTCTTCATTCATCAAAATCTCCCATGAATTTTTCCCTCTCCAAATCTGGTTGTGATAGCCAGCCTGCAAGAGATCATGCCAGTCCTTCAGGGAAAATTGCACCGGAACAAAAGGATATACCAAAGAGATATCTTAATTTCATGATTTTTCAAAACAAACAAGCAAACAAAAAAACATTTAAAAGAATAAATTCAAGATATATCAGAACTGCAGCACTGCTAGTAGAAGCAGTCATGTCAGGGCATTTGCCTAGCCTGGCCTTTTTGAAGTCTCAAAGCCATTAGAGAAATTGATTTATTTGGACAAGCCATTAACTGTTAATCTTTTTTCTCTTTTGGGGGGAACTGATTGTGAACTGTAAGTTACACTTTATTTTCTTTCTTTACCCAGATATTATTTTAAGTGTCTGAGCTCTATAATTGCACAGTGCTCTGGGCGACTGAGGCAGAGAAAGACCATATGAACGAGGCCGCCTTGCCTTTCCGCTAGCATTTACCCAGCCCCGCTTACTTTACAAGAGGAGCAAAAAGAAGAGAGGCAAAAAGGGGCAGGAAAACCTGTGAGGAAGACACACAGCCCTAGCAGCGAACACTGCAAACAGGCAGGAGATAAACAGCAAAACACCCCACTTTTTGCAGGTCAGAGCACATTGCTTTGTTTGTTTTGCTTCTGAAGGAGTCCAAAGAGAGGGGCTCTGCTTATCTGCTTCATCTGCACGTAGGCAGCTGAGGGTTTTCAACCTGATACTCAAGTATAAGCAGCTCCTCAGCCAGCATGAGTCAGGGCAGCATTTGGGATCCTTTTTTTTCTAATATGTCTGCATTACTTAGGAATGGCAAAGAGATTTGTGATTGGCAAAACTTATAGCGCTGTCTCCCACCTTCCTTGCAGAGCAGCCCTGACCTGAAATCCTGCAAAGCAAAGCAAAGCAAACCCTGTGCTGCTCCCCTCCATCTCTGCCACCATGGGCTTCCCTTCCCTTTTCTTTTCCCGTTTCTGTATAAAACACACAGAAACATTACAGGCAGTCCTGTAACCAGCAAAATCTCTGCCCTGCACAGCCCTTCAGGGCCCATCGCTGACCACCGCGTTATGGGTATTTACAGCTCAACCCATTTCCCCAGCCGCGCAACTTGCTCTAAAGATCAATCACTGACTGCAATACATCCTCATGACTAATAGAAACAATTACTTTAGATGAAGGCTCACAGGTATTTAAACATGTTAAAAGTGCTTCGGAAGACTGATTAAAACAAATGGGCCAAAATCCAAATACAATTTTCTCCCTGGCCAGCCTTAGCAGTGGTCGTAAAACACGACTGGTTGTAATGTTATTAATTATTATTACAACTCCTTTAGCAGCATTATGGAAACAGAGCACAAAGATCTCGTTACTAGTCGAATGGACAGCTCTGAAGTGATCAGAAAGCCAATGAGCGCTCACGGGAGCATCTTTTTAAGCTATTAGTTATTTAAGCAATTTATAAGAACAGGGAGTTGATTTGTGCTGGGAAGGAGAGAGTGGGTCCTAGCTCCTCGCCATGGAGAGAGCTTTCCTGGTTTGTCTACATCAAAGACTCATGGCTGCACCTCCTACTCATTTGATCTTAATTCAGCTCAAAAAAGCTCCACTTCATGCATTTCTAGGTATGACTTAGACATGAAACATGACGCAATGGTCCTTTGATGAATAAGGAAACATGGACTGGGAATCATCTGTGCCAGGAAGATCTGATCTGATTTTCGGAAAGAGGTGAACACATAGCGATACACGCACATACATGCAGCTATAAATAAAGCAGGAGCTGTTTGCAAGGGAACAGGAGCCGAAAGCCGCTCCCTTGATTCAATTCATTGTCCCAGTTCATCTCTTAATTTTTCCACCCTAAAAATATCCACGCAGCCAGCATTCTCTATGCAAATCATGATAATTTCAAGCAAAACACAGGGCATCAGTAGGTGCCATGGCAAAAGCATGGGGACAAAGCCGGACTCACCTCTTGCTCCCAAGCAGCGGAGCAGTGGCTGGTGGTGGCACCGCGGGGAGCGGAGCCGGTGTTCCCGGGGCAGGAGCCCAGGCTGCCAAAACCCCTGGTGTGGCACCCACCCGCTTCCCACGGTCCCTCAGCAGCCACAGCTTCCCAAGGAGAGACTGCAAAAACCTGCCAATAGGTCCTGTGAGACACATTAAATACTTTAACTGTCTTTAGAGACTTCTCAGTCGCTTAAATGCGCTGGAATGAAATAAATGCTCTTTCCAATGTTCTCTGAAAGATAGATGGGCTGTAAGCAGGCAGGCAGTGTGGTGGGAGGCAGGGCACTGAGGACAACCCCAAGTTTAATGTCCAATGCTACCCCAGACCTCCTTCAGGCTCTCTCGGACATGTGACTGCCCTGTCCCACCCTGCTTGATTTCTCCCTCCTGATTTTTTTCTGAGATGGGTAAATAATATTTCAATATAAGTAGTTAATTACTTGAGGACTTTTTTCAGCTCCTTCACTGGCAATGTGTCTGCGGTCAGTGTTTGCTCATGAGGCTGTGCCATGTGTCTCTTGAAATGGTGATAACCAATGATTATTAAATCTTGGTGACTCCCATTCAAAGGAGGAAACCATAGGCCAGTGGTTTGTCTAAGAAGCAGCAAATTTTCTCCTGTGTGTCTTTTGAAGCGGGATGGCCAAAGTAGGAAATGCCCAAACCACAGAACACAGAAATCAAGGTGAAGGAGGAGAAGAGTATGTCACAGTTACATGAGTGAGTGAAAAGAGGACACAAAATTGGGGCTGTCATGAAGACCATTCCTGCGAAGGAGCAAGATCCCCAGAACGCCGGCTCGGACTGCAAGTGTGGCTGAGGATGGCCACCACTGCAGCCTCCCTGGAGGCAGGGAAGGCCAAGAGCAGGTAGGACATGTGCTAGATGCTCCAGCAGGTCCTGAGCAATGCCCTCTTCCATCAGCAAAGAAACCTGCCTCAAATCAGGCAGGGTCAAGTGCCGACAGGCCCTACCCTCCCAGCCGAGAGCAACCAGCACCAGCTTGTGTCATGAGTGGTTTCAAAGACTCCAACCACTGAAGAAACCCATAGGGCTCTGGTTGGCACCATTTGTTTGGTGGTTGTTCAAAAGTCATCCCAGCAAGGCTTGCAAAGCAAGTCTGCTTCATAAACCAACATGCAGCAAAGCTCAGCTTGGACTCAAAAATGCATACCCTTCCCAAAAGACTACTCAGTATTCAGTGAAGAGTAATTTAAATGGCAACAGTTTAACCAAACCAAGTCAGATATTTTTAAGTGCAGTCATCGTGTGTTGAAGCAATGCTTGCATTGTGGATATACTGTTTTCAGAACGCTGTTCCCCATCTGTTATGCCCTAACATGGTGTGGGTGACTCCCCAGACATTCTTGCTAACAGAATGGCAAGAGCCAGTTACATATCCTAGAAATCTGTTACCACATTGAATGCCTGACCCAAAGCCTGTTGACATCCACAGAAGTCTTTTAGTGGATTTAATAGGCTATGGATCAAGCCTGAATACCACCATGCCATTTAAAATCCAGACAAACTCAACTTTGTGAAGTAACAAGATTTACTTCACTGCAGCCTCCATAAACACCTGCTAATGCTGAGGTTCAGGCTTTGAAGGCCAAATATTAAAGGCTTCTTTAACATGCAAACCAGCAAGCACTGATTTTTGTAAACCTCCTCCTGGACATAGACATTAGCTTGGGGGAACAGCTGTGTACCTGCTGCTCCTGAAAGTCTAGTCATTCATTTCCATATTTCAGCTTTTAATAAGCTTCACTTGAGGTAGCTTTGAAAATAAAACCCAAAGCTTGAGTGAAAGCCCTTTATCCCATCCCTGTCCTGGGCAGCACTTATTCCCTGCCCGGCCATGAGTGCACGTCCACCTCTGAAGCCAAAGGCAATGGGGTTGTGTCAAACCCATTCTGTGAGATCACCTCCAGTTGCAGTGCATCACTCCCTGGATTACTGAAGATCATAGAATCATAGAATGGTTAGGGTTGGAAGGGACCTTAAAGATCATCTAGTTCCAACCCCCCCTGCTACAGACAGGGGCACCCTCCACTAGACCACGTTGCCCAAAGCCCCATCCAACCTGGTCTTAAACACTTCCAGGGATGGGGCCTCCACAACCTCTCTGGGCAGCCTGCGCCAGTGCCTCACCACTCTAACAGTAAAGAATTTCTTTCTAACATCTAATCTAAATCGACCCTCCTTCAGCTTAAACCCATTCCCCCTTGTCCTGTCACTACACTCCCTGATAAACAGTCCCTCTCCGTCTTTCCTGTAGGCCCCTTCAGGTACTGGAAAGCCGCAATTAGATCTCCCCGGAGCCGCCTTTTCTCCAGGCTGAACAATCCCAACTCTCTCAGCGTGTCCTCATAGGAGAGGTGCTCCAGCCCTCTGATCAGCTTCGTGGCCTCCTCTGGACTCGCTCCAACAGCTCCATGTCTCTCCTGTACTGGGGCCCCCAGAGCTGGACGCAGTACTCCAGGTGGGGTCTCACAAGAGCGGAGTAGAGGGGCAGGATCACCTCCCTCGACCTGCTGGTCACACCTCTTTTGATGCAGCCCAGGACACGGTTGGCTTTCTGGGCTGCAAGCGCACACTGCTGGCTCATGTTGAGCTTCTCATCAATCGATACCCCCAGGTCCTTCTCCTCAGGGCTGCTTTCAATCCATTCCTCGCCCAGCCTATAGCTGTACTTGGGATTTTGCCAACCCACATGCAGGACCTTGCACTTGGCCTTGTTGAACTTCATGCGGTTCGCACGGGCCCACCTCTCCAGCCTGTCAAGGTCCCTCTGGATGGCATCCCTTCCCTCCAGCATGTCGACCACACCACACAGCTTGGTGTCATCAGCAAACTTGCTGAGGGTGCACTCGATCCCATTGTCCATGTCGCTGACAAAGATGTTAAACAGTGCCGGTCCCAGTACTGACCCCTGAGGAACACCACTCATCACCGTTTTCCACTTGGACATTGAGCCGTTGATCACAACGCTTTGAGTGCGACCCTCCAGCCAATTCCTTGTCCATCCATCGAATCCATGTCTCTCCAATTTAGAGACAAGGATGTTGTGCGGGACAGTGTCAAATGCCTTGCACAAGTCCAGGTAGATGATGTCAGTTGCCCTTCCCTTACGGTGCCAGGCCCCATAATACAAATAATTTCTGAAAGAAAAATTATTCTATAGTGGCAACAGCACAGAAGTCCTGATAGACCAGAAGAAAACAAGCTGCAAGACATTTTGTGAAGGTGCAGAAGTGAAAAAGCTGTTTCCCTGCATTTTACCTTGCACAGATGGGAAAGTAGTACATGAGCACTCTGACACTCATCACCTTTAATAGGTGTCCCAGGGCTAAATCCTCACTCACCATGCTGAAAATGTAGGGGCAAGCATGCAACTCATATACCTCAATAACAGAAGAAGCCATTTATACAGAGATGTGAACTATTTAGACTCAAAGTGTTTCATTTCACTTAATTTAATATCACTTAACACTTGGAAAATTTCTATAAATGAAATCACTAGAGATTCAGATCCCTACTGTGTCCAAATGTATCTGGAAAAGAAATGTGTCCATTTTCTGTGCAACAAATGCTCAATTGTAGATTTTCTGGATAATAAAATCTCCAGCCTAGCTATTTAATTATTCAGCTGACTTGCGGAAGAACATGAAACTACAGAAATCTAAAGCCATGTGCTGGAAACTCTGGAGAAAGTTATAACAAATGTTTGCTTTAAAAAGACACCAACTAAGCTATTTAGAAGCTTGCTCTATCTAAGAGATAATGATAATTTAATAATTATGCAAGAAACTGCCATCTTTGCTCTCATAATCTCTCCTCATATAGTCAAAAATATTTTCTTTCTTAGAGCTACATAAAATAGGAGTGTTCTTCATGTCAGAATTTTCAACCAAGACCTTAATCCTGTAACTGGAGGCGTATGGCCAAACTCACTCATTTTGGTGGGCGCCCATACAAACATAAATCTCCTGCCATAAAATCATTGCACTGAAAAATGCCCAAGTCACACTATTAGGTGCACCCTCCAGTTATTTGGGTCCTTTCTTCCTCCTCCTCCTCTGCCCCAAGCACCTCCAGGAAGGTAGTCACACCTTTGCCACCGCTCATTATACTAATGCTGGAGACCAGCCAGTTGGTGCCATCTCTGCAATGTACCATGTAGAAATGGGAACGTTCACAGGTTTTAAGGCTTAAAACCCCACCCATACAACACAGTCGCACAGTCAGTAATATTCCCTGGTTGCAGACAGCAAATGACCTAAAGAAGGAGAAGGCGGGGGGGGAGGAAGATGATGGCAGCGTGCCGTGCAGCTGGGATTTCAAGGAGGAAAAGGAAGAAACAAGGACAGCATTGTAACGCTAAGCCAGCCCATGCTACTGGAGTGCTGCAGGAATTGCACCACCAGCCATACATCCAGCTGGGGTTTCCTTAGAGGGGAGGGTCCACCAGGATTTGGGCTTTTGTACCTGCCGGTGGAGCTGTGCAAGTAGCCAGAACACGATCCAGGGCCAGAGCTGGGATCCAAATGTGTTCTCATGGCACAGACTGTTATTAGCCACAATATACTTCTGACATTAGGCAATTTATAATTACATTACTAATTACATCACCAGTTGAGTACAATCTGCCATTTCTGGAATTCTCTCTCTAATCAAACACTGTCCTTGAGTATTAAAAATACGTTGACATTCAGCAGCATGAGCGGCAAATCACAGCATCCTTGTTATCACAGGATCCCTGTTGAGCTGCTGCCGATCAGATAAGCCCGCAGGAGCCTCAGTGTGCTCCAGCCAACTCAAACTGTGCCTTCACTCACGCTGTGGCAGCCGATGCAGCCTAAATCACTGAGGCGGCACGTGGGAAAGAAGCATCTCCCACACCAGGGCATGCCCCTGCCTCCCGGGGGTCATGTCAGGAGGTGATACAAGCTCCTGGCTGCCCCACGGATCCAAAAGAGACTGAAAACTCTCCTCCCTGTCCTGAATTTTTGACCGTCTGGTTCAGGCCACACTTTCCGCAGACTCATCGCTGTGCTACAAAATTGTCTTTTTCTACAGCCGAGAAGCACGGCTGCTCTGACGAGCACTAAGCAGACAGCACGGGGTGGCAATCAGGCACCAATCTGGGACAGACAGAGGGAGGTGTGGGGGCATCATGCACATGGGCATCCTTCTTCAGAAAGACCTTGTCACAGCAGCCCAGGAGCCCTCGGAGGAGGGACGGCAGTGACCAGGCACCAGGCCAGTCCTCCCTGCTAAGGAGGCAGCTTGTGGCTTCTCTGGGGAGAAAGCCAGCTTCCAGCTAGCCAGCGTGCTGGCATGTTTGCCGTTCCCTCCAGTCCTCTTTGGCAGCAGCGAACGTGCACAGTGTGGCTTTGGGAACAGCTTCACTGGCTCTCCTCCACCACAGGTTAACCCCACGTGGAGACCCCACGCTGGCTTTTGAGGCACAGGGAGGTTCCTCTGTACCACCTGCACTGGTCTGGAGATCTCCCCATCCCTCAAACACCCTCCTGAGAAACAATCTAGGAGACTCAGCTGGTTTTGCAGACTGATTTGCCCTTGGGGTAGATAGCTTATTAAAAATGAACCTCCCCTTCTCCCACCCTTGCCACCTGTTTGAGCTATCCACTGATCGCTCTTGTCACACACTTCACATCCGAACTGCTCACAGAGAAGCTCCCACTTGCTGCTCCACACCTCACACCACCGAGCTTGGTCCCTCCTGGCTTGTTACAACAAAGCCAACCAGTCAGCCACCCATGGTTGGTTTATTTCAAAAGCTTATCTATTCGTCACAGCTCTTATTAGAAGAGGGAAAAGCAGGAAAATTGCACTGCAAGAATAAAAAGTAAACGTCCCAGTAAAGCCTGTGCACGATGCCATAAAACTAATGCTGAGAGTTATGGCTTCATGCTTGCAGAAGGGTCAGGAACAAACCAGAGCAGAAGAGAGATGGCCTGGGACCTGCGCATCAGAGCGGTGCAAAGACGACAAACTCAGGCTGTGACCCAGGGACCGTGCTGGAGCCCCACTTGCTGCCCTCACCATGATGAGGCCAGGCTTTCCCGCACAGACCCTCTGGTCCCAAAAAGCGTGAGGAGAAAGGTTTCACTGGGTTCACCTGTAACGTGACAGTGACACCAAAAGCTTTTGTCACCCATTTGACATCCACTGAGGAAAAATGCCACAAAGAGTTAAATATTTAGCTTGGATAACTGTGCTAACCCAGCCTTTCCAGACTTAGACCCCTTCAATACGAGCAGTGTCTTGGACAAGCAAAGTCTAAGTGAAAAGTCGTCAGATTTGTAGAGCGCTTCCCCTTCCTGTGCATTGATCTTTCCAGACCTGACAGAACTTCACTCCCTGCATCAATTGCCTGCCCAGGAGGTCTCAGTAACCTCTAGAGTTGCTGTATTGACTGGTTTTGCTTCAATACAACTTGTTGGAAGCAGCACTGGGGCAAATCAGCAAACGCTTTGGGGCTACTGAGTCCCAGCGTGGGCAATACCACTGAGAAGAAACCTGCACTAAACACCCCAAAACACATCACAAGATCCCAGTTGAGGTGTGCTGAGGCCACCTATGGCCTGCTTCCCAAGGAGGACACACCATCTCCTCCCATCCCATCCCAGTGTCCCTGCAACCCTGGGTGATGGCACAAGCCATCTTGGGGAAGATTTTGCCCTCTCAGGTGCAAAAGCTGAGTCCACACTTTGAATGCTTTACAGAAAGACTGATTTAATCTTTCTTGACTACTTGTCTTCTATTGTTGTGAATTCATTTAAAAGGGAGAGAGCAGTTGTTAATGTCTACAGGAAGGGAAAGAAAACAGCCACCGCTCCACTGGTCCAACAACCCTGCTGCTGCTGCTGTCTTGTCAGGGGAAATTAGGCTGGAGGGGTGCGAGTCCACAAAGAAGTTGTGTTTTCTTGCAAAATGCTCTTTACAAGACCTCAGCTGGCCTCTTTCTGACAGTGATACTTTCCTCCAAAAGTTTCCACTGGGTCAAATTTCGCTCGGAGGCAGAGGCCAGGCTCTTCAAAGCTGAGGGGGGAGCAAGATGCTTCCCTGGGAGTGGGTTCCTCAGGAGCACTGAGCATCCTGGAAGCTGAACTCTGCACAAAAGGCACTCTGGGGACAGGCAGCAAAGGAAATACAAATCATTTGCCTAATGAGCAGACAAACTTTTTCCTAGCTGTTTTCACTGCATTTCCAGTGGAATTATCTTGATTTCTCCTGCCAAACTTCTGCTATTGGTCTGTGCTCTTCCTACCGTTGTCGTCATTCCAGCTAGACCTTGTCTGCTCAGGAAATTCATGGTATGTATATTTTTGTGCATGGTGCTCTTGAGATGTCTGAAAAATGTTCCTGTGAACCAGGCACTGATGTATCACTCTCTGGAGAAGATAAATTTCTGTCTGCTCCCCGCATCCCTCTGTTAAGATACAGTGTGAATACAAATTTGTTTGGAAAGGTTGCCTTAAAACAATAATATGCCTTTCTCTTATATTTTATACAATGCAGCTATTCCCATTTCCCATTGAAAATACAACATATCGGTATTTGAACAGATATTTGGCTTAGTTAGCTGAAGCCATCTCATAATTGGCTAATACTAACTTTGCCTTTAGGATTTTCTGTCTGATTTCCATAACTAAAATAGGAGAAAATGCTTAGTCTTTTGTGGTTACAGCTGCTCTGATCAGTCAGCTCTCTCTGCAGACCCCCTCCTCCTCTCCCCCAGCCCACTCCCCACATTTCGTCAGCTGCTCTGAATCCTCCCTGCAGTGAAAGCTCTGGGCTGGATCAGCCAGGGCTAATCCTCTCCAGGGCACAGCGCTTGGGCAAAGCGTGACTGAGCGCTGCTGGGAGCAGCCTGCAGCCCGGCCATCCCCCCGACCATCTCCCCAAGGGCAAGGAGCAGGTCTCCAAGTGCCTCCAGGATTTCCCAGTCCTGCACAAGGACAAGACACGGCTGATTTCTGTCCCCTGCAAGGGAGCTGTTTGCAGCAGGCTGGTTTCAGGGGCACGGGCTGGGACAGAGGCCACATCCCAAATCCCTCAGGTGCAGGGGGACGGTCACCGACAGCCACCCCGCACAGCTGAGCAGATGCAGGGCAGCAGCGGCGAGAGGTGACGGCTGCAGCTGGGACCCCCATCTCCCTTCCTGCAGCCCCACTTCAAGCACCAAGCTATACCTCATGCCCATTAAAGCTAATGGAAAAAGCCATTTAACAGGGCTCTAGGGCCAGCCAAAAATGATGAATGAAAACTGTTTAATGGTCGTATAGCCGGAGGCCTTACTCTGCCTGCGTTCACGGCTGCATAAATCCTGACAAAATGAACTCTCTGGGCCTGACAGGCTCCATGGTTTCAGCTGTGTCCCTCCGTGTGCTGGCAACACGATGTTGACTAAGGAGCACAGGGACTGGGCATTGCCTCCCTCCTGTGCAGGCAGCAGTTGGGCCACTGGCTCCTCAGGAGGAGAAAAACCAAACCAAACCTCTTCCAAAAGCACTGCCAGAGGGGTCTTTTGGTGCTGCCGAAGCACAGGCCAGCTGCTGCCACGTGCAGAAAGGGTGGGTATAGAGTTTATAATTAGCAATCCCTCCCTTTCACCAGATCTTTAAGTCTGAGATGGGAGTCATCTCCTGAGAACAACAGCAGAACAACAAACAGAGCAATAAAGAATGATTTTAAATAACAAACACGTATTTGGTGTTGTGGAAATAAAAGTATTTCATGCCCCTAGTTCCCAGCCCTGCACCTTCAGACCCAGGTGTCTGAGGGACAGGCACCAATTTCTGCTGGCTATCTCAATTCCAAGCAACCTTCGATAGCCTCTGCAAGCAAACGAGTCTTGTGCTACAGTTGAAGCACAGAAGATTCCTGCTTTTATAGCCCCCAACTCCTGCTGCCAGTGCTCACAGACCCTGGCCATGGTGCCATGGGTGGGTCCACGAGGAGCACCACAGGGTGCTCCCTGGTGTCCCTCCATCCCTTTTCAAGCTGTGAAAGACTAAAAAATATACTTCTTAATTATGAAACTAAGCAAAGAAAGCTCAAATGTAGGAATATTGACAATGAACAGTTTGCAAAGGAACTAAAAGTACAGGACTGCTTTCAAGATAAACTCACAATATTTTCCAGGACAACAAACCCACAGGAAACTCTTCCATCAGCTTGTTGGCAACTCCCAAGTTAAATGCCAGTAATCTGGCAGTGAAGAACTGGCATCCAGCACATCACAGGTTTAGAAGCTCACCAGTTTCACCCCCCTCGTTATGGCTACTGATGTTAACCTCATTACAGACATTACTCATGTCTGTAACAAAGATTTACCTCTACACTCACTTTGCACCCAAAGCAATGCACCCTTTACTCCTACCTTGACTGCAAAGCAGCTCAAGGAAAAGCTGCCTTCCCCTCAAGCCCATAACAAGGTAACCAAGATCTTAAGAAAAACTACCATCCTTCCTCATAAAAGCACATCAAGGGGATATTTATAAGCATTGGTTATCAGCTAAAATAATTTTTTTGTCCCATGTTCATGCAGTGCCTACTCCAATTTACTCCAAACATAATGAGATCTTTGTGCACGTTGTGCAGAGTCCTAATCCTTCTGTCTCCAGGTCCCAACACACGTGTGATGGAGACCAACATAGTGTTTATTTGATAATCAGACTCATTACAGGCAAATTTGAAGCTCTTCAGTCTACTAAAATACGTACTCAGTGCTGCAGAGATGCAACACCTGACAAATATGGACTGATTGAAAATATCTCTAATGCAGGTCTGGTTAAGGAATGAAAAAAGCCCAACATTTGCAACCATTAAGCATCTCTCCATTGCATCCTGCTGACACCACTGTCCTTCACTGAAATTAACTGGGCAAGCCCAGCACAGATATAACCACAAAGGGATTTTTCCCAATAAAATAGCCAGATCCCAGATGTCAAAGGCAAGTGGCAGTTAGTAATACTGCCCAAGAGAAACTGGAGGAAACAGAAAACCACATCTAGTCCTTTCCTTGGACTGGCAGCTAGCAGCACTTCGTAGGCTGTACTCACTCTCAACAGTACTTCATCTTACTCAGACAATTTTCAATAAATGTACACATTTTTAACATCCTACATATACATCAGACTCCTTTTGCAGATAATAACAAGAAAAACAAGGAGTTCCCTTAGTGATGATATGCCCACGTAATACAGACAGCGTCTCAGGAGCTGGGAGGGCAGGGGAAGAGAAAAAAGCAGACAATTCTTTCCATGGTAAAAGATCCTGCAATTTTGCTCATGATACGCCCTTGGACAGATCTCCCATTTTGGCTGCATTTAGGGAAAATTACCCTACAATGGTAGCAGGTGAGACTTTCGGTTGATCAACAGTGAGTGAAGAGAGAAGGATTTGGCCTTAGCAAATACTTGCTTCTGCCTCCACGTTCTCACACTACAGCATTTAATTACTGAGGATAGTGCATGGCACGGCATGAAAACCCTCCATTCTCTCACCTGCTAGGTTGAAATAGTGGTACTGAATTTGCAATTAAAAAGAGAGAACAGAAGCAAAGTGAGCAGCAAAATATTTGCATTGTTGTAAACTGCCAGGTTGCATGAACTGTGAAATCCCCAGACTATTTTGGGATAATTCAGCACCTTTCAACTGTCACATAAAATTTCATGGGGGATGATGCTTGGCATTGTTTATATGACATTAGCTTCACCTTTTCATCCTACAGGGGACCATCAAATGCAAAACTGGATTAAATTTGGCAGATCACATTATATATGGGGAAGTGAGAAATATTGCTGTATCACAATTGATTTTCCCAAAGGCACCAGCCAACCTCTGATATTTTGATACTGAGGCGATAAATAATTTTCCACTGGTAATTTCCATATTCAGTAAGCTGAGAAGTTTTTCTCAGTATGCAAATGAGATTTATTTAAAGCACCATTTTATGTTGCTTACAATTAGATTGATTTGGATGGCTGCAGGAGGATTTTTGTCTTGGGTGATGCTGAACGGGCAGGCGCAGAGGTAAGTCCTTCATGCAACGTAGACTTGCCTTCAGACTAAACCAGATTTTCTCACTGGGCTTATCATAGCTGGACAAGGGACATGCCAGATAGAATCACGTGGGTGACCAGGAGTTTTATGCCTTGGATGCTACAATTATTTTGCTTGGTTGTAAATATTTGAGCAGACACTGAAATCAGCAGGTCACGCCAGAGGTTTCAGCGAGCCTCAAAGCCAACCGTGATAGATGGAGGAAACTTCCCAAGTACCAACCCACCTGAGGAGATTGCATTTGGGTTGAGTCTGCTATCTCCTGACTTCTTATTTATTTTGATAACATAATTGAAAGGCAACCAACACAATCAAGTCCACTGATATTGTAGCTGACCACAACAAGAGGATAAAAGCAATGCCCAGAAACCAAACAATGAATTGATCACAGACATTAAAAGGGAGATCTTGACACAGCTGTACTAAAACCAGGCACCTGGCACCATCTTCAGTGGGACGTACATTTCCTTCATACCAATGCTAATTGAATAGACAAAGTTCAAGGTGGTTGTTCCCCAGTCCACCTTCACTGCATGATAGATACAGCTAAATTTCTGTACCGGCTTCTGGTTTTGACTGGGATAGAGCTGATTTTCTTCACAGTAGCTGCTATGGGACTATGCTTTGGATTTGTGCTGGAAACTGTGTTGCTGACACAGGGATGGTTTCGTTACTGCTGAGCAGTGCTTACCCAGAGCCAAGGGCTGTTCTGCTTCTCACACCTCCCCACCAGCGAGTGCGCTGGGGGTGCACGAGGAGTTGGAGGGGACACAGCCGGGACAGCTGACCCCAATGACCAAAGGGATATCCCAGACCATATGACGTCATGCTCAGCGTATAAAGCCGGGGGAAACAGAAAAGGGTGAGGGGAGGATGTTCGGAGTGATGGCGTTTGCCTTCCCAAGTCACCATTAGACATGATGGAGCTCTGCCTTCCTGACGATGGCTGAACACCTGCCTGCCATGGGAAGTGGGGAAGGAATTCCTTGGTTTGCTTTGCTTGCGCACATGGCTTTTGCTTTACCTATTAAACTGTCTTTATCTCAACCCACAAGTTCTCTCAGTTTCACTCTTCTGACTCTCTCCCCCGTCCCGCCGTGGGGGAGTGAGCAAGCAGCTATGTGGGGCTTAGTTGCCAACTGGGGTTAAACCACAACAGCTTCTCATAAGCCTCAGAAGAAGGCTTTGGCCAGCTCAGCAGGTCCCAGCCCCCTGTATCATTCCATGAAAACCCTCTGAGATGTTTCTGTTGGGCTGGACGGGAGACAGAGCAGCAGCAGGGGAGACACAGGGCTGGAAGGGCTGTGAGCAGCACAAATAAAACAAGCTGAAGCATGTGCAGTGGTGCTGTGCCCTGCTCTCCCACCAGCATTTCCCACCCCAGGACCCAGAAGAGCCCTCAGACAGGGACTCTTGGATGGGCTGCACAAGCCTCAGAGGATAAATTAGCAAAGAGTAAAAGTCTTTCCTCCAAACAGCTCCTCCTTATCTCACTCGCAGGAGGAAACAGTCTTCAGTAGCATACCAATGGGAATGTCCAGGAGATCCCCCCTTCCCCTGCCTGCCCACAGCTCCCAGCCCGGCTGTGGGGCACGCAGCCCCCCTCCATCAGCCCCCGCCGCTCCCTCATCGCTCTCCAAGAGCTGTTACCTCAGCTCTCCCTTTCGCCAGCTTGCCGCTCGCTCGCGCTCACCCAGGATGACAAGGTTTGTTATTCTGAGTCATCCTCGCTGCTGCTGCTCCACTGCAGGCCCCGCTGTGAGCATCGCTAACGCGCCTGTTTCCAGTTTGCACACCACGTGAAAGCTGTTTAAAGGAAATTTAGTCCCATGGAGAGAGCCAGCACTAGGTTGATGTGTCTCACAAACTCTAATTTGATGAGTTATGCACAGCCTTTACACACAGAGATGAATTTGGCTCTCCAAATACATTTGCATTCGTCACTATTGCAAGCCATGCGATGTCTTTATGGAAAGCCTGCCCCTCCCCAGCCAGCCTCATGTTGCACTTTCAACAAAGGTGCCTGCAGGCATTGGAGAACAGCCCGTGGATTAATCACACCTGCACAGGTTTGCTGATGCTGGACCTCTCCAATGGTCCTGCACACTGCCATATTGTTACACCAGTTTTAAACTTGCTTTCTAAGGCTCCACTTTCAAGTTAGAAGTTTCCTTCTTTATTTAACTCGTGTACTTGCTTCCTTCTGCCTCTCTCTAGCAGGCAGGGATACGTCTCAGTGCCTGGTTAGGAATCTCTGCTGGCATAAATGGGGGCATCATTACATTTTTAGTGTCATTCCTCTCAGATCTGGAGAAAGTTTAATCTCACGAAGTTAAGAAGACTCGGTCAGGAAAGTTTTACATCTCTCTCTATCGGGAGACTTGTTCTGCTTCTTTCTAGTGGCATATGAACTACTGCCTGTTAATAAGGTGTTTCTAGCAGTGGTCTGTAAACCAGGGACCCTTGAGTCTTAAGGCACTAGCAGAAAATCCCACATTCATTTGTACATCAGCTGCTGTGTGCAAGCCAGCAAGCGCTGGAGGGATCAGAGATCTGTACCAAATCAGCCTTACAGGCTGTGGTGTCTCAGCAGAGCAATCAAGAACCAGCCTACTCAGATCATCATCCCTCCTAAACACATCAAACTATGCTTACCGTTTCCTTTAGCAAAGGGTGTTGCTCGGTGTCTTGAAAGTTTGGTGCCCATCTTGAACACTTTTATAGGAAGTTACATTTTTAAAGGTGTCATGGTTTAATCCTAGCTGGCAAATAAGCACCACACAACTGCTCGCTCACACCCCAACCCCCCAGTGGGATAGGGGAGAGAACTGAAAAGGAAGAAAAAGTGAGAAAACTCATGGGTTGAGATAAAGACAGCTTAATAGGGAAGAAAAGGAAAAGGATAATAATGATAATAATAGAATATACAAAACAAGTAATGCTCAGCACAATTGCTCACCATCCCAAGCCAATGCTCAGCTAGTACCTGAACTGCGCCACCTCCTAGTCAACCCCCCAGTTATATACCGAGTATGACATCATATGATATGGAATATCCCTGTGGCCAGTTGGGGTCAGCTGTCCTGGCCATGTCCCCTCCCAGCTCCTCAGGCACCCCCTGCCTTCTCTTTGGCCAGGCAGTGTGAGAAGCTGAAAAGTCCCTGACTGCTTGGCAACAACTCAAATATTAGTGTGTTATCAACATTATTCTCCTCCTAAATCCAAAACACAGCACTATACCAGCATTTAGGAAGAAAATTAACTCTATCCCAGCTGAATCCAGGACAGAAGGTACAAAGCAGCTGCTTTCCAAACAGCAGACCCCTTCTCCACATCCCAAGCAGACCACCCTGATTTAAAGGTTGCCATCTATTTGTCCTCAGAAGAAAACTCAGGAGTCATAAAAGAGTCCATGAAATGAAGCCTGTCCTCCTCCCAGGGAGCTCAGCCTCCCCCAGAACTTCAGCTGTAACTCAGCACGAAGGAGAAGAGAGCAGAATCTGAGTCACTTAAAAGTTTCTCTTCCTTGAGGCTGTTACAGATATGATAAACCATTTTTTTTGTTTATAAGTGCTGCCTAGAGTTTAATAAATGCTCATATGTATTATTAATCTAGAATATTAACCCCAAATCCTATAATAAAATGACTCAAGCATTTCAAGCCATCTCAGAGGCTTGCAAAATCCTTGCAAGTTACTAATTAAGCTACATTGGAACAATTGTTCAGTAAATTTTACAGTCAGGTTTCATCTTCTCTTTAGAAAGGGCAGACTACAAATTTATGCAACATAAAATGGAAGCTAATGAATTTGGAGCATATTCAGTACGGAGTGTGCATCTAACAAGTGGGAATAATAACATTAACAGTGCTTTCAGATAATAGACTATTTAAATTCATATTTATAGAAGCCATAGACTAATACACAGTGATCTACTCTTTCGATGTTGATCCCCTGAGGGCACAATCCAGAATACGCAGGGATACAAATTTTCAAGTGGAAGAAATCTCACAACCTTCTCCCAAGTTGTGATACCCAGCAAAGAGAGGTCCTCAGAAAGTACGCTGTGCTGGGGATCTCGAGTGTGGAAACATCATCTGGATCTGCAGGTTGAACTCACGCTAGAGGAGATGTCCACAATTTGGTCTCCTTAGAGCTCAAGGGTTACCCCTAGTCTGGTTAACCAGCAAATAACAGATGCTCCTGTCTGGGTAGAAACAGAGGTTCACTCCACTCTGGTAAGAGCCAGTGTCTGGACTGTGCTTAATGGTTGGCATAAGCAAATATTAAAAAGTAAATAAAGGAACCTATTAACAACACATCTGGCAGTTTGGGGCTTTATGCAATGATTTTTTGCAGGTTGGAGCATCCAGAGATCTCATCAGCTGTTACAACAATCCGGGGCTGCGTGACGGGAATCCAGTCCTGCTTATTTCCACAACTGGAAGATGAGTTTTGTAAGGATAAAAGCTACATCTAGCAAGGCTCAGGTTCTGGTGTCCAGCCAATTCATAAAGCCTTATAAAGCCTTTTCTTTTCCTCCATACGTGGCTGAACCAGTACTGGCATGTGATGAAAACAGTGAATCCCCTCCCTAAGCCAGCCAACACAAATCATTTAATTCCTGGTCTGCCAATGGCTGCATTTTAGCATTGTCTCACCAGACCTGGAGCTGAACGAAATTTGGACAGCAGTTATTATAGCTGTGCAACACCACATCCTGGCTTTTGATCTCCAGCACTGGCGTAAATCAGGTCCTCAGGGACCAGAAGTCCCTTGGGGTAGCGTTTCTGTGACCCACATCAAACACTGCCGGGAAGCGTAGATCCAGCCTTTAGTATTTATATCATGTTTCCAGTTGTCTGCAGTGTTACAATGCCAATGATTTATTCATTTATTTACTTCATCCTTTGCATACAGTTTGTGACGCAGAGAGCAAGCAAGCAGCACTCATGCTGTAGCTAGACGCACTATGGGTGTTTGGGAGCACCATCACGTGCTTAGCGCAGCAAGGGATGGCCCTCCTTGCCTCCAAGAGCACCCAGGCAAGCACTAGCATCGCTCCTCAAGTCCACAAGACACCCCAAAAGTTGGCATAAGGTGAAGCAGGGAAGAGGCTCCCTCCAAGAGCAGCACCCCAGGGCTGGGCAGAGGTGGAAGGGTAATAGAGAGAGTCAGAGAAGGGAAAGGGAAAGCACCGTGATTATCTCTGTGATGAAATTCAGGACTTCCCTGGGACTTTCTCAATGGACTGATGAGAATTGCTAAGACACGAAGGAAGTCTTGCAATGCCCTTGCCCCTCGGACTGCAGTAACTACTCTTTGTCAGTCTAGTGCTGCAAGAAGATGACACGAGTCTGGTACAGGCATCATTTCATCCTATTACACCAAAAGGACACCAAGCCTTTTTCTCTTGACCATAGCAGAAACAGACCCTAGCGGACACAGTTCTTGTTCAGAAAATCTCCCTGGAGAGCCCTGGCCCAAGTAGCTGGGAGGGTGATGTTGCGCACTTCTGTCCCCTCTCCATCCTCTGCCTCCCTCTGGGGCCACAGCCTCCAGCCCAGCCTCAGGGCCGCAGGATGCTCCATGATCCCCACCGTGCCTGGGCAGCACACGCACTTGTGCAGAGGGTTGGTATGTACGCTTGGCCCCAAGCGAAGTGGGTGCATTGTGGGGAGCTGGCGAAGCTGAGAGCACGTCTAGAAGTTGTCACGAGTACGGGTTTTAATGAGGGCTGGGGCTCTGTTTGGGTTCGAGACTCAATTCATAACAGCTGCCCATACCTCTCATAGCAGAGGAGGATATAAAACATCTGCTGGAGACTTCTGCTTGTCTCAGAAAGACAGGTGCTGGGTGTCTGGTCGCCACTCAGATACAGGTGTGCAGCACAAGATGCTCTGCAATACCTGACCCATGGGGAGAGCCACACACCGCTCCGAGCACACGCTCCACAACATACACATCAATGCCATAATTCACTTACACTGATATTCTTCATGACGCTGTTCATATAACCTCTAATTTTTTGCAGATGATGGAAAGCTTCTCTCTATATCCAGAAGGATCAAGCAGCGTCAGGCAGCTTAGCAAAGCTCCCCAGCACGACAGAGGAGACTTATGCAGCTCTAACCTCACGCACCCCCTCTGGAAGAACGCCAGGGAGAGTCTTGTGCTTGCAATAATCCTCACGCTGGCTGCTTACACAAACACAGAACAAAACAACCCAGCACTTCTCAAAGTTACAGTTTTAAATTAAATTCCTTGGGCAAGACCTAGGTCATCTCAGTCCTCTTTTGTCTTGTATTAATTTTAACTCTGTTATATGATTTTCATAACTAAGACAACTCTTATACATTTCCTTCTCAGCTTCCAGCAGGTCACCTGCTTTGCTCTGGCATCTTCGCTTGTGTTTAGCAGTGACTAAACTTTCTCCGTGCTCTGCCTCCCGCTCCCCAGCCTCGCTGCTGCAGGCAGCGAACCTGCCTGGGTCACACGCGGGCAAAAGGGGAACGAGCATGGACCGTGGGTCGGGTCTGGATCAAGCACAGTATCTGGCCACGGAGGGGAGCCAGGAGCAAAGGTTTTTGCTGCGGTAGTAGCAAGTCAGAATAAAAATGGGCTACACTTATGAAAGTATAAGCTTGGCCAAGTCAAGGGGGTCTTTACCTGAGGCAGAAACTCTGTTAAAACAGACAGCCCTCACGCACTCAATTAAGAATTCACCGAGGCAACTTCCAGAAGCATCCCCAAGATATGCTGTGCTGGTGATCAATTAGCATTGTTATTGTCATGGTGCAATAATCTTCTTTATTAGTTTTCTTTTTAAAATTCAAATGGGGAGATGAGGTGTATTAGATTATTCACATACACAGACAAGGAACAAATACGTTGTTCATACACAGAGCATGTATCAAAGTACAAGCATCTTTGAGCAGATGTGCTAATGGACACAGACCCTGCGCTGTTACCAATTACTTCATCATTAATAAGATAAAACATGTTACACATCCCAGTGATGCAAAAGGGAGAACAATAAGTTCATTAAAGGTAAGCTTGAGCTGGAGCAGCAGCACTTTTACCTACTTTTCTGGGTGCCCACTGCAGCACAGCACACTCTTGCAGTACTGAACCTCGCACATCCTCAATCAGCCCTCCCCTGACAACGTTACCCTCTGATTGAAGCTTTCAAAGACTTCTTTCATCCAGTGACTGGAGGGCTGGAAAAAGCCTAGTGCTTTTCCACTCTCTCCAGAAGGTCTGAAAAATGGAAGTAATGAGCTCGGAAAAGGGTCTCTCCATGCTACTCAGCAGACTGCTCATGCTGGGCAGCCAGAGACAACGGAAGGGCCAAAACAGTCTCTAACGATTTCTCCAAAACTTGGAAGATTCTGGGCAGCATCAGGCAATCTCAAGCACAACTACAGGCTGGACAGAGAATGGATTGAGAATAACCCTGGGGAGAAAGACACTTTGGGGTGCTGGTAGACGAGAAGCACAACATGACCTGGCAGCGTGCACTTGCAGCCCAGAAAGCCAACCATGTCCTGGGCTGCATCACGAGCAGCGTGACCAGCAGGTCGAGGAAGGGGATTCTCCCCCTCTACTCCGCTCTCATAAGACCCTACCTGGAGTACTTCGCCCAGCTCTGGGGTCCCCAGTACAAGACAGACATGGAGCTGTTGGAGTGAGTCCAGAGGAGGCCATGATCAGAGGGCTGGAGCACCTCTCTTATGAGGACAGGCTGAGAGAGTTGGGGTTGTTCAAGCCTGGAGGAGAGAAGGATATGGGGAGACCTTAGAGCCCCTTCCAGTACCTACAGGAAAGCTGGAGAGGGACTGGTTAAAACGGCAGGGAGTGACAGGACAAGGGGGAATGGCTTTAAACTGAAAGAGGGTAGATTTAGGTTAGATGTAAAGAAGAAATTCTTTACTGTAAGAGTGGTGAGGCCCTGGCACAGGTTGCCCAGAGAAGCTGTGGATGCCCCATCCCTGGAAGTGTTCGAGGCCAGGTTGGATGGGGCTTTGGGCAGCCTGGGCTAGTGGAGGCTGTCCCTGCCCATGGCAGGGGGTTGGAACTAGATGATCTTTAAGGTCCTTTCCAACCTCTATGAGTCTATGATTCTCATAACCTGCCCCACGCTGTATGTGACCCCAGTCCCAGCTGCAGCAGGGAGTCGAATATGATGCAGCAACCACCTCTGTCTGCGCTGAATTAAGGACAGCATATAATGAGCAGAACCATGTCATCACGAACAAACGGGCTTCAAATTTTGACTGAGCACCACCAGTGCCAGGCACGGAGCATTTCATTGCTGAAATCTGAGGACAAAGCCCCAGCACTGACAACAGGCTGATGGATGAAGATCTCGAAGCTTGTCCTAGCTCCCAGGAAAGCAATAAATCATCAATGTAGGAAAACCCCAAGCCCCTGAGTGCTTTAAAAGTCGATAGTAAAATTTAAAATCAATGGGAAGCCTGGCAGGAAGGCAGTGCAGGGGCAGGCACGCAGAAGGGTCTGCAGCTATTGTTCAGCTGGTGTAAGCTGCCAGCATGCTGGATCCTATAAGCCAATTTTATTTAATAATCCCACTAATATGGAATGACACTGGTTGTAATCCTTCAGTGATTACAGCGTGGACCAATGCCTCAGCATCTCTGGGAGGATTTAAGGGACAGTACAGTATCCCAGCCATAGCTAGACTTTTCCTGTCAACTAGAAGGGAAGAAAATATCAAGGCACAGAAAAGCAGAAGCTGCTGCATGCTCATCCGTATTTCTATCTGGAGATAAAAAAGAGAGCAAAGCTGGTGCTTCCTCGCTGTGACATCTGCCAAGCGCTTCTGCAAAGCAGAGCCCAAAACCCGAGAAGCAGCAAGAGGGGGATATGCACAACGCGACATTGTGGGCAGAAAACATGGCATGGGGTATTTGAATGAAACCAGCCCAGGAAATCAGGGACTGTCCCTGGAGTTTGATAGGTAGCAAAGAGAAAGGAGACAATATTTACAGTCAGGGGGATTTGAACAGACCGCTTGAGCTCTCTCTGCTTGCACAAAGTGGATGCAGGAGAAGAGCCACTGGTGAGCAAAAAGAAGCCAGTGAAAGGGAGCCAGGCCCCCTTATCTGTCCTGTCTCCCTGGGGACACCTTAAGGACCAGTTCAGGGGCTGTTGTCCACACTGGGGAGGTTTCCCTCGCCACCAGAAGTCCCACAGCTTTCATTGAAGACGACCTTCAGGTAATGTCTCATTTGACCTTAGAGAGATCCACATCCTGATGGACGAGGAGATTCCCACCTTACCTGTAAATTGCTACCAAGAGTTTAAATTGCTGCTAATTTATTGGAAGTGTCACTTGTACAATATTTTCAATGACCATTACCAGACTGGGAAGTGAGAAACTGGAGCACAGTTAGGAGGTTTCATAGGCTAGTGAATCACTGGGGGGGTGTTGCTAAATTATCAGCTGTATATTGAGAACAGCTGGAACAACTCCAAGAGCTGAGGACAGATGCAAAATTGTAGGAAAGATTGATTCAACATCATCCCCAGCAGCCTTGTGTAAGCAATGAAGGCCAGGACGCCTGAAGAACAGCTGGCCAGAGCAGACTCGCTGAATTATTGTAACAAAATTAGATAAAAAACACAGAGGAAATAATTGCAACCCCTTACAGGGAGGCAAGAGGCTTTCCGTGCTGGAACAGCTGGAGGACTCAGAGAGACCATTCTCTCCTGATAGCAATCACTAAATTAGTCAAATTCAGCCAGTGAAGATGTTTCATTATGAACAGATGGAAGTTTGGGGTTTAACTCTCTGCTTTGCATGAGTGTATTTCAAAGTAGCTGGTAATCCCTCTTGTTCAGTGGCGAAGGGGTCTGAATGGCAAAGTCCTGGCACAGTGGGGTGCCAGCTGCAGCTGGGAACTGCCCAAAGCTCAGGGCAACCCCAGGATCCAGAAGGGACAAAAGCGAGGCAGACGATTTACATCACCACCAATAAAAATACCTGCATCGCTTTTCCTAGATGAAATTCCTGACTCTTCCCTAGCAATATTTGCTCTTACTCCAGCTGGCCATTCCATAGGTGACACAAGTCCCAGCTGGCTGACACCACTTGCCTAAGCAACTGACATGCCAAGATGGTCCTCTGAAGATAGAGCAGCAAAAAAGGGTGGCTGTCTTCTGGATTTTTGTCTTTTGCAAGATTCAAGAGGGGGAAAAAATGCCTTCAGACTGTAAGTTCAAACAAAAGGCAAAGGGTAGCACAGGGCCATCTTTGATGATCATGAGCACACAGTGCTGCACCCCTGGAAATGCCAAAATTATCAAGCTAATGGTTCTCCGCATCCTGTATCTTAGCCCTAAAGCAGCGTGCCTGTGCGAGGCAGCAGCCTTCTAGATTAAAGTTAGAGCAAAAAGTGAATATCAGAGAACAATCTTCCTACGCCCAAAATAATTAGAGGATGTTATACAGCTTGAATCACAAGGGTTTACATTTACATCGCAATCTGTTTTTAAGAAGCCTTGTAACTGTTCACTTGTTTTCCAAAAATTACTGTGCACTTGGCATAAGATGCCTCTTGGGCAGGACCAATTTCCAGACATGGTTGCACAGTGCCTCTGAAGGCACCCAAGGCTGCAGAAGAAGTCGTGTGCTCTGGAGCAGCACCTGACAGGCTGGTAGGATGCTGCTCTGAGCCCAAAACAAACTGAAAGATGCCTGTCTGCTGGCAAATTAATATTGCTCCTTATGAAAATCACTTGAAATTTCTTCTCTTTCAGTAAATGAGCGTGTGCCTGGCAATACTGCAGCATTTCATCTCATTTGACCTCATTCTCCATGTTCTTCAAGTTGTGAGCTGTCCTTCGTCATTCAGCATTTGTCCTAATATAGACTCTCTCCCCCCATCACCAGTATGCTGGGATGAATCATAAGTCATATTTGCGATTGTGAACCCACATGCCAACCTACATCTGGAGGGATGACTCTTTTCAATAGCCTTAAATCTGCAGCTCTCTTTGTCAGGATGAAGTTTTACAGGTTGTTTTCCCTGTATCTGAACAAAGAAGCTTTGAAAAACCTGCAGTGATCAGAAATGCCTTCTTGTTCCATTTCTCCAGTGTAGGCAGTTTCCGTGAACTTTGCTTATCCTCGTATTATATTAACGAGGAGACTGAGAGTGACTGAGCAATAACAGCTTTATGAGTTTCTTGCAACAGAATTGGAATTAACTCAGAAAATCATCTGAGAAGAAAAACTCTGTAAGGAGGACAAAGAAAACTAAAATATAGCAACCACAGGGTGAATCTTTTTGCCCATCTGACCAGAAACACGCATGAGAAGTTCTGGAAACGTGCTTGGTCTGTGGTGGGCCTGTGTCTTCACAGTTCAAAGACTTTAGCTGAAGGAAAATCCCGCTTTCAGCTTAACTGAAGCATTTTCATAGCTTGGACCATGCCAAGGAAAGGGCAGCTCAGAGGCCCCCTCCCACCCCACTAGGTATTCAGTAAAATCCCAAATGAACTTGAACAACACCTGGAGGAGGTGACAAGCATCACAGACATGAGGTACCGAGGATGCAAAGACCGTGTTTTAGTTCATAGAATGGTAATCATCTAGAGCTAAAAGCATAAGTCATCTTGGGGGCAGCATTTATGAGCTGCAACGGCTGTGGTATCCTCAGCAGACTGCGCAGAGAGGGAAACACGCAGTAACTAACAGACCACTAATTTTAAACCTGCCTAAAACCACTGGTTAATGTTTGCAAATGGGAGCGTTAAAAGCAGTGCAGGAAGCGGCAGCGTTGCTGTGACTCACAGCTTGCTGGTCCCCCTGTTGCTCAAGCGGTTATAGAAGTGCTGGTGCCTCACACCGCTTATTTATTTCCCTTTTCTCCAACTGACTGAGAAAGGGAAATGATTTGCATTGAGAGATTTGTCTTCTCCTCTTCCACCGGGTAACCTTAGACCTGTTCCAGGAGCCTCTGCTAAATCAGTTTGTATAAATGTATACACAAAAATACAAACCCAGTGCAACACTGCTGCAAAACCAAACTAAACAACAACTCAGAAGCAATGCAAAGCCTGGCTTGAAAAAAGCAGAAAGCTGTGGCAAGCCCTTCGCTTCGTGGCCCTCTTAGGGCAACAGGGTCCCATTAGCCCGAAGGAGCTGCCACATTTCAGACCTGTAGCCAACAAATCTGCAGCTTTTGTTGACTGAAACAAATTAGAAGCTCCCAATAGCAAAGCCCTGGGTATGAGAGAGAGAAATGTGGGAAGATACTCACTGCAAAGCAAAGATGCTCACGGCCTGCTGCAGCTGCCCCAGCCCTCCGGAGCCACGCTGCCCTGGGTCTTACCCACCTACACAGATGCCTGCCATGGCCCAGTCAAGGATTTCTGGAGGAAAATGTAGTTATTTATTTGCAGGTGTGCTGCAAAGTGCACCTAGAAAACTCTGGAAGAGCTCCAAGGCAGCTGCTGCACCTCTGAGAAGCCTGGATGCTGGGGAACATCGGGATGGCAAAAGGGAAAATATGCTCAGGAAAATAAAAGAGTCATTTACACAGCGCTTCAGAGCCACAGACCTTCCCTGCCCCATCACCCACAGATGCAAACCTAGTTTTAGCAGGCCTTTATTCTCCAAGAAAGCAAGAAAAGAAGTCAAAGCTAAATCCCCTAACCTGTTTCACTGGACACAGACATCAGCTGCTCGGGATGAGGGGCCTACAGATGTGCAGACATTATGCAAATTTCTTGGCAGGTTTTTTTAATCATCCCCAAGATATTTTGTGCACACACATTGTATTCTTGGTATTCTTTTTGCCTTTTGAGTATTCCTCTAGAACGCTTCTAAACAATGAATTTCACACCTTCCCTCCCCAAAGATGATGTGCTTTTATACCTGAAAACATTTAAGTGGGATTTTTGACTTAGCGTCTTTGTTCGCGTTGTTAAGCCGATCAAGCTATAGTACTTTGGAGAAAAAGAGAAGAGAAACAATGTTGTTTTGTCTGCTAACATGATTGATAGACAAGTTTCAATTACTGTATCTTTAACTGCCTGGGAAGCACTTAAAAAGAGACAGGCTGCTGAAAGATGGGTTACTTCCCAGCTCAGTGCTGTTTCCACAGAAAAAGTATACAAGGATGCTCTCTGGTGGTAGCTGTAAGGCAGGGCTCTGCCCTGGCCACCACACTTGTGGTTTATTTTATGGACTAAGTGATAGCGTGAAACCTTGTTATTAAAATAGTAAATATATATTTTTAATCACTAATTGGCTTGATGTGTCTTGCTTTTAAAAAATTATCTCAGGCCGTGCTTTCTTAATTCTCTTTGAGTATTTGCAGTGTACGGGCAGACCGGAGGGTATTTTCTTACGACATCTAAAGCAAGCGTGTGCTTTACCTCGGGCCCTGCCAGGGACGGGGATGCGACGTGCTCACGGCAGAGAGCCCGTCAGGGCTGCCATGGCAGGGAGCTGCGCAGTGCCTCTGCTCCGAGTGCAGCTGGGGTACGCGGATCTGCCCCTCAGGCCCCTTCTCCTGCGGGTTACTCATCTCCCCACGACCGCATTGGGTTTTGCACTGAACAACTGCCAGCTGTGCAGATGCCTTGGTGTCCATCTCCCAAATTTAGCTGCTTCTCCAGACCTTTTCCTTCTACCCCAGCGTTTCCACCCATAAAATAACTCCATATCCAGAGCACCACGCCGCAAAGTCCTCCCCAACCAGGGCTCCTGCCCTGGGGCCAGATTTGGATCTTGCTCTTGCCCAGTCCTAACCAAATATCAAACCTGAGCCGATCGCTCCCAGCCCTTTAAAACACTACTAGCCTTTCAACTAAATAGCAGTTTGGTAAATTGTGGCAGCGCAAAGACTTCTTCGGCTTGACTTACTATGGTGATGGATTTTGGACCAGCGGCCAGCTCAGGAGTTGGATACATTACTTCCATAACCGTAAGCGTGAATGCAATTTTCATTTTACAGGGACTGCACTACAGTTTATGGCACATCAGTGTTACAAAAAGATTTTTCATTAATCCATTGCAATCCCCAAAATGACACTTAGACCTGACAAAGGCACTGTGCACACCTCGCCAGTCCCAGCACCCTTTTGTTGGTCGAGCATGGGAGTGGTTTGTGTCGCTTTGATTCCCCTGCTTAAGGCTCTGAAACAAATCAAATTCACTCCTGGAAATGGAGATCAGTGGTGGAAATTAAAGCGACGTTTAGAAGGGCTGGCAGGTTCCCACAGCTGATGTTTGCTCTGACAGCACAGCATGAAAACACAAGCATGAACCCCACTTTATTGACACTGATTAATTTTTGCCTGGGCACAAACACATTTTTAATGCTATTTCAGTGCTGCCCTCATCAGTACTTTTTCTGTTGATTTTCCTGAATATCCTGCACATCAGCCCATTTCCATCACTGCCCCCGTGACTCGGTGAGGACCCCGCGACGGTCCCTGGGGAAATGCTCCCCCAGAGCCACTTCAGAGCAGATCAGCAAGACCCTGCCCCAGAGAGCGTGCTCAAGTAATAACCCCCCTTAGGCAAAGACTGGCATTTGCTAAACCCCTTCCTCATCTTCCTTAACAGCTGACTTTATACCAAGAGAGGTATGTGGTACCTACAAAGGCAGAATTGCAGGAGCTCCAGGCCAACACACCTGTCCTTCACATGCAGGCGAGCCTCCCACAGACGTGCATTAGAGACAGAAAGCATCTTAATCATCCACCCTGCTGCAAATACATTCACAGAGCTTTAATTGATTAACAGGCAGTCCTTGCCAGCAAATGAGCGGTTGGCTCCAGGGAGCTCTTGCTTGCTTGTTTTTAAACAGTGCAAAGTGGGAAAATGGAAGGAATAAGCAGCGAAAGCTCTAGGGACCGCCAAGACGGGAGGGCTGGTGGAGGAAGGCAGCGCTGCTCCACGTGCTGACCTTATTACTGCAGGGAAATGGGGGTCAAGTGGTAGCAGAGCAAAACACCGCAGGGAACAGGGAGGAATTAAACAACTTCAAGCCCCAAACTGTAAGCTTAACTTCAAGCCATGGGGGCCAATGGTAGTAACAGTTTGTAAATCTTTAAAATAGCTAAGGCGTTACTAAACCTGCCTAAAACCCACTACTGGGTTCATCTCTGGTGACGCAGTAGAAACTAGTGCTATTCCATGCCAGCCAGGCACAGCTTTCCAGACCCCTTACCACAGCACTGCTTCGACCTGGATGTACATGCACGCGGGAAGGGAGAGAGCAGGGCTCTCCCAGGGAGCTGCCTTGGCCACCCACCAGCTTCTCATCTCTCTTCTTCCAACCGTCCTCAGCCCAGGACAGCTGGCCTGATTTTAAAAAGCTTGTAAACCTGAGAAAGGCACAGTTCATAGGGAAAATGGCTATGGCAGCATGACCGGAGCACTGGTGGCAGGTACCACCATCAGTGGTTAAGAGTCCGTTGATGAACCATTGGTCCGTTGTTGGACCCTAGCTCTCCTGCAGGCTCCTAACCATCAGGATAGAAGCTGATCAGGGAAAAGCAGGGCTGCCGGTCCCCCATTGAAGCTGTTTTGCAGTGTAGAAAAATACACAAGATCCCAGGCAGAAGAGAATCTTTTCCTAACCGGTTCAGCACAAGGCCACGCACCACCTCCTGCCAGGTGACAGCGCTGCTGGGTTACAGCCTCCCGCTCTCCCTGCGCCGAGCTCCCCTGGGTGCTGCCACCACTTCAGCTGCAAGGGGGGCTTTACATCCCCCAGCTGCAGGGGAGATGCTCACAGGCCTTGCTACCTCCAGAAAATCCCTATAATTAAATTCATGCAATTAGAAGTTGGCACAAAATCTGAGTGTTACTGGTAGCACAGGCAGGCTCCTCGGTGCGCGCAGCCAGGTGTGTGCCCTCGCCATTCTCTCTCCGCCTGGGGCAGGTTTTGCTGCGCGGTGGTTGTCACCCCGCTGCACCTCGGGGTCCCCGCCAAGGCCAAGACGTTCCCAAGTGGCTCCAGGAGAGGACAGCCTCTCTCTGCAACCAGCCTTTCTGCCGCCTCCGAGCTTTCCTCCACCGCAGCCCAGCACAAAGCACCACGCTTACATGAACCATTAAGCTTGTGCAAACCGTCAATCCCGGTTTTAGCAGGGAAGGAAAGCAATTTAACAAAGTGGCTGCAGCTAGACAGCATCCAGCTGCTGGTGCGCACAGCACGTGGGAATGCATTTTAAGCCGGTCTGCACAGTGCTCCTTCCTCCCCTCCAGCACATGCAGCCTCCTCTTCCTCCAAGCGCCCATGGTGACTCCCCCTTGTGCTCCACATACCCGCCTAGGACAGGCTCAATTAAGCCTTCGCCTCTCTAGACTGAGTCTTTTCAGGTCTCGGGCTCAGTCCCCGGTGAGCAAGCTGCAGGGAGCCAGCGTGCTCTGTCACATCCAGACCTCCCTGCACTAGGACTTGCACCTCAATAACCCTCTGGACAAAGAAATTCACACTCCTGGAAACCTCTCCAGTACAAAACCAATGTTGGCCAAGGCTACTGCTAGAAAGCAGGTCTAATCTGAGATGGGCAGAAGACTTTGGGGACAGAAAAAGGGCTGCTAGATGCAATCACTGACTGCTTTCATAAGTCAGATGGTGCAGGAATACCGTTCTCGCTATATTTTCTTGCAATCTTGAAATCCAGTTTATAACAGAAGATGAGAGAAGTTGCCCATCTGGGTACAAAATCCGTACCATCAGGCTCAGAAGCTCATTTACTCCACGTAGCCCGAAAGGGAGATGCAATATGCTGCAGCACTGGGAATCCGGGGCAGTATCCAATAGTAGGAAGATTCACATCAGATTCCAAAATGCCATGAACCTCAGCCAAATCAAATTACTCCAATTGCCGAATATATCATTTTCCACCTTAAGCGGAACAGCCTGCCTGCCCTTAACATGCTGCAACCTCGTACCAGCGCGGCGCTGAGCACGCTAATAGAGATGTCTTTCCCAGGGCTGTCACGGCCGCCCACCCGCTGTTTGATGACTTTACACACATGTGACAGGTAGTAATGTCACTGACAGCCTCTCCCTGGCACCCAGTTTTTATTCATACCAACACCCTGTCTGTCTGCACCGTTCCAGGGGAAGCACCGCGCTCGCTGCCGAGCCTTAGCTCGCTTCCCCACTCGTGTTGTTGCTTATCTTTGCTCAGAAATTGGACTTAATTTTGTTGCTGCTCCGTCATGCCAGTCTATACATCAGCTGCGAAGGCTAAAACCCAGATCATGACAGGGCAGGATCATAACGAGCTGGCAGCAGCAGAAATATATACTGTCAAATCCCTCGCAAAAGCACTGACAGTCTCCTGACAGAGGATGTATCAGATATTAAACTAATACTACACTCAGTCTGAGCCAAAAGGCCAAAGAAGAGCAATCCCAAAGGGGAAAACAACATCCTGAAACCTTTGCCTATCCGCTTCCTCGCTGAGCTGATTTCGATTCAGATTCTCCTTAAGTATTAATGCTGTGAACTGACTTTCTCCCTGTTGTGCTGTCATTTTAGCTTTCTGCAAAGCCTCCATCTCCGCTGGGGCACGGCGGGACCCCGGTTCACACAGCACCCCCCCGCCCCGGCTTCTCAGTTAGAGCAATGCCAAGGAGGTGGTGACAAATGCATTTCTGAGAAGGAAAACTAGCTGGTGCAAAGGCTAGAAGCATGAGAGAGCAGAGCATTCCCTCCTCATTAGAGGGGGTTTTCCCTCTAATGCTTTTGCTCATATTCAACATCCAGGCTTTTGGGCCCATCAAAATGGGTGTCTTCTATATTGCTGTTTCAAAAGAAAGACTAATAATAGAGGTTATTAGACTATAGACAGGCTCAAATGATCACTGAGAAGAGTTCAGTAAGAGAAGTGGAGAAGTAGTATTAAAAAAAGCAGGCAGCAGTCCAGCAGCAAGAGAAGCTATTGCACTTAACTGAGAATAATTAGCTGTAAAAATACAAGACGCAAAATGAGCGCTTAGGCAGCAGCCCTGCAGAAGAGAATCTGGGAATTATAACATGAGGTAGGAATGCCAGTATCGCAGTAGGAGCTATTGCCAGGGATGAGACCAGTAAGGACCTTACGGTGGCCAGGGCAGGAAGGAGCAGAAGGAACTGAGACTGAGAGGAGCAACGAGACGGAGCACAGGGCTCATCCCATGGGGACATGCAGAGGGAATGAGCATTTTTCAGTTTAGAGAGGAAAAGCCTCAGGGAAGAGATGGTAAAAGTCCTCAGATCTATAAAAGGCTGCTTCAGAAAGGGATGGTGTTCCTTTTCCCTACTGCTGGGAAGGAGGTAGGGCTTCAGCTGCGGCAGAGGAGATATATTTTAAAGACATTTGGGGGAAAAAACCTCGCTGACTTTCAAAGGCTGATTGAACTCTATCCTTCCTGAGAAGGCAACGTAATGCACAGGGGAGAGCTGGAACCAGTAAGCCTTTCCATCTTGGGTTAGCTCTGCCTTCCCCCTGCTTCGGGCTAGCCGGCGAAAGCAAGCAGAGTTCATAGCGGCAGCAAACCCAAGCCCTGGGCCCCAGTTCAGTGAGGTAATTAAACAAGTGTTTAGACGTCTAAGCAGTCCTGCTGGCTACTGCCCCAGCGTTTCGGGAAATGAAGTCATCGTTTTACTTCCCACCAGCTTCCACCATAACCGTGAAACCTGGGAGGTGGGACGTGGAGGTGAAACTCTCCCATCACGGACTCTGTGAGCCCACAGGGGTGTTTTTTTGGGTGAAGCTCGGCTCTCGCTGCCTGCAGACAGAGCCTGGAGTTAATGAAATACTTCCAAGTGCCATTTGTGTTTTAGAAGGCATGATGATGTTAATTAGTGTTCAAATTAAGCAGTAAGATAGAAGTGGGCATATAATGGACCACTAATAAATGCCTTGAGTATGTTGAGAGATGCGGGTCTGAGGGAAGAGTGATTTTAATCACCAGGAGTATATTAATGATGGCCCATAGACTCCCTTATTGCTGTTCCAACACGCTGGAATGCTGCGTTTTCCCATTAAAACACCCATTAGCCTTGAGCCCGCTAAAAATCTATCAGTGAGGCCATCTTCTGCTCATTTCTGCTTCACGTATGATCTAATTAGTGCCACTGCAGGGGCTTGAGCCCAGCTCCAAACACCAGCCCTGGCTCAGGAACCCTGCCTGGCCCTGGCAGAGCCGGGTGGCTCTGGGGAGGCGGTGAGGACCCTTCGGGTACCCACCACATCACCGCCAACACCGGCACCATGACATGAAGCCAAAAAAGCCCTCACATCCCCACACGCACGGGGAGTGCGCAGTGCCCGGTGCCAAGCCAGGCATGATTGATTACATGACGGCGTCGGTTAAAATAATTGTATTTTTCATTTCCACGCGGATAAATTACTTCTCCAAAAAGCCATTTGTGCTTAATGCCATTTGTCTGCAGTACAATGCTAATCAACTGCAAAGACATTTTTGTGCCGAGATTGATTGACTCCATGTAAATAGGTGGAACCTTTAATTAAAACACAAGCGCAGACGCAGTGTCTCGGCGCACTGACAACACACGGCACAGACCACTTAAGGGGCTGATTCTATTTTAATCTACCCCGGCATAAATCAGGAGAAAGACCCAGTTCAGCAAAGCACTTAGCACATGTTTAAGTCCATCATATTCAGCAAAGTATTCAAGCATGAGCCGAATCGCGGCAAAGGATATCGCGGAAAAATGACGGTGCCTGTTGAAAGGACGTGGCTTGTGTGTGACAAGGTGATTCCTTTACCAGGTTTCGCCCCCATCAGAAAATACAATAGGTTTGTGGCTTTGGAGAAAAACTGGTAGGGTCCATAAAAACGTGACTGCGGGGTGATGGTTAACCCCACTAAAGAGGGTTGTAATAACAGCCTGAAGGAGGGCGAGCAACAAGAAGAAATGAGCCGGCTGGCTAAACGGCAGAGCTAGTTTCCACGCGATGGGGTTTGTTTTCAGGGCAGCCTGGCTTTGCGCCATGAGCTGGGTGCTCACCTGCACCCACCTCGGCCGCTTCTGGGGGTCAGCACCCTCTAATGCCCTGCCTGCAAGCATTCGGCTGGGTCAGCTGCCTGCACAGACTCACGTTGCGGGTGAATAGGGTTTTGCTCTGTAGCATCTGATTTCCAGGAGTCGCTGCCCTCTGATGAGCCGGGCAAGCAAAGGCAATAGAAACCCTCACACTTTGACTGTGGCACAGGAGCAAAAGGGACCTTAATGAGCTCAGCCACCGCTTCTCCTATGGCAGAGGAAGCACATGGGCACCAAGATCCACACGGTGCGGGGCATGCTGCCGGCTCCTTCCCTGACTCAGGAAGGCACTGAGGACATCTTAGCCTCTGCATCCCATGCGCTGTGAGTTTGTGCTGGTGGGGTGAGGTGAAACAAAGGGTTAAAACCAGCATAAAAATACTTTTTTTTTATCCTTCAGGTTAGCAAAATAAGTGATTAAAACCATTAAACTTGGGATAATAATTCCAGGATCAGAAGAGAGAACTCCAGGACACACTGGCACGCGAGCAGCAAGAGGATTTTCTTATTTATTTCTGCTTCTACCACTAGAACAAACCCAGCCTGGCATTTGCCAAGTTAACTGATGGCAGAAAGCAGGTCTGAAAAATTGGCTTCCTTGCCTTCCTCCAAGCTTTGCACCAGGTTGTGCCCAGCGTGCTGCAGGTCAGTGCTCCCGGGAGCAGCCACCCCTTCGGAGGAAGGGGCAGTCCCCTCGGCAACGCAGCAGCTCACCCTGCCAGGCTCAGCCACAGATAACGAAGATTATGCAATCCATCAAGTAAGTGCAGTGCCAAGCATGAGGGGAAGAGGATCTAGTATGAACTACGGGAGGAGAAACAGCTAAGGAACAACTTCTGCTGGGCTGACCTGAGCTGCTGGTGTCGAGACAAGAACTAAAATGGTTTTTGACAACCGAAATCAGAAGAGCTACTGAATTTCTTTCCAAAATTATTACTATTGCTTTGTGGTTATTTTGCTTGAGAATTATTAATTTTGTTTCTGTATTATTGCATGACACAGTCACAGCAATACGATACATCAGGGCAGGTCACCAGATAATATGTCAGAACATTTTATCTCCATGTCATGGTAAGCCGATTTCCTTTTGATTATTGTATTTTTAACATCCATTAGCAGCGGCTGCAACTCAATACCAATTAAATATACTGTCGTGTTTTCTAGAGTGAAGTGCTTCTCCTTTGCTTCATAGTGAAGCAATTTGACACTTTGAATAAAATAAGCATTAATTATAACAATTAATGGAGCAAACCTGGAAAGATGATACCCGGCTGACAAAAGCATGTTAATCCTAGCCTAACTAGATGGAAGTAGTCTCAGAGAAGATACCATTGGAGTGGGTTGTTACTATGGCTGTTGTAGGAATCCTGACAGTGCTACAGGGAGCAGGAGGAGAGGGCTCCGGTTTACTTTAAAACCACTTTTTCTGGGCAATTTAAGAAACCATCTGCCACATGGAAGTGGATCGGGATGGATTACATTTGGAAACATCAGTTCCTGTGTTGTTAGCTTTCACAAGCTATTTGTTTTCCACGATCTCACCAGCTCTATTAGCTACAACTTATTTAATAGGGAACACTATCCCTAAACATCTTTAGCTTTTTTTCCTCAGTGATCCCTTTATGCCCTATAGCTGCCATTAGCCAGTGCAGCTCTGCTCTGGATTCCCAGCAGGCAGTTTTAGGAACAGGGGGAAGAAGAGACAGGTAAAAGCACAAATAATTGGAGACTCTTTCTTCTCCTTCCCTGACACAGGGAAAAGTATCTCATAAGCTCTAAATACAGCTTTCCCTCCGCTATTGTATTATTTTTGTCTAAGCCCCAGCTGCGCCTGGACAGTATGACTCGAGACCACAGAATCGCACACGTACAGTGACTAAAAAGCTGGGATTGCTGCAGGGAGAGGGCTCGGCACCTACAAACAAGACCAACACCAGCGAGCGCTGCAGCAGAGCTCACTTTAGCAGCACTTCGCTGCTCCTCGGTGCAGTTTGTGCTGCAGAGAACCTGCACACAAGTACACCTGGAGAACATTAATAGTGACTTTTTAAAGGAATTGTATGTTTTCTAATCGCAACTTTCCACTGAGCCTATTGCTACTGACCTCGAGGACCAGGCTCTCACACCATCGCCAAGTTAACTAGCACATCGCTGCCCAGGTACTTGCACGGCACGCGGGTGCCGGAGCAGAGTCCTTGCTGTCACTCCTGAAAAGCCTTGATCTTCTGCAGCTTCTGCTGAGCTATAAACTAGCTGCAGACCTGACCTTGACAGAGTAATACGAGTGTAGCAAAATAACACCATCGTACAGCCAGGCTTACTCTGCCTGTAGGATCATCTTCTTCACCTTTTACGAATGAGGAGCAATTTGTTGGGTACAACCTGGAAATTAAAGTACAAGTGGCAATGCTCAGCGAGAGCTGTGGGCTTCCTTTCGGGTGACCGATGCACAGCTACAGCAAATCCAGCTCCCAGGAACAGTCATTTTCCTAACGAGATTTGACAAGCACAGTTTACCCCCTGGCAGGAAATTATAATAGACAGATTTTCCCCGTGAAAACAGAAAGCCTCACATGCAGATCAAATGCAGCGTCAAAGCTCGTCCTGTGTCTTTTGGTGAGTGTCCCTTGCCCGTGGTGGCTTGGTGGAGCACTGCAGACAGGCACAGTGTTCCCAGCAGGCTGATGCCCCGGAGCATGAGCAGAGACTGTGGCTTGCAGGGGAGGACGGAAGATAACACTCCTATCTCAACCCTACTGATCTAAATCTTACTTATTTAAAGCTACTTATTTAAAAGTTCCTGCAGAAGAGCTGGAGATACCAAGTCAACGTATCCCAGGACGGGGTACTGCTCCCCTGGTATGTAGATAGCAAGAAATTTTCAGTTGCTGCAAAGGTGACATTGCACAGGTATATGCACAGAAGCACTTGATGAGCTTATTCCTCAAACCCTTAATTAATTGACACTATCTTCTTTACAAAACCAGACCACCTGAACATTAAAGTTCAGAGATCTCCTAAAAAAGGACTGGAGTATCAATAAATACCAAGCCTAGCTTAAAAGCAGGCTGCAGCCCAACGGTGCCTTTCATGAATTTGTTTATGTTCAAGCAAATCTTGAGTAAAATCAGTCAAACTGACTTCAGCCTGGGATACTTTTATGGGGTCACTTGCTTCAAAAGGTTGTGTGCAATTTTGCAAATCACCAGTCTCCATCACAGCCTTGTGACTCCCACCTTTCTTGTTATTAAAAGCAGAAAATTTCCATCTACGCATTATTAAAAGCATCACGTATTTAAAGCATCGTGCAGCTGTTGGTACACGCACTACACCTGTGCTCAGGTCCGTTGTAGGCAAGGAATGGTCCCCAAGGAGCAGGGACAAGAGTCTTGAACCCACACTCTCCCTGGCTGCAGGACCCAGAACCAAACCTTTTTGGCACTAGCGTCATGACTGCAGGCAGAGCTACGAACACAACAAGAAGTGAAAAACCCACGGGCTCTGTTACAGAGGAAGTTAAGGGATGAGCACAGCAGTCAGCTGGCCCGGGAACAGAAAAGCCTCCCTTGTAACAAGGTTTCTGACAACTGGATCTGAAACTTCTGAGAGTCTCTTTAAAAATTAAATTGCTTATTTCTAAATTAAATTGTGATTTATGATGGAGCTGAATTTTAAAAGCCTTTAATGGAAAGGTAAATTAAGATTGAAAGTAAGGTAAAACCTCGTTTCAGGTCAAATTGATTTGATACAAGACAAATTTTTTCTGTTCTCAGCTGAAAAAAAAAGTTTTGATATCATTAAGCGAATCCTCTTTTTGCCTACATTTATCAAAAACCTCCAAAGTTAAAGCTCCCATATTTGTTCAGCTTTTCCATGTAGCGGCCAAAACCAGCGTGGACCACCCAGCAGGATAGATGCCCTGGCGCCAGGGTCCGTACCCTCCCCGCGTGCCCAGCTCCCACCGCAGGGCAGGGGAACGGCAGCGCTCTGTTCAACTGCAGCCCAAATGCTGCACTGATGCACTGCAAAGCCTTCAACCCTGAGCATTCGCATTCTGTTACTTGTCCTTCAGCGTGGAGCCAGCTGAGGCTGGAACAGCTCGTGTACACACATGGGGGCTGCACCACAAGACCTCTCCAAAGGTATTGAACTGAAAGAGGGGAGATTTAGATTAGATATAAGGAAGAAATTCTTCCCTATGAGAGTGGTGAGGCACTGGCACAGGTTGCCCAGAGAAGCTGTGGATGCCCCATCCCTGGAAGTGTTCCAGGCCAGGTTGGATGGGGCTTTGGGCAACGTGGTCTGGTGGAGGGTGTCCCTGCCCATGGCAGGGGGTTGGAACTGGATGGCTGTGAGGTCCCTTCCAACCCAAACCATTCTATGAGTCTATGATTATTTTTCCCTCAGATTCGACAGCGGCCCAATGCACAGCGCAGCAGCTAGAGGAGCGGTGCTGCTCTCAGCAGAAAGATGCTCTCGCCCTGCATCTCGACTCCCTTCCACATCCAGCTTCACTTGCACTCTCACCCGCAAGCTTTATTATTTTTCACTCCCAGCTCAGAGATGTTCAGGTCCACCAGGGAGGTGGCTGCACTTCATTTGCCAGCAAATTGTGTATGAAGCCCATGTAAACTAATATGCTTTGGTGAGCCTTCAGAGGGAAGGGCATAAAACATGATTATGTGTATCCTTCCTGAGCATATGCACCATCGGCTGGAGGCTCCCAGCTAAGAGGCTTCAGCAGGAGAGGATGGGACCGACCAGCAACAGCCTCTCCCCGAACCCGTAGGAAGAGCTGTAGGAAGAGGCTGGAGAGCTGCGTGCACTGGCACCCCGCTGCTGCAGGGCACGACCGCTCGCGCTCCATCATTTCTGCTTGAACTGTTAGCAAAAGCCTTCAGCAGCAGAGATTTCCCAGCTGCCAGGTCTGATGCAGAGCAGCCAGAGGCGCTCACAGGGAGGGCAACCGGTGCCAGCCGGCACCACCTCCCGGCACGGCTCCATCTCCAGGGACCTGCATGGGACCACATGCCCACAGGGCCAGACGGGGTCGTTACCTCCAAATACAGCGAGGACATCCGCAGGGCACCGACACCGTTTCCTGCCACGGTGTTATCTCCACCCGCCCTGTCATCCCTCGTGGCACGGGGAGGTCGACAGATCCACTGTCTGGGAAATGAGCCTCCCGAGTGAGTGGGAGTAGTTACCATGGAAATAAAGAAGGGTTTCTCAGCCCAGCTCCACCAAAATATTGATTTGCTTCCCAGTGTTTCACAGGCCACTTAATAACGGTAACAGCAGCAGCAAAGCTGGAGAGATGCTGGGGCAAGACTAAAAAGTTGTGTTTGGAAAAAACCGCCGGGAATCATCGTGTCTCTGCTAGAGCAGTCACTGATGTGCAGGACAAGCCCGTGAATTGCCTGAGGATTTCAGCTTGTGTCTTGCACGCAGACACGCAGGTACAAAGACGTGCTTCACTGTTCGAAGCCTTGATCAGATTAATTCAGTGAAATCCCAGATTACACCCCAGAGCCCGCTGCAGTTTGCCCCTGTCCTTTGAGGGTCCAGAGCAGATCAAGGTAAAAGGGAGTTGCTACATACAGCTGCTGCCTGGGACGATCTCTGCTTTTGATCTTAAATTCACATCCATCTCCATCCCAGACACCAGCACCCTCCCCCAGCTGGGCAGAGCGTGAGGAAATGCTTGCAGCCAAGTCCTCTCCAGCTTCTAGCCCAGCGAGGACCATATCAGGTGTTTAAACTACATCTCCTGAGTTAGCGGGGATACAAAAATTATTGTTTATAAACAACCCATTTCTGAAATTAGTGGATAACAAGGGAAAATATCCATAACTAGGAAGATGGCAGAGGTTGATTGCTCCTGAGCAGCACCTGTAAGAGCATCCCGGACACACCGAGGCTGCCCCAAGCTCTTTGCACAGCATCAGCTCCAACCCTCCACAAACAGAGCACCCCGGCTCAGCTGGACTGTGCTCCACATCTCCCTCACGCAGCTCAGAACAAGTCATGTGAAAGCACCGCTGAAAGCCTTCAGGCTTAGCAGAGGGCAGACAGCATCAGGAACACGCAACTAATGGCAAACAGCTTTTGACAGATGCTCAGATCCAGAAAGTCTGCATGGCACCTGTGTGGCACGGATAATCCAGGTAGGAGAAACATGAGGGATGCAGAAATTGTAGAGACCACGTGTTGCACACAAGTTAATTTCTACTTTTAAGAACTAGCAACTGCTGTAGTCTGTTTTTTCCCAATTAGATTTAAGTGCCCTGAGTCAGAAACACGGACCCAAATCCCCTTCAGAGCACTCAGAGCCCTGAATACCCTCACGAGACCTGGGCTCTGGTCCATGATACCCGACTGGAATTGGGTTACAACTGAATCTGAATGCTTTTACTCACATTGCTGGATCATTTGGGATATTGGGCAAAGCCTTTCCTGAGGAAGTAAACACCAGAGGTGCTGATCTGGTCCTTATTTCCTACACCCTGCCTACTACTCTCGTGTAAGCCTAAGAGGAAAGGGGCAGCAGCCTGGAGCAGTCCTGGCAGTGGGGATGGGTAAATCCCAGCCACCCACACATGACACATTAAGACTGCAGGCATTTATGGAACCACTCATGTACATTGCTCAGCTGCAATTAGTAAAATAGCATGCTGAATAAAAGATAACAAATGCAGTCTTCCTTTGAAAAGATCATATGGGGAAAATAGCAATAAGAAGTGTATTTTTTGCATTAGTGTGTCCTGCTCAGACAGGTACCAGCAGTCCTTGGAGGCAATTCTTCTCTACACCAGGTTACACACACTGTTCATTCACTTTGGGGCACACTGCAGCAATTTGGGCAGTCAGCCTATCATTAACATGCAAATCTAGGAGTGCCGTGTCTCATCAAAACTGTCTAGGACATATTTTAGCACATCAGAGCTTAAAATTGAAGATGCTTACACAGAAATACACAGATGGGTATCGGCGCAAGATGGAAACACTTCAAAATATATGTGGTGCTTGCAGCAAACTTTGCCTTGCTGAACCTTTCCTCCTTGGAAGAGCTTGCAAAAGTCCTTGGGGGAATCCAGGTTATATTGTGCTCGTGGGAGGAGAAGGGAATGCAATTAGAGCCGCAAAGTCATATCTTCTATAAGGAACAGGCTGTTTGGGTTTGGGTTTTGCAAAACTTCGTCCCAGAATCACAAGTGCAGCCTGTCCCAGGTGGAGTTGCAGCACGCTCCAGAGCTGCTCTGTGTTATTTCTTGGCTCTCTGCAAAAGCCAGCCTGCTCAGCCGCATTTAAAATACGATTGTCCTCAGAACCACTGCATGTAAATCACTCGCCCACGGCCAGGTCCGCCCTGCTCGCGTGGCAGCCAGCTGAAAGGGGCATTCGGCCGAAATAAAAGAGGTGCAAACAAAAACAGGTGGGAGCGGGAGCCCCCCTGCCTCCTCCTGCCCACAGCAGCCTGCGCACTAACAACAAGAGCCTCGTCTACAAAAGCTTGGGGGAAAGCGAGCGGCTGAGCTGTAAGCAGAGGTAAATGAATCCCTCAGGGAATCGGTCCAACAGCCGCGAGCTCCAAGGGGCTGGAAAGCAGCCCGAGAGGGTGGCAGATCCCGCGCTCGCTCCAAGCGCACACATGCTCTTACGGCCCCGGAGAAAGTTTAATTTGCTGCAACTGTTTCAACAACCCCAAAGCTCCGGTAATGCTGTTACACACTGAAATCGCTTTGCGTGAAACGGCATGGAGCAGAAAATTCTGCAGGCGCAGAGAAGCCCCTCAGCTTTCGTCAGGCACCCAGGCTAGCCTCGGCACCTGGCCTTTGTAAGGGGAAGCAAAGAAAGTCTCCAAAAACCATCAAATCACCCCAGAGCACTTACAAAATATGTTTTCCCAAAGCAGTCTCTTAATTTAAGCGGGTGGGGGGGGAGCTGAAGGAATAAGAGGAGATGCAGAAACTCCACATAATGTTCTGGAGTGTGTTTAAAGGAAGGGGGTTTGAGCTGACGCTGAATGTATTTTTAGTCCAAAGAACAAAGTTTGCACCAGGACAAAGAGGTACTTTTTGGCACAGCCATCCCCTCTGACACCAGAGGCACCCTGCCCAAAGTTTCTTTACTCTCCATCACCATCACCCATGCTAAAAGCAGAAGCATCTGCACCATCCACGGGGAAACAGGTTTCGGTTGGCGGGACCCCGAGAGCTGCTCTCTTCCACTTCTCCTCCTGCAGCCACGGGGCCGTTTTACCCAGCCAACCCCTCCGAGCCAAACCAGGTTTCTCCTGCTGATGTTTTCCATCTGGTTCCTGCCTGACCCGTGAAGCTGCACAATTTGTATCTGCTCAAATAATGACTCTCCTCCCTCTGGCACCAGACCCTGCCTGGACACGGGGTTAATTCTCACCAGGTTGCTCTGCTGCCCATTCTGGACACGGCTGCGGTCATCTGGACCAATTTAAATCACGCTTTCTGCCTTACTCCAACTAGGGGAAGGTGCTTGTGCAGGGGTGAGAGGTGTGAGGATGTCACAGGGATCAGGTGCTGGGGCGTTAGTGCAGGAAAGGGTGATCCTTAAAAATAAAGGATCCTCAGAATCAAAGAGAATCAATGTCACAAAATTTAACACTATCTGCAGTTTCGAGGCCAAATCCTGATCATGAATATATGCAAGATCCTAATGTTGGCAGCATGATGGAGAGGGCTTTGCTAAAGCTGTGAGGATGGTATGTCCCTGGCTGGAGCTTGGACCAACTCCAGATCCAATGGCAAGCGCAGGAGACTCCTGCAGGGACCAAAACTCACTGGAGGGAAATTCATGCAAATACCTGGGCAGGCAAACAGGGCTGGGCTCGTGCTGCTGGGGGAAGCTCGGTCTACAAGCAGCTCCATCCTCCGAGGAGCTGGCAGGCAGCAGTCAGGCAGGGAGAACCAAAGGCTGCGGTCTGAGCTAGAGGAAGACATGCATGGGGCTCTCACCCAGGAAAGGGTAAGAACTGATGGCATGGGGAGGGCAGACACCTTTGAGGAGGTGACAGAAGTCGAAAGGGGCATTTAACCCCAGAAACCTGCTAGCTTTATATTGGTTTAACATCCAACTTGCACAGACTGAAAAAAGAATAGGAAAAAAATGGGGATTTCTTACACCAGCCTTGCTGCCGAGATCCTGGTATATCACAGCTCCAGCTAAAAGGGTTCATTGAACTGGGACTTCTCAAAGGGGCCGGGGGGACTTCAGCAGCTCCCATCCACACCGTTCCCATCATCCGTCCCTCTCCCCGCATCACATCCTCACCCGGGCTGATTCAGCCATACACAGGCCACATGGTGAATCACACCGCGAATTGCTGCAAGCTAAAAATAATGCCACAGGGGTTTCTTTTTGTTCTTAGGTCATTATTTTTAAGCTGTGCACTTTCCCCTCCCAGATCAGCACACAGCCCCTCGCACACGCACACTGGCACTGGGGAGGGAACCTCCATTAGGGCAGCCGTAAGGGGAGGGCGAGGGCCGCTCAGCACCACCGAAAGTGAACTTCAGGCTTCGGAGACCTGCCAGAGCTTCAACTTACAGCACCAGCTATTTGGATTTGGTGCGCATGTGGTTTACCGGGTGGTCACGGCCAGCATGACATAAGCCAGCAGCATCAGGGACAGCCGGGTAAGCAGTCCTTCCAAACCCTAGCAGCGTGCCAGGGCTGTGTGTCAACACCTATTCTGTTTGTTTCTGCACTTTCCTTCTCTTTCAGCTGGCAAAGCCACTATTTCAATAGGGAGCAGCTTCAGCCAAGAAAAATAAGCATTACCTTACATTCCCAGGCTTGTTTATCATTATCATGATGCTCTGCTCTAACTGGGAGGCCGCATTATGCATCATGCTGCCTACTTTCAAATAATAAGCTACATGTGTAAATAGGCTCCGCTATTTTGAGTTGAATAGCTAACAAATGAGCAAACAAAAACTCCACAGCCCACCACGCTCTTGTTTAACTGACACAACGGATGCCTTTATGCATCCTGAAGGTGATACATCCATCACACTCACAGCTCGAGCAGCTTCTGCATCACTGTCAAAATTCAAACGCGCTCGCACTGGCTGCAGCCGGCCCGCGTGTCGTTGAGGGTCAGGCTGGCACTGCTGGCTCGTCTGCTAGTCTCAGACCTAAAATTGATGTGATACTCGCTCCCGCTACATCATCATCATCGCAGTTGCTGTGGAGGCTGGAGGTGGATTCAGCTGTGCGAGGTACATCTCCTCACACCGGGCTGGAAGAGTAGGGTGTCAGGAGGTGTTTACTCTGAGCAGGGGTCCCACAGGACACCCCAGCTCCAGATTAGACCATCGCAGCATTCATATAACGAGCCCATATGAATTTCTGAACACTCTCCTGCTGCACAGCTTTCCCTCTATTGAACCCCGTCTGCAAATGGTGTTTCCTTCATCACAGCTTTACCTTCTCTTGTATTCCTTAATTTCCTTCCATAGTCTATATTATTCTGTATTGCAAGTAGAGTTATTTAAGAACCTTTGGACTATAATGGGCTTGGCATTACAGGAAAATAAAGCAGCTCTCCAGGAAACTTGTGCTGATTTCAGCCTTCCATTTTACGCTGTGATGCATCACACTGTGCTCTAATGTCTCACTAATCTGCAGCTCAATCTGCTGTTAAACGGGCTCATGATGCAGAAGCTGCTCACTAAGGTTGCTTGATATTCATCTGTTGATTGAATCATTTGCTTCTTGTGATTTGCAAATGCGCCAAAGAGCCAGAAGCCCTTTTTCTTCCAGAAAAGTTAATTGGATCAGCATCCTGCGCTGGCAGGTGGTACCCTGCTCCTACCCAGTCACCTCCGCTGACTCCAGCAATGCAGAGGGGCCACCCAGCAGAACAGGGCGCTGGGACCAAGGGGACCACAAGGGACAGATTCCCTGAGTGACCATTTTCTGCAGGAGCAAAACACATCGATTTCTTGCAGAGGTCTTGAGTGGCCCGTGCGGAGATGGGAGTTGTGCTGCTCCAGCAAGGCAGAGCCCTGCCCTGGAGTGATGCCCCTGTCCTTCAGCCTCATCGCAGCACCGGTACCCAGTGGCAGGGCTGGCCACCAACAAACCTTCACTTCCATCAGACCTTCCCTATGATGAATTTACCCCTCCATACTTCCACCTTTCTCATTTTCGAGAGCTAATTGTTACACCAGCAGCCCCTTTCAACACATCCTACCCAGCTATTCACAAGTACAACTACTTCTTCATAGCCTGTAAATGAAGACTCTGCTTCAGCAGCAGTTGGGTTTAGCTATTTTTTTTAATACTCCAGCATGCAACACACCATTCGCTATCTTCCTCAATAATTAAGCGGTTAGCGCCATTGTCAAAGCAGCACTTAACAACATCTCTATGAGGCTTCCAACCAACTGAGGTCCAAAGCAAGGATGTACCAGGCACCAGGGCTGCATCTCTGCGATTACCTGGCTGTAAATAACGCCTCAGAATATATGGTTTATTGTGGTGATAACACACATTTTGTAGGTTACATAAATTGGAGCAATCCTGCTGACAGAGGAAAAATAGTGGTGTGTGATGGTTTCCTCTGGTTGCTAGGAAATAGAGTTAGTGCTCGGATCCTTACATGCCTCGGTGCACACTCATGACAGATGATAGATTCAGCACATGTGTGGAGCCCAGCCTGTTAGCAAGCCCTGACTGAGGGGAAAGCAGCAACGCAGTGACAGCAAGATCCATTTAACAAAAATATATGCATTTTTCATTAAGAGAATTACATTTGTTTGCCCAAGGCGTTTAGGAAGATGTAAGCAAAGAATAAAGTTCGATCTGAAGAGACAGGTGGTCCATGCAGGCAAGCCCAGAGCGGGTACGCAGATGCACAAGATGGTCTATGTTAAGGATTTTAACACCTGTCCGAAGCTGTAATGCGGACGAGCTGTGATTTTTCAAAAATGGTCTTTTATACCACTGCAAAGCCCACACAGGCCAAAGGGCCCGAGCCAGCCCCGCGGTCTCCTCCCCGGCACGGGGGCTCAGCACAGCTGTAAGGCAGGTCCTGTCCCTTCCGCTCCCCTCCTTACGTGGGGGTTTTATTCTCTCACATGGAGAAGCTCAGCCTGGTTCCTGCTTCTGTAAATGTTTGCTAAAGCAAATTGCAGTTTGTTTTATTGGTCTCATGCTCCAATTTGCTAGAAAAAGCACTGGACTTGGTCAAAGCACATGGAAAGTGGTCAGAAAACAGCAAACAGGGAGCACTTTATTTACATATAAGTGTGTGTGCATCTATGCTTTTAATACACACACACACACACATATACTGTTAGGTCAGCTAATCTCTCACCCTACCTCAAGGCAGGAACGGCCGTACCACCCCATCCCTGCGTGCACCTCTAACCTGCTTTTAACTATAGCAAAGCTGAATTACAAAGACAACATTAAACCGTACAGCTTAACAGAAAGAAAACAATTGTCATGCTTACAGCTATGCCCTGTCCACAGTCAGGGTATTTCATACACAGCCAAGGGAGCTGATCTGTCTTCTTGTGTCGCTGCTATTGCTTTTATTATAGCATTGCCCCGTCAGGACTTCACCATGTCAGCAGCATGCTCTATAGATGCAGTGCTGAGCCTAATTTGCTTTTTAGAGTGATGAACCTCTCCTAAGAGTTGTTCCTAGAGTGAGCTGGTCTCTGTGTGCTGCTCTCACCAGAGCAAATGGGACATCCTCTGCCAAACTCAGCAAAGCAAGTTCAGAGGAAATAAAAAAGGGTTAGCGGGGCTGCAGACTGCTTAGTTCCTATAACTATTTCGCACAGATCGATGCCCTTTTTCTTAAGGGATTCCTAAGGATTTGCTGGAGTTCAAGCACACAGGTGGTATTTCCTGAATTCCTGGTGCTCTTTGGTGCAGAAGCCCTTCGTTTTGGATAACCCCCAGGCTGGGCATTGCTCCATGCACGGGGTGCAGCAGCTAAAGGCTGCACTCGGGCTGGGATGGAGTCAGAGGATGGTTAAGGGCTTTCTGCCCCAGCTCCACAGCATTTCTCTAGCTCATTACCAACTAGCATGGGAGCAGGATGTCCTGAGCTCCGTGTCCAACTGAGGACCAACCCTCCCACAGGACTCTGCCCCGTGCCAGCCAGGGCTGTCACGCGCTGGGAGACAGAAGCGGAGCCCACTTCTGTAGCCTGATAAAAATGTAATTTAATCCCAGTGACACAAAAAACTCCCCTAAGCCTTTGAAAGGCCTGCTAATCCTTGATTTGCCCTCAAATCTTGAAATTCTCCTAAAGAATGAAGGGTGTTTTGTCTATTGAGTGCCTCTACACCTAATGATGTTATTAAGGCATATTAGGGTGCACAGAAGAATATTCTCTCCTGGCTGTGATACAGTGGAGCTCAGGGCTTTTGTCTCTCTTAATCCAAGTCCTCCTAGTCTTCTGCTCTGCCACTCACAGCCCCCACCTCGCAGTGCCTTGAATTTGTCCCTGCTTGTTGGCAGAGATGGCCACCGCTTCGCTTCGACATCAGTGGAGAGCTCCCTGAACCGACTGACACAGTGCTTTTGTTATTATGCCTTCAGATGTTGCTGAAGAGCACACGATGCCTTTTCCTCCATGGCTGAACAACTAAACTGGTCCATGGACCCAGATGCATATCTTGGGGTATCAGCTGATATAGAGATTTAATTTTTTTAAAGCAGAAATTATTCTGTTTCCACAGAAAGCACAGTGGTTTTGCGCACGGACATGTGTCAACCCAGCAGCCCTAAACCCTTCAGCAAAGCAGGGTCACCTCCTTTAACACAGGAGGAAGCAAGGGGCCGACTCGTGCCCAGCATCAGGACAGGAGGACAACACAGATCTACGTTTCTGGCCTGCCTCCATCTCCCATCACAACCATCTGGGAAAGGGAACATGCTTAAGTAGCTGGGGGCTCAAAGCAAGCATTTGCTTTTGGCTGAAGTGAGACATATCATTTCCCCAGGATGCACTATTAAAGAAGAAAACCTTTGCCAATGTTATGCTTTATAATGCAATGATTTTCACAACAGCCCAACATGGTTCATCGCATGCGATCTGGCATGGGATCAGTTTTCCCTTAAACCATCCAAACAGGCTGCGAGAGGTGGGGTAGAGACAGACGCAGTATCTGGTTGGGTTTTCAAGCAATCCTTGCAGTAGCCTCAGCACATTTTGGCCCACACCAACTCACACCTTGCTCAGAGCAAAACTCGGCCGCAGCTTCCCGTTCCTGCCTCGGGCCAGAACTGGGCAACCTCACCTCACTGTGCTGCCCGCGGTGCTGCGGGCACCTCCCTAGGAAGACTGAGACCCCCAAATTGATTGGATTTGTTTCATTTCCAGCAAGAAGCTTGTCCCCAGGTGCTTATCTCCATTTACAACTACCACGATTCAATGATTACATAGCATCACCTGAAAATTCAGGTTAGCAGCCTTAAATAATTTCATCACTTAGAAGGGAAAGAAGGGCTGCAGTGCCAGGTCCCCTTGGTGAAGTCCCCTCTAGGTGTGCTGCCAGAGCTGCTCAGAAGCAGCACAGAGGTTCTGTCATACCAACATCTTCTCCAGGGGCAAAGCCCATTTAGGATGTTCCTATGCACCAAAAAAGAATTATTTTTTCCCCTCTTTTTTTTTTTTTTTTAAATTCAGCTCATTTCATTGATGTGATTAACAGAGCAACCTGCAAACTATTGCTGTGACATTAATGGATGGGGTGGTAAGGTGTGAAATACAGGTGAGAGAGCAGGTTGTGTCCCTGAAGCAAACCCTTCTGCAGCTCCACCTGGAGCCGTGCCCCAGGCTGCGTCCGGGGGAGCCGCCAGCAGCTGCAGCCCCTGCGCACACACACTCCTCCACCACTTCTGCTTTTACACCAGGATGATGATTTGGGAGGCAGGAGAGGGAAACCAGCTGTGGGATTTCCTAGAAATAAACTCTTGCTCCTTACTATGGTGCAGGATTATTTTTAACCCAGCTGAGGCCCCTGGTTCAGCTGGTTTTTGTACCAGCAAGGGAGAGCGAGGTGGGAGCCAGCACACGGAGTTATGAGCTCCCAGGGGAAACATCCTCAGGAGCAAAGCTAAGGGGGGGCTGGAGAAAAGCCCCAACCTTCTAACCCCCCATCCTTGGCTTTACAAGAGCTGGAGCGTGTTATGCAGCACAGTTTGGCACGCAGCCCCACGAAAGCTTGAGCAACTGGGAGACAACATTCCCCGAGGGAACGAGGAGCTTTAACTTTTGTAGCACGGCAAGCATGCAAACGCAGGCTCTTGAGGGAATAAGAAAGATAAGTTATGTCATTTCATCGCTGTTCTTGGAACGAAGACAAAAAAGCAAAAGAAAACAAAACAGAGCACCCCCTGGGATCCATAAAGAGGAAACTAAAAATATGATAAATAGGCTGGATCATTATTTTCTGAAGATGACATATTGCAGCTCATGTTATAGATCTAGATTCCTATTGTCACTAAGGATAAAAACTTTGGCACAAAGTACGTAAAGGAGAAAAATTCGATTTCTGCCATACCACAAACTAATAAATACTGGTAAAAAGCCATCTACTAAAAACACAAGCCAGAAATTCCAGTCCTGCAGGACAGGAGAGAAGGAGGAGGAGAGCACCAGCTTTCCTTGCCAACAGCAGGCAAAGGGTTAAGCAAAGGTGTAATTTATCATGTTAGCTTAAACATTAGTAGAAGCTAAGAGAATTACAAGATCAGAAAATAACTGCAAAGTGTGTAAAGATAATCATAAATCTGAGGGAAATAATACGTGCTAATAAATGCTCAGGAGATTACGCTAAAACACCTTCTGGTTTTATAATCAGGCAATAAGAGTAGCTGGGTACCCCACAGCAGCGAGTTACCTCCTGCAGCGTAGGACACCGTGGCCTGTGTTGTGATTTACCCACAGAAAAAACTCCCAGAGGAATCTGGAGATAAAGCAGAAGAGTGGAAAGATGAGTAATATTAAAAATAAATTCAGAGAAGGCAGAAAGCCGGGATCTTTCATGCAGTTTTAAAGTCACGATAGCATAAGAAGAACAACAGCCGACAGGGATGGGAAAACCCTCTTTTAGAGTTGCTTGGCACCAGGCATGAAATCTTCAATTTCACATATTGGGGAGGAATCTATACATTAGCACGTTGTGACAAGATTCAACTACCCCACTGGCTTTCCCAGAAAATAGGGGTCATGGAGCCAGCCTGTACTCAGAGCTGGGGAATTTTTCCTCATTTTCTTCCTGACTCTGCTAAGTCATCTTGTAGCAAAGCTTCTCTTGGTATAACTGCTCTTCTTTTAACTCTTGAAACCCCAAAATGGGACTGGGAAGGTTATGAATTTGAGGGTTGTTTTGGTCCCTAGGGCTTAAAACCTTTTCCTGCTCCTTCACATCCCCACTCCAGGGGGAAGCGGGTGGGTTGGGGTAGAGCTGGCAGGATGCTCAGGGGCAGCCGGCTGGTCCCCTGCCTCATCCTGCCCTGGAGCCAGGCAGCAAAGGTTTCACATGGACTTTTGAGAGATCTGCTGAACAGCCAGGAAAATATAACCTCTTAAAACCTGAGGTTTTAGCATCACTGAATTGTAAAATAGACTCAGGAGTTTTAGTTACATCGGCAAAACACCACATCGAGCAGAGGTTAAAAGCACACAGGTTTGGTGCTGAACGTGAGGGTTTGTAGCGCATCATGGAAGTGCCTGTTGGGTTTTTTCCTAGTTTAAATAGCTCTGAGCAAATGATTCCCAACCAAAACCAGCATGCTGGCAGGTACGATATGAGTAGTTTGCTTCACAGCTCAAAGGGTAGCTGCACACCAGCAGGACGCAGGGCAGCAGCTGCCCCAAACTTCAATAGATCTTCTCCAACAGCACAAACACGGACGTGATGCACAACCTGCATGTGAGCACCAACCAGGTAACCAAACGACCCAGGACAGAGCAACCATAACGCAAGTGCTTCTGCCATCAAGCACCTCTCATTTTTGTGGGTGTGAGCACATACAGGCAGGCAGCTGGGTCCAGGGGCACCCAGACATACCACCACCATGGAGAGCAAGCTCAGCTGCTTACCCAGCTGGGAAGAGATAAACCCATACAATCACCTTGTTCTCCCCATTCTGGTATTCTTGAAACCTTGCTTTGCCTGACCTGTGTGTTTCAGAAACACACATTTTTATAAACAACATGTGTGGCTAAATAACCATGAAACCCATTTCTTTGATTTCTCCAGGCACTGCGGATGCAGCAGTGATAACTCCTGTGGGAGAGAGGGACACACAGAACACATTCCCCTAACAGGGGATCCATAGGAAATCCCACCCTGGAAGGTCTTTCCCCTCACACAGAACCCATGGTTTGACCCCTGTGATGGGAATGGCTCACAGACCCGTCGGTGGGCTGGGTACAACCTGCAGCTCCATCCTGGGCACGCTGCACAGAACTTTCCCTTCTGCATATTAAGGAAAACAGCCCCAAGTTACAAAATGCCTTACAGCTACACCTGTGTCTAGGGGAGAAACAGAGTACCATCAAATACAGGATAACCCTTGAAGTAAAGGTTTTCAGCACAGTTTGGTGGAAAAGAGCAAGGGGAGAGAAAACTATGAAGAAAAGGAGATGACCAACTTCCTAAAGTAGCTCCTGTTTCCATCCTTCTCCTCTTGCACATTTGAACCAGTACTTATGCACCTCTGAATCGTGGGCTTTAGGAAGATATATGTACTACACCAGGCCCCTTCGCAGGCTCCAAAGAGTCAAATTTAATCTAGTAAGTAAAAAAAAAAAAAAGAAAAAAAAGAAACACACACCCCCCCCCCCCCCCAAAAAAAAAAAAACCAACAAACTAACCCAAGTTGAGCCTTTGCATTGAATCTGATACCTGGATAAATCCCTATGGAACACCAAGGCAAAAAAAGGCAAAGCAAGATGTGTATAAAGTTATCTAATATAAGCCATTTCCCCTTTATCCCTCCCTTTCATAGCAAAAACACAGTCACTATTCATACTGCAGAGTTTTTCGGATGAAGTAAATACTGCTACATACATCCTTCATTGGAAAAACATGGACCTGCAATTTTCACAGGGGTTCATTTCCAACACTACGGCCCCATCCTGTCTTGGAAGTAATTTCTTTTCTTAATTATACCTATAAAATAAAAAATTGCTCCTTATATAATTAAAAAGGGCACAATTGATAGTTGTCTATTTCTGGTCAATGATCTCACTTTGTTTATGTAGGAAAATTTCCAGAGGGTTGCAAAGACCAAAAAAAAAGGTACCCACCCCCCCCCAAATTGTTCCCAGATTTCTCCAGTCTGAATGTATTTATTTGCAATAATGATTGCGGCTTTATGCGAGCAGATGGGCAGTCCCTGAGAGGATGATTTGTTTCCCCTCTTTTCTTACTTCATGATGTATTTTATGATTTCAGCAGGTCAGTGGCTGCCATGTGTTTCTTTCTAATCTGCAAGCGCTTTTCGTTTGCCTCATTCTTGGCAGCCGTCGTATTTACCAAAGAGATCAGACACGGACAGATGATGGCAGAGATCCAGGCTCCCTGAGAGTTCAGCACTTGGATGTTGGCAGCAAATAAAGATATATGGATTGCTGTTGTTGGTTCAAACTTACAGGGGCTTTTTCCCTCATTATATTTCAGTTTATATGTGCACATATATGTGTGTGTATATATATGTGTGTGCTCATACACATATGTTTTTAAATTCTCTTTGTAATACCCTCAACCAGATAGAATACAGATGAGCTGTTATAGAAAGAACAATAGATGTCAACTAGATTACTACTCCCTCCTTTTTTATTTCTTTTTTTTTCTTCTTTTTTTATAGGCCTGGTTTGTTATAAATCCTCCATGCCCATTAACCTCTGAACCACACTGATGATATCTCTTCCGAGCTAAATTGCCTGTATTTCCAGACATTTGTTTGTTCACTTAGAGGTCTATTGGCAGTGGGAGGGGGAGAACAGCCCATTGCTGAATAGAACTCATGGATTATAAATGAAAATTTTTTCTCTCCTTGTAAGATGATGCTTCGAGACCCGTAGCAAGTGGACAGCTCTAGTTTATACGCTCACAGGTGAAGGCCAACAGCAGAAAGTTAATCAAACCGATACCAAAAATATCCCAGCAGCATAGTGGGAGTACTGGATCCATCTCCATAGCTGTGTCCGACTCAGCAAAACCTCTGTGCCAATACATGAGGTCACCTGCTGTCACCACGCTCTTGCTGCGGCACTAGCGCGAGGGGCCAAGCGGGGCCTGTGCACTGCCCTGCAGAGCCAGGGATGGCCATACAGCCCCTGGAATCGACCGAAACCGGGACGGGCTCCTGTCCCAGGAGCGCTGCCAAAGATGGGGCTGGCCCCATGAAACCAGCAGTGGGGAAACTACAGGCCCGGCCGGTTCACCCAGAGCTTGTGCTCTCGTTATCGTCCAGGAGCGAGCGCCCTGCTCGTCCCTCCGGGATGCAGAGCTAGCTGCAAGGATGCGGCACACAGCATTGCCACCCTCTGACCCTGCCCAGGACCCCTGTGGCTGGGCACAGCCTGCTGCCAGGCTCCTCAGGACATCTCTGCTCCAGCTTTCCCTGCCGCCCACGCCTTGCACATCAAATCCTCTGATCACACACTAACCTTTTTCTTCTACCAGGAGGAATAATGCCTTGGCGGCTGCAGGGCACGTTAGTCCATTGTTTAAGAACAAAACAAACCGAACAAAAAAAAAAGCCCAAAAAAACCCCCACCAACCAAACCAACCCCAAAATAAAACGTACAACAGAAGCACAGAATCAAGAAGCAGCATTAGATGTAAATTTGCTTTTCCTTCCCTATAGCACAGTACGTCTCTGCTGAACCACGCTTGGTGCAAGCCATGGGCTTTGTCCTTTTGGGTAGCTTTGCACAGAGTCAAGCCACTGCGCCACCGAAGATAAAACCCCTGTAGCTGTCAGTAGCTCCCAAACAGCCTCCAACAGGACCTACCGTGCAGTTTCTTAGTAAACACGGCCTTAGCACTTCCAGGAGGCATTTCAGCTCATTGGAAACATGCTGAACAGCGTTTCCAGTATCCTGACTTTAAAATAGAACCTTGGAAGCAGCAAGTGTGCTGGCATTTCAATGCAGACCTCCTGCCTTCGTTACTGTTATGTATATTTAAACTTACGGTTCCAAAATAACATTTTACTTCCATATATCATTACACCCATTTAAGCACAGGTTCCATCTGATCTGTTTTGGAGCCAATTCCTCAGTCTTTCCCACTTGCCATGGGTGTGGGTCCCCAAACACTGCAGGTGGTGGGAACAGGAGCGATTCCCCCAGATGCTCCGGCACACTGCATCCCCCCTCCCAGCCCCCAGGCTTTGTACTGGGGGACATCCTCCACCAGTCACTGGTGGCTTATGGAGACCATCCCCAGCTTTCTGCCCCTGCGTCCTGATTCACACTCTGTTCCCTGGGAACATGTCTGAAAAAGCCTTCCAGGTGGGCTACTCATGAATAATTTGGGAACTTTGCTGCATAGGGTTTGTCACACCCTGCTCTGACTCATATCACAGGCTTCCCAGCTAATTTCCGTGTCCCAGTGTTTCCATGTCCATAGCTCCTCTGAACCAGCCAGCGGGCCAAGGCCAAGAGCTGCAAGGAAAAGTGTGGGTTACATGTGCCCCATAAACGTACGTACAACTGCATACCTGCTTTTCTGTGCAGCTGCAGCATGCACAAAAATCTTGCCAGCAAGGAATTAAACAATCCGGGGTGGATTTTTTGCATAGCAGAGGATAGGAAGCTGTAACAATCCATGTTTTTTCAGATCATTCATGTTTTTCCTGCTCTCTCAGTAACAACTCCTGATTTCCATGGCAACCCTTACATGCTTCAGTACGTGGTACTTTTTGCTTATGTGGAGCGCTGTTCCCACATACCAGGATGACCGAGCTCCCCAAAAAGCCAACAGAAAGCTCTCAACACAAACACTTCGCCATCTCCATCCTGCTGTCCTAGCCATGCATCTGCACGCTCCCCAGTGCCTGGGAGAGAACAGTATCACCAGGATATACACTACTGTCTGTTCCCCATCCAAGAGTTCATTTTAAACTTGGCCGTGGTTTCTATTTTAATCCCACACACGCATTTTTGGAAACATTTACTAAACCATTAACACATTTATATGAAAGGAAAGATGGTGATTAGCATTTCCCCCCCATCATTTCTTTTTGTGTCAATTTTTTGGCTCTCGCGCTGCAGCAGAACGTGGTTACAGCCATGCATACAATTCTAGCGGGTGTGAATTCCTTCACAGCATAAACTTGATTTACCTCTGCCTTGCTTTTCCTCCATTTCTATACACACTATTTCACCAACACTCCTGTGCTCATAATAAGATGAGCATCACAAGCTTCACCCAACATGAGAACTTCATCTGGGTTCAGCATGTTTTTAACAAGCCTGTGTTAATGGTTCATTAAGACAGACAGTTGATTTGCCTGATCTGGCCCTTATGCATCTCCTTTCAACACTTATTGAGATGTTTTCATAAGTAAGAATCATTTCCAATGTAAAGAAGCAGCAATTAGTACATTTATTTACTTTACTGTAATTCACACCGCAGCACTAGCAGTTTCTGATGGTCAAGGTGCAGAATAAATAAATAAAGTCCACTTGAACTGTCTTAAATGTCTCCCATATGATGGTTCAGAGGAAAATTCAAGGCTGCTGTGGGATCTCTGGCCACGTGAGATTGTGTGTGCAAAGATGTAGCCAACAGGGCTGCAAATTAGCGCAGAGAGGGAGAGCATTGCTAACGAAGTGCAGCAGCTCAGAGCTGGGGAGGTAACCCAGCCGCAGAGCGCTCCAGCAGAGCCTCCTTCCTGGGTAGAAAGTCCTTCTGACTTAATTTCCAGTTGCATTTTTTCTTCACTGCATTGAAATCTCATTTGATGCTTCCTAGCGGAGGAGCTGCATTCATCACGGGGATGGTACCCGTGAGTAAGGGATGGCAGGCATGGATGGGGTACCGCATCAGAGGAGGGCATGACACGAGATTCTGCCCAAAACAAGAGTACCAGTATTTCTCCGAGTAAAGATGACTCTGAACATATCCCACATCCACACCAGTTTGGCCGAGGGAGCCAAATTTATAAATTGTGAATTTAGAAGAATGAAGTTATGCAGCTCACAGGTGGGGGTTGACATTCTTTTGATTTTGTGGGGACTTACAGTTTTCCCAGGAGAGGCGCAGGCCATTGGACACTGGATTCCCAACAACAGGCTTGCTTCACTTAGCTGCCTTTTATGGGCTCCTTTAAAGTTCCCCCAGACCCTGCTGGACATGGGGCTAGGACAGACTCACACTTCTGCTTCCACAGCAAAAGCTCAGCTTTTCTTAGACTTCTCACTCTAACTCCCAGGCCAGCTAGCAGCAAGAAAGAAGCATCTAAGAAAACAACATCTACCCACATCTCTCAATATTAGCACTTGCCTGAGATGTTGGGACACTGGTATTTACGCTCAGCATAGGAAATAAATGCCCTGAATTGCAAACCACATCATCCACATAAAGCACTGAGCTGGCAAAAGCATAACTGAGAGTACAGGCTGGTTTAACAGAGGTGAATTAAACCAGGTGCACCAGCCAAATCCCATGCTCAGCCATAAGGCAGATAGGCAGATCTGAACATGTGAAGGTGCAGCTGGTGGTCTCTCCATCTTGCATTTTCTGTTCAACACAGCCAGAATCTTGGTCACCCCCTCCTCCCCAGGCAGTGTCCTCACAGCCTCCAGACAGGGGGCTCAGCTGCAAACCTGCTCTCTCTCTTCTTGGTGTTGGATATAGCTTGTTGCAGATGGACAGAACCCCTTCAGGACAACAGCCACAGGTGGCCAAGAGTTTTACCTGCAGATGATTTCCAGGAGAGACATACCACACTCAAATGTATCACAGATGTTTGTGCAAGACAAAACTCCAACCCTGAGATGGAGGCTCCACCTCCAAAGAATAGTCGCTTACAGTCCTGAGACATCTCTTGCGTATCCAATTTTCCCCCTGAATTTGATGGATATCAACAAGAGAGCAGGAAGAGGTGTTTCCATATAAAGCCTACTTCCTTTGTGTTCTTCATGAAAGAATCTAATCATTGCTGAGACAGAGCCATCAGTACAGAGAGCTGAGCAGCGTAGCAGGGAGACACCATACCATTCTCCTTACGGGTCTGCACAAGGCAGCGCAGAAAACCAATATATTGATTAAAAACTCAAGGCCTTTCCCTTGCCTTACAGCAACTACAGGAATAAATAAAAGCCAACTCATTTTGTAAAAAGCAGCTCTCAACATCTCTCATTTGTGTCTGGCCCTGGAGGTTCTAGACTCCTACCTGCATCTTGTGAAAAGCTATTCCCATGCTATTACGTTGGGTACTGTGTTGCTTCCCACCTTCCTCAGAGGCTGTTCCTTGACACTGGGTGAAATCTCGCATATGCCAGTTATCCTCAGCGCTGGGCTTGCAAGGAAGGACCATTGCACAAGCTCAACTTCAACTAAGGACCACACAAGAAACAATGCGCTTCTTCAGGCTGGAGGGGTTGAGAGACAGCCCTGCCAATGTGCTGTAGATCAAGTCTTTTTAGATGAGAGTCAGTAAGGCAGCCAGCAAATGTTACTGCAGACACAGCTGACAAAACCTTGTCATAACACGTTTCTTGGACAGAAAGGAGTCACACAAGTTTACACTGGCATTCAGACAAAGAAATGTGGGGAGAAGTGTCTGTATTGCCTACACACACGCACAAGGCTGCAGAGCATGGGAAGAAATCTCATGAGGTGGAGAACAAAGACAGAGGTTGGACTTCAGAGGTGGAAGTCCTCAGCGTGTTACCACCCGCTACAGGTGGTCACCACATGAGCAAGAGAAAACGTGCCTGCGAGTGGAGCGATGACAGGTCTACAGTTGTGAGCAGTTTTCTCTAAGATGCACTTCGGCATCTGCTCTAGATTAACATTGTTTTACTTAAAATGAGCATTTTGGAGATATTTAAGCAGGTAAGTGGCTGCACCCAAGCATACGGAGGACACATTGCTAAGCAGACATGGGGACACTTGACAGATTGGGTAAAGTAAGTCCCATCACCAAGATAAAAACCAGAGCACATCATGGACTGTGTCAGGGGACATGAAGAACAGCAATGGCTCAGATCAGCAGTGCGGGATATGACCACTGCAACAAGAAGCCAGGTAGTGAGGACTTGCAAGAGTTTTGAATAACTAGGATAAAGAGAATAAAAAATTGTTGGTCTGCTTCAGCTATAAACTGTGAAACCCAGGCTTTATAGCTTGGAGGCAAGAGACCAACACAGGTGACTTGCTCTCTGTAGTTAAAATACTTTCACCAACTCAGCCTGGCTAAGTAGCAGCCATGAGCTGGCATACTCAGCCCTTGCTTACCTCAGTGTTCTGCAATATCTAAGTTTATTTTTGAATCCCTATTAAAAAAGCCCAAACCCTAAATTAATAACTGTGCCATTCAGACTCACATAATACTCAAATACAACCAATAACCATGCAGATGTATAAAGTAGACTCAGGTACAGGATAGAATAGCTTCAAAGGCTGAGTAGTAAGATATACGCAAACACCTAATAAATATGACAAAAACCCCATTAGACCAAGAAGAGACGACCTGACCTTGAGGCTGAGGAAGCAGGAGGAAGCCACTCACGTGGCTGAGGCAAAGAGGATGTGAAAGCAGGCAAGGAGCTTCCTGAGAGCCAGCCCTGAACAACGACCAAGGCAGCCAGGGCTGGGCAGCAGCACAGCTCATCCTCAAAGGCCAGAGCGGGTTTGCTCCTCTGCAAGTGCCCAGTCAGAAGCAATTACTGGCCATGCCAGGCTCTCCCACCACCCACCATGGTGTGGGTATCCCCAGGTGTATCAGGTCCTGCAGCCTGTGCTGTGCAGCAGCTCAGATTTTAAATTCTTAATTGCACCCTTCAAAACCCAACTCTACAAGCGCATGTAGAGCCAGTAACTGCCACAGACAGTGAGTGGCTTTTGCCCAGTGCCCTACTGTAAGTCTCTTAATTTCTTCAGCCTGCATCACAGGACATGGATGGCAGTCCCTGCCTACTCTTTTTCAGTGGCCAGAGCACAGGGATTTCACATACATGTTCTAGTTCAGGTTTTCCTCTCATTTCTTTAAAAGACTCAATTCCTTCAGTGCTTGGATTCCAGGATTTTAATGGCTTTAGCTGTTTCCCCCTTTCCTGCTCTGCATCTAATACTTCAGCCTATAAATCTCTGCAAGCACACAGCACAAAAACAGGTAAGGAAAGCTCTATACCCATAAAACATACTGGAAAGAACCAACATAAAACACCCAGTACAAGGATTATAACAAATGGAAGAAGAGGCAGAGAAAGTCAGATTAAGTGTTGCTGTCAAAGTTTAAGCAAGTCTCAGAAAAGGTGTTGTACGATAGCTTCATTAAACTACAGTAGATCATAATCAGCAATGTATCATTCTGCTGATGGAAAAGCTTCAGAAGAGCAGATGAATACAGGACAAGCTAAGTTTGGGACATTTTTTGCAAATATGGTTCCCATCTCCCACATCCCTGTATACCTCCCCTCTACCAGGAACGCACATTTGGAAGGGAGGATGTAAACGCCCATCCCATCAACCGTCCTCCAGTACAGTACGCATGCAGAACCTCACGTGGCATCGCCTTCCACGTCTGTGCAATGATGGCCGCAATTAACATTAACAACTATTTCACTCCGTAGATTTAGCCCTGTTCCTCTGGGTAATTATGATCTTTCTTCCTCTCCCCAACGCTCATTTCAAATCCTCGTGGGTAATGTGCAGCCAGCTGATTTCGCATTTATCTCGGTTCTATTTGTTTGACACATTTCAAGCAAGCTCTGCTGAAAAACACTACAAAGCCAAAAACTCCCGTTCATTAATAACATTCACATCACCTCCTTCTTAGCTTCTTTAACATGCTGCTTTTATTTGGTCTAATTGCAACTCTCAGCGTGATTAATAACAACATTTTTGCGAGGAACTGGGGAATTTGATATCCCCGTCCTCATATGGATCTGATCACATTCATGCTGAGAGTCCAGGCACGCTTCCTGCAATCTTAATGTAAAAGCTTAGTGTCAAATGATCCTCCCTGCCTAGTACACACTAATTACTAGTGCTGCTATATTCACCTACATCCCAAACATGGATAACATGGTTCTGCCCTGGGAGATAAAGCTTTCCTCTTACAAAGGTCTATCTTCTTGTATGTAGGCTTTCCTTTTCTCAATTTCACCTCTGCACCTAGACCATTTACCGTGTACAATCATAGAATCATTTAGGTTGGAAAATACCTTTAATACCATCAAGTCAAACTGTAAGACCATCGAGTCCAACCCTAAAAGGTTAGCAGGGATGTTGGAAGTTTAAAGAATTAACATTATACCCAGGAAGACTCTTAATCCAGGGAGCCAAGCCTCTTTGGAAAAAGACTGCAGAAATTGTAACAGGCACTACGGAAAGCAAACTCAGAATTAATCAGTGTTAAGTTTTTCAAATGCAGAGAGATAAGCATCACCAAAGAAGCCTCCTCAAAACCAAATTTGAGTCTTGTAATAATTACAGCTTTTTACAAAAAAAAAAAATCTCATTTTGTTATACTACTGCTGAAAAGTTCTTTAATCAGCAATCTTGGAATATCATCTTTTTCTTATGGAAGGTAGTGGCAAAGGTCCCACAGATTTTAAAGAAACATGATGAGCATCAGTGTACATTTCCAAAGCGTCATCTGGAGGTCACACATTAATATTTGAAGATGACACAACCTTGCTTCCCCACTGTACTGGTAGGAGCAGCACAACTGCAGTTAGCTTCTCCAGTACAGGCTGAATCTTCCCCAGTTTACTGGTGATGTAGTGTCTTACCCACCTTTCACCTTCCAACCCCCCTGCTTCCCCCTCCTCCTACCAGCTGGAGAAAGGGCTCAGGTTGTTTCCCCAGAGTGGACTTTCCTCCCCCACTTACTCCCACCACGACAGGCTGTCAGACCAGATTAAAACCACATGGACACCAACAAGCATCTCCTACCCACTGCTTCCCAGGCTGCACATTCTCCACATCATTTGCTTTACAAAGCCCTTTAATTAAACGGTAAAGGCCCACTGATTATCACCTACTCAGAAAATACCATTTGAAATAAGGGAATTAACTACAGGCTCCTACTCAGTAGACCCAGAGTTTCATCTTTTTCCTTGATGATCTCCTACAAGCACTATTCCCCTTTTGGTGCTTCACCAGATGTTCCCACTTCTACACTGAAGGGCTGAGAAAGCAGAGAGCTAAACGCAGGATTCGGCATGGTGCGCAAAGGGGGAAGAGGCCTTTTGGCAGGAGGCAGAAGATCAAACCAGGTCAGGTACCCCGCATTGCCAAGCCCGCCCGTGACTGCGTGCGTGGAGGGGTGGCTGGTGCAGCACAGGCAGGGAGCTGTGACGCTGGCCGGTGCCCCTCGGGACACCGCTGTTGCACACAAGGGGCCACAGCTGGGCGTGAAATCTGCATTTAATGCCGATTCCAGTGCCGTGCAGAAAGGCAGTCCCACCTTCCCGTGCGAGCCTGCATGAAGCTGGCTGGGAGCTGGCTGGTCACCCGCTTACCATGAATCACCCCCACTCCTGCCAGCAGTAGTTGTTGGGGTGATAGCTGCACAACTGCACTGGCAGAAGGTGACAATGATGGGAGGTGACGCTCCTGAACCCCCCTGCCTCCGATCTCTGGTTGTTTACTAAGACTCTCTCACACGCACATCTGCAACTCTCTGTAGCCCTGACAACAGGCTGCACGTGAAACGGTATCTCTGGGTTTAAGGTATTCACCCAGTGACAGGCCCTCCCCAAAATAAAATGGAAATACAGGCTCTGAAAAGCCCTGCAGAGCCCTGCCAAAACCAACACCTCACAATTTCGCACTTATCTCAGCTGGTTTCTGCGCCAATGCCTTTTCCAGGTGCCCAGCTCCCAAACTCCCCCCACTGATACTTGAACAAGATTTAACTGTAACAAACAGCCCTGGAAAAGCATCGCTGCTCTGAAATCACATTTTGTTTGTGTGCTTGAGTTCTTTAAGGAAAAAAATACTTTCTTCCACTGTATATTTAAAAAAGTCACCACTAATATTCTAAAATACTGTTAAATTGCATTTACACAGGTACGCATCGTCACGCTCTTGACCATTACTTAGAGAAAGGCAGAATCCATAGAATGAGCTTGTGTTACTTCTACCAAAGTAAGTTCAAATTAACTACAAGTAAGATAATGAACATTATCTAGCTACAAGGAATAAAAGGAACTGTAACTTTACTTCTCTAGCCTGTAATTTTTTATCCAAACCTACCCTTTCTCCAAGTTTCCTATTTGGATCTGCCAGATATAAGGGCTGGCATGAGCCACATATCTTCTGTTGATACAAGGCAGGCAGGAAGGGTTAATGGAAGTTTTTGTGTTCACATGGAGCGGCTGCAGGTCTGTGTCTGCACAACCTCTTCTCAGCTGCACCATTCCGTATCGCTCATGGCACAAAACACGCTCAGAGTGAAAGGGGGAAAAAAATCAGCCAAGGCTGGGACTTTTTTCCTGCTGTATGTTATGCTACGCACAGTCAGAAAAATCTATCAAAGTACATGCCTGAACAACCCGTTTCAGCTTTTAATGTTGCTTAATATAGACTTCCAAGGAGTATCTTCAGTTCAGACACAGCTAACTTGAGGGCACAGCATGAACGTTAAGCACAGCCAGCTTTGAAGCCCAGCAGTACACACAGCGAAGCGGCAGATCCCGGACCAGCGTAGGTCCCTGTCAAGCTGAAGAGCTCTGCCAAGCAAGTCCCTTGCCAGCCACCTCCCTCCATCCCCAAAGGGCTCCTTCCCCCTGCAAGGGGTAGGGAAACACCCGTAGGAACACAATGCGTCCTTGTTCCTGCTGCACACTGTACGCCCCTTTCTGCTGAATTTTTTTCCCCCTCTAATCACTCAGCCAAGCGCATTCTTAGGTGAGTTGTGTCTGGAAAGGAGCACAGAGGCAGCAGCAGGAGGTACAGCCCTTGTAGCACACCAATGGCAAATTCGGTAGCGGGTGAAGGCACTGGATGTGCACTGCACACTACTCTCCATGCAACCAAAACACATCCTTCTAAAGGGACACCAGGAACCATCCTTCCCTGGATAAACACTAGGGCCAGAACAGGCAGATTCCTGAGAGGATATCCTCATGGATGATGGCACAGAACATACACCGAATTTAGCCTTCTTTCCTTCAGCTCAGCATAAAAAGAACCCAAGCAAAACAAAACACCCCCCACATCCTTCCTCCCCACCAGCATCCAGCCCACGGGGCTTCTGGCAGATTTTGGATGACATAGCACATGAGCAGCGTCTGTGTTTCTCACTGAAAGAGCTGCGCACCTCGTCCGGGCCGACACTGGCATTGGCCACGGCTGTCTGCAAGCGGAAAGGGTGCCGAGCAAGGGGAGAGCTGCAAAGGGAGCAGAGTACGCCTGACACAATCCGGGTGGAAAGGGGCTGTTATCATCTGTCCCGGCACACCGCAAGGATTCTCGGGGTTTTGTGAAATGCAGTAACACAGGTTGTGTTGGTTACAAGCAGAAAGACGAGAAGAAGCTCCCAACATAAAAGGGATGCTTGAACCAAATCTTTCCAATTTTCCTGCGCAGACCAGAACGTCACCGAGCAGCAAAACCACAGGCAGTTTACACCAGTTTGGCCCAGCATTTTAGTTGGAGCCCCACAGGAACTCGTATTGTTTGCTCCGTCCTGGCACGCGTTCAGACCATCCATTCACCGCCTGATCTGCTGGGCAATGACTCACCTCCGTGAATCTTCTTTCCTGGTGAGTTCAAAGGAAGTCACATCTTCTCAGGTGATGAGCACATCAAGCAGTCATTTCTGTCCAGGCTTCTACTCTTATCAGTAGCCCATTTCCTAAAAAAAAAAAAAAAAAAAAAAATATCAAACTATGATCTAGTTGTTCTTTGTTCTCCTTAAAATATTAACTAGACATTGACATACTGTAGTACTTGCTGCATGAAACCTGCTGTGATTGGGGATAACCGGGACATTACAAAGGGCTATGAATCAACTCAGCTGCAGAGGCTTCAAGTCCTTTTGCTACGCAAAAGTGAAATATGCTGCCTTACAACCAACTGACCATTTCAGTATTTTTTCCAGTTATCTCCAGAACATTTATTAGATTAGGAGGTTTATTTATGAACTCTGAAACTTTACTGTTTCCCAGTGAACAGAGTATTATCTGTTTAATGTTCCTTTTGTTCTTCTGGACATTTGCATTTATTTATTTTGATTCATTGCTGCACAGGTACCAGGCTCCAAGTACCTACAGTTTTAAATACACTCACAACACACATATCTTCGACATTTAAAATATCTTTCCCCTAACAGCTTCCCTAGACTCAGAATATCTCCATTCCCAGGTGAAACCCAAGCATCCTAGGATCAAAACTGCTTACACGTGACAGCTAACACTAAACCTTCAAAACCGCTGATACAACCCTAGACACGCATGCTTCATAGCTTGGCACATTTATGGGAAAGTCAGAGCTTGTTACAACTGATTTATTTAATATAAGTTTTCATAGAAAAGGCTGGTTTCTCCAGTGCCTTACACTAGGATGTTGTTTACCCCCCAGATAAGCTCAGCCCATTCGAAGCTGGCCTTGCTAGCAGGGAAAATTCACCTGCTTGTCTGCCTCTGCCCATTGGCAAGGTTAAAACATTGCCCCTGTGCCTCCAAGTGATGTGAATTTAGGACCAAAACCAGAACATTTTTGCCTATGCCCAAGCCCTCAAATTTGCGTGCAAGTTTTAGATGAAACGATCTATCTAACACTAATGCAAACCAAAGCCCAGGCTGCAGACTAGGGATCTGAACCGTACTGCAGGATCAGGGCCCAAGCAAACACAGAGCCCGCTGTGCTTCTTCCAGAAACAAAACGAGCATGGGGCAAGTTTCCAATGGAAACCAGGCACAAAGAGTGTCTCCACCCCAAAATACTGGATTTCAGCTTTTGCTGGACTCAGATGAATGTGTAACGTAACTCTGAGCATCAGTCACCAATCCTGCAGCGCTCAGTAGCAGCTTTCGTTTGAACAGGTGTGACGGCTGCATGTGCATGCCTATGTCTTATGTGCCATATGTACTACACCTCTTGTAATGTATATTTAAATTTTTGGGGGTATTTTTAATGCCTCTTTCAATTAAAAAAATCTGGAACCAAATAATACACGAGTAAAGGCAACAGACGCAATGTGGGCCATGCAAGTTTTGGCGGAATTTGGGTGTAAACTCTGGGGACCCTTGAAATCAAAGTTGTTTTAATTAATTAATGCAACTAATGGATTTGGAACAGCCCTGTAAAACAGCTGGAAACTCAATATATCAGGCTGGTTTTGAGGGGTTTTTGCCCAGCATGACTACCTGTGGTTTAACAGGTGGCCATTTAAAGAAACAAGCAGGAAAAGAAAGACACAAGAGCAGCATTTCCCCCTTCCCCCAGACCCTGACAGCAGGGGAAAGACAAGGATTGCCAGGAAACTGGGATGTGCTGGAGGCTGCTGGTCACCACCCTTGTGCAAGAAGCGCATCTCGGGAAAGACATGGGGGCACAGGAGGGGTCCCCGTGGGATGAGCTGGGAAAGGGGCACACTGCGAAAGCACACCTAGGGATGGCAACACGAGCGAAGGCAGCAGCCTCTGCCTTACACTGACAGCCTGGAGCCATATTCTCTACCAAGAATGCCACCTGGAGAACCACTAATAGAAAAATTCAGGCTATTCCCCAGTGGGGGAATTACAGCTAGTCACTGAAAGGATGCCTTCCCTGCCCATCTCAGATTGTGAGCGAAGCTGCAGAAGCTGCTCACAGGAAGTTTTACATTTACCCCCATGTTTGTCTCTGAACAGAACCTGCAGGTGCTCTAATTTCTGTGTTAATGACATCAGGCATCACCTCACCGCACAAGGAGCTGTCACCCTGACATCAGCCAGCCATGCCGCCAGCACTGCAGTCGCAAGGAACTAACCACGAGGAATCGGGGCACTAAAGGAGCAGAGCATCCCAGCAGAGGCACATTAAACCTTAGCACTTGGTAGCCATCATCCTGCTTCACAGACAAAACACATCTCCCGTTTCTCAGGCTTTCTGTAAGAGCTCTTCCTATCTCCGCCAGCACACTGGGCACACAGCAGGGCATCCGCTATAAACAAAATCATCCTTAGCTGTGATACCAGCGCTGCCTTTGTTGACTCCAAATTCTGCTTTTGAAGCCAGCAAGGAAAGAAAACATGAAGATACAATCCTGGCTGCTACGCTACAACCATCCTTTTTTCCCCAGCTTATCTCATTTCACATATGTAAAGAACTATAGGCAAAACAACTCTGAAAGCAAACAGACACGAGGACACGCTGTAGCCCCTCAAAATCAGTGGCCAGCACAGGCAGTTTTCATTCAGTCAGCAGCAAGTTTTTAATCTGTGCAAAACGTCAAGCAGGGGGGCTGGGGACCACTTCTAGCACTAAAGATCAGAGGATCTGGGGAGGAGCTTTAGCTCTGCCACCATCGGTGATGGCTTTGGGATGGGCACACAGCACAAGTCCAGTCTGGGCCAGCACTGCTGGTCCTTAAGCATGTCCTGAGCAGGAGCCTCATCACCATCTCTCTGACAAAACCACAGAACGAGCATAAAATCTTTCATTTAGAAAAGAAGGAAAAAATCCCCCAATACAAACACAAAGGATCTGCTTTTGAACCTATTTAAGAGAGTAACTTTTACAACATAAATAACATGGCTTTAGCCGGAGAGCTGTGTACGGCAGGATAGGACTGAGGTCGTCAGAGATGCAGGTGGTGAAGGAGAGTGCCTGGAAATGAGCTGTTCTCCATGTTCAACGTTTCTCCAATCATTTTCATATTAGCATATCTCTAAGTGCATATAATTTTCACATCAAAGAGTAATTTTTTAGGTATTTAAAAAAAAAACCAACAAAAAAACCCTAGGATTGAAGTAGAGAATAATTTCTTTGCTGAAGTCTTTCAAGCAGCTCCTCTCTATGGCATGACAGAAAAATTACAGAGGAGACAAGCGTTTAGAAAACTCTTCCCTGGAATTCAGATTATTCTTCAAGCACACAGTAAAAAAAAAAAAAAAAAAAAAAAAAAAAAAGGTTCAGCCAAATGGTGACAGAAAATGTAAAGAAAGCCCTGGGAGCACCAACCTCCCAGCATCTTAACTCAGGAGCAACCTGCATCCTCTGCCCCTTGCTTGGGGGCTGAAGTAATCAGCATTTAGGAGCTCGGGGTGGGGAGGGAAAACTGGAGAGGAGTCTGAGCCCTTCTTGGCTCCCACCAGCCCTTCCTGGTCGGGGTGGCCCCCATGCAATAGCCAGGAGCATCTCTCATCCTTTCCTTCTACGCTGCTCATCCTCTGCTCTGCTTTCTACAAAGCCCTTTTACTCCTCCAGGTCTGGACAAGAGCAGCATGGACAAGTGCCAGGCACTTCTCTGCAGCCCTAACCAGGTCCTTGCAGGGGCCCATTTACTCCCCCTTGCCTCTTGACGCAGCTCGTGAGGCTGGCCTTTGGTGCTCCATTCCAGCAATCTCAGGAACCAGGCTCGGGCAGGAGCTCTCCTTTAATGAGATTTTATTAAAAGACTCTATTACAAATAGCCACTTAAGCAAGTGAACCTTTGGAGCCTTTAGTCCATGATGTCAGTACTGTGGCTGGATGTTTCCCGGGAGTATTAAACCTGATGCTAATATAGGGCTGTTCTATATGACAGCTATAAAACTGCTTAAGCATACCAGGCAGGAGGCCAGCAGGGCTTTTTGTTGCCTATCAGGGCTTGGCTAAAGGTCTCCTGCAACAAGGCAGCAGGAAGCAGGGTGCTAGGCAGGGATTCAGCTCTCCCTCACCTCCCTTGCAAGGCTGGAAAATCCCCCAAGGCTGGAAAAATCCACATAGCAAAGCCTAGGCAGCAAAGCCTTTGCATCCGTACTCATGTCTCCTTTGCTTGGTGAAATCATCCATCGCTGTGCCCAGCGTGTGGGGCTCCAGGTGGAACAAGGAGACCCCCAAAGCAGCACTGCATCACCACCCACAAGTTACACGCCACACCACCTCTCCCTCCACACCCTGACTTGCAGCTGTGATCACCGCTATAGGAATACCCAACATTTATCCTAAACCGAGTGAGTTTATTGACACGTCCAGTAGCACCATTTACGTAAGCCCAGCATCTAGGTCTGCCCTCCCCGGCTCTCGGGGAGCAGGTCTGCGTATCTGCCCCCTCCACACACGCATCCCCAGGGCTACAGGTGTCCACAGGCAGCCGCCTGCCCACAGCAGGCTCACTTGTTTGCAAATCACACCCAAGATACACGAGGAATGCAAAACATGTTTGCCAACGGTAACTGATATTAAAACTAACAGTAGAACTGGTTCGACCCACCTGTCAGCTGGGGAATGATAAGCAGAGGGCATAATAATACACATTAATCACGTTATAATCTGCAGCTTTCCACCAATAGGTGGCACCAGCAATTTTTGGATATGCTACAACATGGCACTTCTGTTCCCTTGCCACAAGGCACCGAGCCCATCAGCGTTCAGGGAAGATGGATGGACCATCTCTTGCAATGGCAGCGTCCAGCCCCTCTCTTTTTTGTTTGAGTTGGGGAAAGGCTAAAGCCTCTGCAAGCCAACTTTTCCTTCCCCGGACAAACTTATTTTCAGGAATAAATGTAACTTGAGCAAGTCTTTCAGGGTCTGGAAGTTATATACAAATAAATCAGAAAAAAATTGTTTAAAATGGAAGCACAGACTAGAAGGCAAACAGCAAGTGTACAGTTTAACACGCAAAGCTTCTTGTAACTGAGCCTGGCCACTTGCGTGGAAAACATCTAAGTTACGGTCTAATGCAGTTTAAAACACATGGTATAAATACATTACCTTGACTAGAGCATCCTACAGAAGAAAGCCTCAAACCACACACGTGTGCCCAAGACACACACACGCTCAATCCCCACGCACACAATAAAGGAGAAGCAATCCCAGCCAGGTCAAACCGAGCCTGCAGCCAGCACAGCTCCACAGGGAAAACCCCACGGAGCGGAGGCAAGGCTAGAAATAGCCCGACAAGCAAATTCCCATCAGCTGTCCCACACCCACTACAGGTGCACAGCATCTAACGGCTTCAGCTTACAATGCCACACAGCTGAATTCAGCCTGTATAAATTATTAAAGAGTCTGCAGAACATTACACAGTTCATGTAGTTAATGATTATAGTTCAGTGTCTAGGTCAGATATAATTAGATGTTACATTAAAATAGCTTCACAGAGCCATTTATTCTGATTTAATTACTTAAAATGATAGTATAATGAGCAGTGCTTTCAAAGAAAAAAGAAATCTTTTAATGAGCTCATTTTAAGTTAATATAAGGCAAATTAATCATTTAACAAAATGCAGTAAAAAGACAAGTTCATATTTTAAAATATGTTGTGCCTATGTCAAGGGGGTTAGTTTATTGCCATGCTGGGAGAGACACACAAACGAGTGGCTCTTGAAACAGCACCACATCCCAAATGCTGTACATCTGGAACATCTTTGAGCCATGTTTTCTTCCTTCCCTAGATATACCTGCTACGTCAAAGCCCTTTGAAATACAACCTGAGCACCAGATTTATGACCATCAAACTGTGTCTTTATTCCAACGTGAAACAGAGAAATAGCTGTGCAAAGCGGTTACTCAGAGTAGGTGAGCTTGTGATGAAGGGTTAATCGTGGGTTGGTTCATTAATCATTCATTTGCTGGCTCAGAAAATTAGCTTTCACTTGTTTGTTTGCTCAAGAAGTGATAAGCCCATTCCCTCACTAGCTCATCTATTTTCTTCCCTTTGCATTGTTTTAGAGATTTTAATCCTTTCCAATTTTTGTAATCAGTCATTTTGGTCTTTTAGCAGGAGCATTTCCAAGCAAGCAGCAATTATTGGAGTGAAAGCAAGCAACTCTCTGCAGGGAAGGCAGCAGGCTCTGGTTCGTAACCCTGCCAGGAACCACGTCCCTCCTCTCGCAGCCCCGCACGGCAGCTTACGCAGCATCCGAGCAGAGGTGTCCTCCTCTTCACAGCCAGAGCCACCCCATTTCTGCTGCAAACGGGACTCCCTGCACTCACTCAGGCATTGGAATAAACATCTATATTAGGTTAAAAACCAAGTCAAAACATACTGAGCTGCTCCCAGGTTATCTCCCAGCCAGCACCACTCCCCCTCCTCTATCCTGACCTGAAACCGCATCCTCACTAAGCTAGAAACGAGAAGCTTAGAAATATTTGTGGAGGGGGAAGAGGGAATCCTACTCCCAATCTATTTATTTTTTTCTCTGCATGAAGGAGGAAACAGCAACAACACAAACCTCTCTCAGTAAAATGCTTGCAAATATTTCCATAGCATTGCCTGCAAAATGAGCAGTCCTCCGGCTCAGGCATCACCTGGATACCTTGCTGAGGAAGTAGAGACTGACTGGAAAGCAGCAACTGCCCTGGTCCCACTGGGAACTTAAATAATTTGGAGCTACACATTTCTTTCTTAAGGCATCGTCTCTGTTCCCAATTAGGTAAAGCCAATGGCTTTCAGCTGCTGTGCTTTCTCAGCAGCAGATACAGGAGCTGGAGTTTGGTGCTATGACAACACTGTGGGTGCCATCCATCTCACAGGTGGTACGGGCAGCCTTGGGGTGCACCCACCCATGACCTTCCAATCCCCTCCCTCCCAATTACTGGGGTTTAGCTAGACCAGGACTGGGATATCACTCTCCCTTGTCTTTTTTTCCTTTTTCTTTTTTTTTTTTTTTCCCCACAGCCCTACCCACTGAGCTTTACAAAAGCAAAGCCACCACGGCCATTTGCCCGCATACGTTCAGCAGCAGTGGACCGAAGCAGGATGTGTGCAGCTGAATGCGGCCTCAAATGCCACTTGCTGCCACTTCCCCTTTTCTCGTCTGAAACCTGGATTTCAAAGAAAAATGCAACATCTCTGAGCTGCAAGGCCCCAGCGTGAGGCTCGTGTCATGCAGTCATTAATAAAGCTCTCCAGACAAATCTGACTGAAAAGATAATAGGCTTAAACAATTAGGGGGGAAAAAAAAAATCCACCCCAAACCAAAAAAACATTTTCTGTGATGGAGTATTTTTCTCGTCCTATTCGCTGTAATTATTTTCTAAATGTAGATCATTTTATACGATGCAGGCAGCAGTGTTCCAGAGCTAATCAGGCCATATGTTTTCACATTTCGAAAAGAAAACTAATTAAAAAGAAATGAAAAATGAAAAAGAAAAAAAAAAGAAGGTTTGTAAGGAGGACTGGTAGGTTTGGGTCGGAGAGGAGCGGTGAAGGAATCCTTCAGGAATGTATACATTCGCTCGGCTCGGCTCTGCGTTTTGTTTTCGGAATTGTTTCTGGCAGAAACCTAAAGAAAAATATGAACCAGATGTACAAGGAAATAGTTTCTTCATCAGAAAGAGAAGAATAGCTCTCTGTCTGCCAAGAGATTTTTAGCCTTTACGTTTTACCAAGGTGATGTTAAAAATACCCTTCAATGATGGTTTCTTCTTCATCAGTGCTGGGGACGGCCTGGCCGCAGGGAGAGCATCTCTGGGCACGGGGATGCCCAAGGAGAGCGATTACACCCAGGTGCCCTCAGGTCTGAAGCGAGCGATGGCAGGCCCCTGCCGTGCCGGTACAGCCCGTCTGCCGGCAGAGACCCCACGGTCCCGGCACTGCCGAGCCTGTGCTGCCGGGCGGGCAGCCAGGCCGTGGGGCAGGGTACCTGGCAGGCAGTTGCAGCGGTTGCGTTAGGGTTTTTCCAGCCGCTCCCAATGATTTAACATGCCGGGGGGCTCAATCCTGAGCCACGGCCTTACGGCGCTGGGTGCTGCACAGAGCTCAGCTTTCCTAAAAGCTTTAGGGACCAACCAGCCAGGGACCCCACGTGGGTCTGGTGGGCAAAGAGACCCCCGGGCTGGTGCTGCCCACACGCCGCAGCGATGGGTCTGCTGGGGACAGGGCAGGCAGCGTGGCTGGGCACTACGGCAAGCTCTCTCCTGCCGAGGGCAGCCGGGAGGGCAGCAGGGAAGAAGGGGTTGGAAAATCTCATCCGAGAGCAGCCCCTGGCAGAAGGGAGGTGGGAAGAGCCCAGGAGCACCCTGCCCGCTCCTCTGCAGGAGGGATAGGCCTTTAACTGATTGCTCTTTCATTGCCCCCTCTCCTTGATTTGCCACACGAAGCAAATCCCCTCCAACAAGAAGACACCCCTCCTTTCTCCTCTGCTCCAGGGCTGCTGGCGCTGCCCGTGTTGGCACCCGGCAGGGCGATGGCTGCTCCTCCAGCCCTGGCACGGCCCTGCAGGGGGAATCGCCCTGTGCCGCTGGGGATCCCCACGCCCACCTCCCCGGGCATCTGCACCACGCAGGGTGGAAACATGAACAGCGTCTCTGCTGACAGAGATCTTCCCCTAGCTGTGCTGGAAGGTATGGGAAAGGTCCCAGGAATGGGTCAGCAGCTTCCTCACAGCGCCTCAATGGAGGAGTGAGGAGCCAAATCCTGGAGAGGAGGATCGAGAGACCGAGTAGTGGGGAGAAGAAAAAAAATTAAATCATTCTCTTTGCTCCAAAATACCAACTTCTGATGAAACTAGCCACAGGCAAGGGGCAGGTACTTCAGTGTCGCCATGCCTCAATCCAGGGCTGTGGCCGTGCCCGAAGCCCTGCTCCCCTCCCAGGCTGGGTCCTCTGTGTCCCTGGGGCACTGCGGGGTCCTGCCGAGAGAAAGGGGTCCCACCGTACTGGGTGACCTGCCTCTGGGCACCCCATGATCCCACACTGTCACCCGTGGGTGCTGCAGGGGCGCAGCCACCTCCCACCCCGGCAGAGCTCCCGCAGGCATCCCCGGTGCCTCCGGCGAGGTCAGCGGCTTGGGAGGGGAGTTCAAGTGGAAGTTAATTAGGACGTGAAGAGAGCAAGAGAGAGCGACCAGGGAACATTAATCTCATTAAATACACCTCGAGGTTTAAATAGCTGTACCTGCTTATTAGTAATTTTGCCAAGAGGAGTCTCTTTATTGCCCTTAGCCTCTCCACACCAGGAATGGGCTTTACAAGGGCTTGTCCTTCCCTGCTTCGGGCAGGTCAGAAACCTCTCTGATCCTTTCTACGTGCTGGATTTGAAAGGGGGACAAAAAAGATGTCATGAGCACTGATCTATTAAAACTAGCTTATTTTGGGGGAATCACATCAGCTCCGACGAACAAGCTTTCTGATGAGGATCTCCAGCGGCCGCGGCAGGCAGTGGGTCTTCCGTAGGCGTTTGGTATCCAGAGTGGATGAATTTCTGTCTCTCAACAGTTTTTAATTCCAAATAAATAGTTTCCCAAGGTTTCGTAATTAAAGGTAAGGAAACCCAAGGCCTTGCTACAGTAGTGTTGCAGTATCTTTGTTTTCTGGCCAGCTCTACTTAAAAACAAACAAATGCCGCAAGTGCTGAAGTTGGCTCAGCAAATTGGCTTAGTCCTCATAAGTCGAGGCACTAGCTACACAAACCAAGAAGTTCAATTTTCTGCACTGAAAAAAGGCAGTTTCATCTGTTCGAAAGCCAGCAGCATCAGCTTCCCCAGTCTATCACAACTCCCCATAAATTTAAAAAGCTCAGTTATATTTCATGAAGTGTCTAAAGCAGCCGAGATTTCACATGGGACACCCAGAAGAGAAGTTTAACAGCACATGTTTCATGGTGATTGGCAAATTATCAGGTCATTGCTCCAACTTCCACAAACATCATCAGCCAACAGCAATAAAAATACAGGTTTTGATCTCAGGAGCCTTCAAACTATTTTCCAGAGTTTGACTTCATGACAAGATGCTCACTACGACACTACAGAAGCACTGAGCTGCTTAATTAGAATAACACAGATGCAGTTTGGTTTTTAAGTCAATCAGAACAATAAATATAGAACCACCAGATTTTTGCAAGAATTACTCAAACTTTTTGCTCGCTTTGTGTTTTAAATGCAATTTTTCTATTTTGTTAGTAAGTAAGCCTGAAGAATCATATTTCTTGTTAGGCAGAGTGGCATCACTATAGACGGCCACTCTTCAATTTACCTGGGATTTGTTTTATTCAGCTGTCTCAGCACTTGGAAAAAACTCCAGTATACACATTTCTTTCGGCTCCTCCATCTGACAGGGGAGCTACATACTACAGGGTGGATATCTCCAACCTCAACATTTCCCTGACAACGATATCAAGAAAAAAAACTCCAGGGGTTTTGTTAATAGAGAGGAACTTCAAACATCCTTTATTCCCGGATTTAAGCAGGCTGTAATCCTATAGGGTTGATTTTTCTCTCGCTGGTGAGAACAGATACCAACAAATTGTTTCCCAAAACACTCACAACTGCTACTGGTGCTTTTTTTTTTATTTTTCTCTTGCTTGAAAAACTTCAAGCTCCTCAGAATCACCAGGCGCCAGGCAGTCCCACCCATTTCTCCCCCAGCCTTGGGGAGGCCGCTGCCTGCACTGGAGGCGATGGGGCACAAGCCCGCCCCGTGCCCCTGGTCCTGGGGGGGAACCGGGGCTCACCCTGTCCTCCCGTCTGCACCTGAACCAGCGACGGGCGGTGTTTTGCCCCAACAGGCACAGCTCGGTGCAGCCCATCTGCCAGAGGAGCCTTCGATGCAGAGCATCCTCCTCTTCCCGCTCAGCGGCTCGTGCCTGTCTCCCTGGCTCACGCACGCCTGGCCTTAACCAGGGCTCTGCCCTGCCTGCTCCTGCCCTGCTGCCCGTGCTGCCTGGCCCTCCTGGGGCTGAGCGGCACTGCCAAGGGAAAAAGAGTTGCGATTAGGCACTGCAATTCCCTGCTCATGCAGGCTGGCAGAAAATTACCACTCAGAGAGGAAAATAACATCTTATTTACTGTCTCTCCTGGGACTTGTCTGAGGTCTGAGCAAGTGCTGGCTCACAGGCTGTGGAGAGGTGCCGAAATGCAAAACCCAGCCACGAGCATCGTCACATGCTCCTCACCTCAGCTTTGCCAGAGCCCGCACTGGTGTCTGTGCCAGCACCAGTACCCACACCAGCATCCGCATCAGCTGTCCCTCCTGGCTGTCCCTGAGGGCTGGCTGGCTGAGGATGGGGCCCCGCTGCCTCCCGCCACTGCAGGCAGGTGAAGGCAGTTTGCTGCGAGCGGCGGGCAACTGTCCCTCCGCAGGCAGTGAGCGGGGGGCTGCCTTAGCAAATGCGCCAGGGGAGCGGGGGCACGCTGGCCAGGGACAGCGGGGACAGGCGAGGCACCTCCACACACTTCTGCCCCGTGGCGCTGCCGAGAGAGCCAGGAGTTTTTAAAAAGGACCCTGCCTCCCCATTTCACTTTCCTGCTGAAAACATCTGGTCTGCTTGGCACCTATGCTGCAGCAAATATAGCAGAGCATCTTGCTCACGGGCACAGTGCCACCGCGACAGATGGGTATGAGCACAGGCAGCCAAGAGACCTTGTATCAGCATCAAGTGTGTTTGCTAAGGGCAGGATTTGCAGCCAGAAATGTCAAAATGGCTGAGTTTCCATGCCTATAGATACCAGGCAGGCGAGACTGTGCTGAACCAGCTTTGGGCAGGATTAACTTTGAAATGGGGGGGAAAACAGCTAATTTCTGCGGCTACGGAACATAAATTTCTGGTCGCGTGGAGCTGGATTAGCTTCTGGCTCAGGGATGTTCCTGCTGCCTCATCCCGTTTCCAGGAGGGAGAGCCCACAGATCACCCTGGAGCTGACGGGACACCAGCAAGGCGAGAAACCCATAATCCCACAGCTGGGGGGAACACGGACAACAAATTTATCTTTGCAAAATGGGTTGAGACCTGCTCTCGATTAACCTCAGGTCAGTTCGACAGGCACGGTGAGGTGCCAGCACACCTCCGCTGCAGCCCCAGGCAGAGCTACACCTGGCTTCAACAGGACAACCGCTGCCTTCGTTTTCCATCAGGGAAAGGACTAATTGCACTAATTAGCATTGCCCTCATTTCACAGCAATTTCGGGGGCTAGGCAGAGCGCTGAGCCTCATGGCAGGTCGGGAAGCCAGGAGGGAACGGGGAGGAAGAGATGTGCAGCAGGAGAGGCGTGGGATGGGCTCCCCAGCCCTGCCTGCGGTCACCCCGGGTGGCACGCGTCCTTGGAGCAGCCACTGGGACCCAGCCACCGCAGCACCGGCGACAGAAGCGACGGGTGCGTGGCTGAGCATCCTCCAGCCCCGTGCCCGCTGCCACCCGGGGCTCCCCCTGCACCACGGGGGCTTGGCCGGGGGCACCCCGCCAGCCGCCGTGACCCATCCTCCATCAGCATTAGGCGAGAGAATGGAGCAGTGCAGGGGCGAAGAAAGAGCGAGCTGCCCGTGCCACGCACCCCGCTGCGCACAGCCTGTCCACCGCCGCCCAGCTCCTTGTCTGCACCGGCGGTAATGAGCCCTCTCTGACAAGTGATTGACTCAGCCATTATATTCCTGGGTGATCAGAGAAACAAACTCACTCCATATAAAAATCTCGGCTTTCTAATCCCAAAGGCGCTTCCTGTGGGAAAACTTGGCTGGTTGCTCAGAGCGGGACAGAGTGGCATGGGACAAGCTATTCAGAGAGGTTGGGGAAAAATTAGGAGCAGGGCAGCAGTGTTTTTTCTCCCCGCATTGTTAGAGCCTGCCTTGCTCTTTCTTCGGTTGGTACTTTAAGAAAAAAGTAATGCAACACACACCCTGAATGGGAAAGGAAAGAGAGTTGGCAGGAACCAGCACGTCTGCACTTGTTTTAAATTTTTATATTTATTAAAATACTCTGGAAGTCTCTCGCATTCCAGCAGCCTTTGGAACAGCACTGAAGTAAGTTACATACTGGGAAATGCTCGATTTCCAGCAGCTCTGGACAAACATGTCTCCTGCAGGGACCAGCAAGGATGGTCACAGGAGTAAGTTATCTGTGCTTAACCCCATCGGTGAAATGTCCATACTCTCCAGTCTGAGCCCTTCTTACAGAGGCAGGAGTCAGTCTCAAGCTGGCCTTGAGTCTAACCATGAGGGTGTTGGGACCAGGATGTTTAAAGATGATAGCAGTAGTAGTAGTATTAAGATTTAACTTTGAGTGTGTGAAACACTCCACATACACAGATGCTCTTTCCTCCTCTTCCACAGGCTGGGCAAGTTGCTTCTTCCCCAGCGTGAGCAGTTCTTCCAGACACAAACCCCAGCGCCTGTCCCGGGGCAGGAGAGCTTGGGGAGCATGGCTGTGCCAGGCAGGTGGACAGCGGGGCACATGGAAGAGTGGGGCACTTCTGGGCCACATCCAGACCGTGCTGGAGTCAGCCAGAGCCTTTCCATGCCAGGCCAAAGCCAAAATCCCATTGAAGCTGCTAGGAATCTTTTTGGGGGGTTTTACGGGGTCTTTACGTCCCAGCCAAGCTGTTTCACTAAACTTAAACCAGGTTTGGTACCAGTGTCTATCACTGCTAACTGTGAGTCTTCCTAAAACACTTCAGCCTCCACTGCCTCGTCATCCACTGCCTTTCCAACTGGGGGTTGGCAGAATATGGGAAAAAAAGAAAAAAAATATTACTTTAATGCAGGATATTAAACCTCCAGGTTCTGAGCTTGCAGTGAGAGGAGGATTGATGATCTCTTGCAGTCACCTTCCTGACTCCTGAGAGGCAGCTACCTCTGCAAGGGAGACAGACGTATGTTAAATGCTGGGTACCCAGGATTGCGGGGAGCACCCTGTCACCAGACCCCATTTCCAGCCAGGGACAAGCAGCCAGCTAACAGGCATTTGGTTCGGGACCCGCGAAGCATCCGCCGCCTCCAGTACCTCTGACAACCTCCAGCAAACAGTTGATCTAGGAAAGACCATAAGGAAAGTAGGTAAATACTAAAAGACCACTGAAAAGAGAAGAGCTGGAGACTGCTGGCAGTGCCCTCACCCTCTCAGCTGGTGCCAAGAAATAGCCCAGACCACAGCAAACCCTGGTGAGGAAGGCAAATGCTGCCCAGACAGCCCAGTTTTGGAGAAAAAGTGCCACCAGCTTCCAAATCTGCCTCTAAGCCCCTGAGCAGGACACCAGGGAAGCACGTGAGAGATCCTTAATACCATCAGGAGCACAAACACGCTGCCCAGCCACCGGCGTTTAGCTACTGTCAGTCTCCAATGCTTCAGGGAAAAGCGGAACAAAATCTTTCTAAATGAAAAGCTAAGGGTGGAAAAAATACATCTGTCCTTTCTTCAAGTAAGCAGCTAAGGATGCAAACCCCAGAATGCAAATGCAGTGCAAACTATCAGCCCACCACCACCTTTCAAGTCCCCCCAAAGATGTTTCAGAGCATTTGCTGCCCGAGGACTCCTCGTGCCACTGCCGGGGCCGGTGGCAGGTGTCACACGTCCGCAGCCTTCCCTCACGCAGGAGGGGACCCTGGGGAGCGCAGCCACATCCAGCACTGCTGCCGACGGTGCAGCCTTGGGTGGGCTTTGCTCACCAGTCACAGCAACCCGTATGAGCAAGCGTGGGGTTTTCTTTGGGGGGTAGGTAAGGGAGCACCCCAGGGCTCCTCGTTTCGACTGCTGTCTTCCAAAACTTCTCTCTATGCTCACACACTGGCAGTGCCTTTGCACTGAACCCATTTCCAGGTAAGAGAGAGGTTTGGGCATGGGTTTCAAGCTCAGCTAGCAGCTATCTCCAGCCATCAGTGCTGGGGAAGAGGCAACAGTGGCAAAAATTGCACCTCCTCATGTTCCTATGTGCTGAATGTGGGGACGGTATGCCTCTTGTACGTCCACCAAGTAGACCAAAGGACAGCCATGGAAAGAGCACAGCGTCCTTAGTCCTTTCCAGAAAATGCTTGGACCTCTGTCAGCATCCCTCTTTGGAGGCCAAATTCTGCCTTGGAAAGGGGTAGGGAGAGAAAAATCAGCTAGTGTTTTAAATAAAGGAGATCTAGAGTGGGGCTTTTAGATGAAAATGCTTTTCTCTCTCCCCTTCCCCATCAGAAAAGGACTTGGCTAAAGTCACCAGCCAGCCAGCTCAGGAACAAAGACATCTCTGTTGGCTCCCTCCCTGCAGTGACGCTCCAGGATCTCATGCTCCCTGCCAGGACGCAGGCTGCTGCCTTTGCCCCCTGAGCACTCGAGCCTCGGACCTCCAAAACATGATGATGTTTTCACCTCCAGCAGCATGGAAACCGCCCGGCACTGCAGCCGGTGGCACGGATCGCTGCTGGCTGGAACGGGCAGAGCCAAGGCTGGCACTAGTGCCGGAGGAGCTGGCTTTGGCCCCCGCCTGCAGCAGCGCGAGCGGGGCTGGCTGGGACGTGGAAACGTTTCTTTTCGGTTATGCTGAATGGGATCGGTGGGTGGCCGAGCGGGCGCGAGGAAATCAGCTTGAGATCAAAGCAATGCACTGATGTGAAATCCACTGTGAAAATAACCCCTCCACACACACAAAAAGTTATTTAAGAAGAAATCCAAAGTGGACACGAGGAAAGGAGTGAAGGCACAAGTGAGAAAGAGGAAATAAAATAGCAGGAAGTCTCTTAGGCAGCTGAGAAGGAGAGAATGGGGGGGAGGGAAGTCTGTGCAAATACTGAATGAGGAAGGAATATTTTGCACAGGAATGGGGTAAAATTGTCCATACCTGAGCAATACAGTTGCTGAAGACCCTCTGATTTGCCATAGTCATATTTTTAAAAATGCATCTGCTATCTGGAATGCAAATCCAACGGTGATTTTAAAAGTACCTGGCAGCTCCGGAGACACAAGAGCAAACAAAAGGGCCCTGCTGCAGGTATGAGGGGAAACACACCTTTCACCTTTCGTATCGGGGAAAAAATGCAGGCCTGCAGGTCCAGATAACTGAATTTCCTAAATACACACAGCTGGTTTATACACACCCTGCAGCTCCAGCTGACTACCAAAACACGCTGTGAATATCATGAAGTGTCATAAAATACAGAAAGCATGTAGCCAATAACTACGTCCTACAACAAGGACACAGACGTCCTTTATCCCCCTACAATTACCTTCATGCGGTTCTGTCTTATTCAGCAGCTCTGTAGTCTCCAGACTTTGGAGATTTACCTCTTACATTTACTTTTTTCTTTTTTTTTCAGTTGTGAATATTACAGCTTCTGAGATAAAAAGAGGCTGGGAAAAAAGAGAAGTCCTTACCTGGGAGAAAAGAACAAGGGGAATAAGAGGGCACAAAAAATAGAGTTTCTCTGCATACCTTCTTTGAATCCTTTATTTTCCACGAGATTCAATGAAAGTGGTAAACCAAAAAAAATCCTGGTCCAGGACATACTTCCACAAAGTGTCAAAAAAAGTTTGTGATGCTCAGGGACCCAGCAAATTAGGAACATCCAGCAAAGCGCTAGAATTCGTCACTGATTACCAGAATAGACTCAAACATGCTACTGTTAAGAGACACCTGGAAGTGGCTCTAATCTCTCCAGCTCTGCAGAGTAGGAATCTAACTCAGCTTCCTTCTGGTACTAATAATTAGAAGGACTTTTGAGGCCTGAGGGAGAGATTAGGTTGTTTACAGTTTTGCCTTTATCAAATAAATTAAGGTCTACCTGAAGCCAGCACAGATTTCCCAGGAGGGACTTGTCTCCTGCTGCGTGGGTTCTCTGTGCTTTCTGCAACAGTACCCTTAGACTGATACAGAAAATGGCTTTAAAAGGATAAAAAATGGGAAACAGACTAAATTAACCCAAGAAAAAAAGATCAATATCTATATAACAGCACCCAAAGCCAATGCCAAAACCATGCCTGCAAAAGAGAGGGAGACTGGAGCAATGTTCCTGTGTCTGCAATGAGACCTCGCCCCAGATGGAATAACAGCAGCAGCTCGGCTTTGCTAAGGCCTTTCCGAGCTGGAAAGAGGGAGAGGTGGAAATTGCATTGCCTGTTTTAATTCTTCCCTCCTGGTTCTGGAGGTTTGTACTGTTTTATCCTAAATGAGGCAATATGGAACTTTGATAAGACAGGCCCTAGGTGAGCTTTTCCCCAAAGATGACAATGCCATTTGAAGAGCCGCTCCAAAAAGGGTACTGCTGGAAAAGCTCTTTCCCCAGCTAACCTCTCCTCCAATTTACTACTTTGCATCTGAAATTTTGAAGCTAATTTTCTTTTTACTGGAGCTTTAATGAAAGGAGCAAATGATTTATAATGGCAGTCGTTACTCTGGGAAGAGGCAAGTGAAGCTCTTAGGACTATCACCCTGGATGTCAGGGCGCTCCTCACGTCGCCATTTTGCACCGCAACAGAGACAAGCTCACGTTTTTTGCTCCAGTGGCTCATTTATTCCACCCAAATTAACGGAAAACCTTCTTACGGCAAGGCTCTTCCCTGCCCACAGCATGGAGACTGGTGGGTCACCCTGGTGAGCAGGAGGCACCTGAGAGGGTCTCAAACAGCTCCGGGGGCTCTGCAAACATCAGGTCTGTGACCAAGCCAAGGGTGACCTTGAGAGCAGGCACCCGTCAGCCCCACAGCCCTCCCGTTGGGATTTGCCTTCTCGTTATCTCAAGGCCCTGCTGCAGGGCTGCCCCTTCCCTGAGACGGGGCACTTCTGCTGGGTGCCAAGCACGGTCCTGCTCCGTCCTACAGCCCAGCTGCCTAACGCAGGAGGTAGCAGAGCGAATGCCTTTGCAGCTCTGGCCCCCAGGCTGTCCAAAGTGACTCATTTAATTCATTTTCAGCTTCTAAAATGAAGGCTTTTGGGGACAGGAGCAGCCGAGAGCAGGAGAACTCCCCTTGCTCATGTGTGGGGAGGTGGCAAATGCTCCTGGGTTCACCCAGCTGAAGTGCCTGAGCTTCTGGAGCTGCCAGGTGAGCGTACAAACATTTCCGCTACTGTGCAAAGTTGAATTATATATTTTTTTTAAGTGGCTCTGTGTGAGCACTGCCTGGGTCCTGAGAGGAGTGACCAGGACTTAAGCATCCATCTTCTCTCTCGGTCATCACACGCAGCCGCGCGAGACCCCTAGCAGAGTTCTGACTGTTAGCAAACAGCGGGGCTGGTGCTGCTTGGGGGAGTCTCTGGGAAGAGATGGGAAACGTGGATCTTGCAATAAAAAACCAGACAGAAAAGGAACTCAGAGCTGTAACATTTTAAACTTCTGACTTTCATGACAATCTGGTTATTTTATAAGCTGAGAACTGATAGTAGGGTGAATATTATTTGGGTTAACTTAAATATATAGGCGAAAAAAACTCCAGTGAGGGGGACGGGTCTGAGAAGGAAGAGGCACAGAGGTGGGAAACGACTTATTGCTTTGCAATAAAGCTTTTAAAGAAAAGAGAAAGGGGTGGGGGGAAAAGGAAAGAAAAGAGCAGCAGGAGGCCATCTAACAAAGCAGATTCTGCCCAAATTGCCAGTGAGAGGCCCACAAGTCAGCGGGGGGCTCACGATGGGGGGAAAAAAGCTCCAGCAGCCCTGAGGATGTTGTGAGAGCTGGAGAAAGCCCTTTGCAAAGTGGGAACAGCCTTCCCTACCACTGAGGTCCTTTCTTTGTTTCCTCAGCTCTGCAAATCACCATCTAGACGGTATTTTGCAAAGGCACCCTTGCCCAGTGGGTTGGGCTGCTGCTATCCCCGGCAGCTGGTGTCGTACAGTGTCTGCATCCCCTTCTGCTCCAAAATAACTCCAGGGCAGCTGCACTCTCAGTTGCCCTCTGCGGTTTTCCCTTCAGACCAGGCGATGCTGAATAAATTCTCAGGGCAGCGGCAGCACCTTGTCTGAACACCACATTTCTTTTGTGAATAAGACTTTAACTAAGCCGACAAGCAAGCGCTTCGTGGAAAAAAAACCCACAAGTTGCTCCCTCAGTCAGTGGAAACCAGTGGGTTGCTCCATAACCTGCTGCATCCTCTGCACCTGCAGACAGCACGTGGCTGCTGCTCTAAGAGAGCTATTACTTTACTCTACAAACGTGTTAAAAAAAATAACTTGTCACTTTGGTGAGCAGTGCCTCAATTTACCAGCTAGTCAAAACGGGCAGTAGGAGCTGACTTATAAATTCCTGTTGCTTGTTGGTGGCCGAAAATCACTGCGAAACAATGCCAAGCACTTTGATGCTATTGGAAGCCGCATCGCCCACAAAAGAGAGCTCCTGGCCAGGACCAGCCTTCACGGGGCAATGCCACGAGGGGAGACTTTGAAGTTGTGTCCATTCTTCTCTTTCAAGGAGCAATTTATAGCAGAGCTTGCTTCCAAGAGATTGATGGACAAAAGGGCTGGATCAGCTACCGTATAGTCAGGGAGTGAAAGCCTGGATCCATCAAGGTCAGTGGCAAAACTCTAATTGACTTCAATAGGGGCAGGAATTCAGCCCTGCTCTGGGCTTCGCTGGATGCACTTTCATATGCAAACCTTGTCTCTCCGCAAGACAGATGTTAACTTTGGCTTCTCCTTCAACACATGTACCACGGTGACCCACTGAACAAGGCACTTCAAATAATCTGGGCTTGGAGTCCACACACGCACGTGCACATGTAAACACACAGACACACACGCTGTTTTCCAAAGGATTTTAAATCGTGCAGAGTTGCAGGAAAACGTAGTACGTGAAAAGAAAGAAGCATAAATTATCCCAGCCTTGGGACAGCAGCAACTTGCCTTCCTGCCAACGAGCTCTGTAGGTTTTATGTGTTAGTTTACTCTGGTGATTAATAAAACATTAGATACTTAAACGGACTTGTCAACCTCTGCATCCAGGAGAGCACGTCTCCTGGAAAACAGCAGCAATATTCTCAATTACATGGTTGGTGTCGGAGCGGGCGCTCAGGACTTTATGCAAGACGCTGTAGGCACATTGCCGAAGGTGGATCACCTCCGTGTCTTCTGTCATCGATACTAGCCATCGAGAGCACCAGACGCTGATGTGAAGCTAAGCCAGGCAGGTTTAAATGAGGTGCTGCGGGTAGTAGAAGCAGCCTGGTCATAGGGCAGAGACGTCAGCTCAGGCTGGCACGGCTGGACGGCGCCTGTCACCCAACCCTGGGAGCCGTCCCCACGCTGAGGGCTGAGCAGCAAAACCCCAAGTGAAGGGGGACTTTGCTGGAGAAGTACCTGCTTGCAATGCTATCCGCCTGCACTTTTTTATTGACCATATGGTTTCCAGCTACACTTCCCCCGTGCAAGCATTCATCAGCCCCATGCTTATCTGCATCCTGGCCCATGCTGACTTGGCATTTTTAAGATGTCAATGGAAGAAACATCACACACATGTGCTTTAGCATCTTCGTATGTCAGAAGCTCAAGGTCCACAAATATGCTCCCTCCCTTTCCCTGTGCTTTTATGCATTTTACCAAGTAAGCAGTTTTGCACTGAAATTTTCCTTCACGAGCACTTCTTTTTGAGCTAATCTTAATACTCAGGAGAGATGCAAGTCAGACAGCATGGGAGAAGGAAATTTTCTACTTCCAGAGGAGATAGCACATTCCACACCAGCAGGCATGCTCGTTAGGTGCCCCTGTGATAATTGCCACAGAAAAGCCTCCTGGAGATAGCCTGCAGAGCAACGAGCACTTTTTTCTCTCCCTGTCCCACTGAGCCCATGCCGAGGGAGAAGGTGACTCTCTCTCACTGCTCCTGCTCTCTGAGCAATCCCTGTGTGGGCAGAAACCTCAAATTCAGGTTTTACAGGACACCCAGGGCAGCAGCGAGAGCAGCTCCAGTGCAGACAAGCGGGTCCACTTCCCTGCCGACAGGAAGGAGGGCAGGGGAAGAAGCCAGCGAAGAAGAAACATCAGATTTTACAGACACGCAGGCGTCCCTGGACCCCTCAAAGCTGGACCCTGCAGTGATGCTTTGCGGCCATGCCAAATCAATGTCTGACCCTGCTCTCCTGCAGGGCGCCTGCACCCCTTGGCACCCCAGGAACTGGCCAAGCTGCACCCGCTGGCAGCAAAGCCCATTTCAGATGGCTTCAGAGGCTGGAGAGGCTTTGAAAATTAATTTACAGGCACTAAAGTTTCTTAGCACTTATTGTAGAACTAGATCAAATGAGGGGGCTGGATGACATTCACAGGCCATGGCTTTTCAGACAGGGCTTCATCAAACGTGCAGCCTGTAAAAGGGAAAGGTCTGGGTAGATAATCTTGCTAGCTCCGGAATAAAGCACACTCCATCCAGGTTTGAGTTCAAATTACGTTTTCTAATGTACCACCAGAGATTTTTACTCTGTTGTTACTGTGCAAAAGGATTTGTAATGGAATGGAGATTTAATCTATTATTGATTATTGCATTATTAAAAAAATAAAAATAAAATTAAGTGAGTCTCTTTGAAGGACGAGGTAATATATTTTAAGAAACTCTTAAGTTTCACAGTAACTCTTAAAAAAGTCTTTATTGCTGTTCCCTTTCCCCAATACAAATCTTATTGCCAGAGACAAAGTTTTGCTCTTGTGCTGGTTTATATCTCATTGTTCTATTCTGCCACTATCCACTACAGTCACCGTGATCAGACTGTTCCCAGTATCACCTACTTTTTCTCCCTTTGCCACTTGTCAGCACACCCTTCCCCTTGCGTCTGTCTGGGGCCACATCTTTCTGCTCCTCAAGCATACTCAAACTTCAGCTACCACCTGGAGTTGCCTTTATCCTACTTTCCATCAAAAAAAACCCAAAACCAAACCCAAAGCTATACATATGTAGAAAAACAACACTGTACTTTGATTATAGCCTTTCAGATTAAATGCTCTAGTTTGGGGATATTTCAAATTCTTTGGGGCTTCTCAAGTGCTTTATGTCGCATACTGTGGTGTTATGTAGTGTTTTAGTGCTTTTTAAGTACAAAATGGTGAAGGCAAGAGGTTGAAAAACCAAACCAAGCCAACCCTGATGGATTTTTGTAGGCAGGCGGAGGGATGGAAAGAAGGCGTTGGAGCAAGATAGCGTCTGCCCATGGGTACCTGCAGAAGTGGATCGCACGCCGGAAGGAGGGAGCGTCTCAGCTCGGGGCGGGTACACAGGGGTTTCCTGAAATGAGCTGCGAGAACCCCGACTCACACAGGGCATGGAAAGGGTCAGGTCCAGCACGCGTGGCCGTGCAGGGCCAGGGATGCTCGGCTCAGCTCAGCGCTGCAGCCGCCAGCCCGACGCTCCCCCGCCAGCCAGGCTGCACATTGCTCGCATTTTATGGAATGCGTTTTTACAAGCAACCCAATATTAAACCCAGGGTTTTTTGGTAAAATGCATGTATTAGGGTTCACATCATAAAAAAATCCACAGGATATGCAACACAATTAAGCTAAAAGTGTTAGAACTTTGCCTTTTGGTATATTTTGTATTTTGTTATTTTAACTGTAAACCTAAGTATACTTAAAATCTAAGCGCTACTTTAACAGAGGTTTTATTTTGCATCTTGTACAATTAGGCTGCTCAACAGTGGTTTGGGATAAGGGTGCATTGGAGATCAAAGCCTTGCAGCTACATTTTCCCTCATCACCTGGAGGACCACAAACAAAACTATGCAGATGTAGATTAGTTTACAGAAACCTCATTTAAGGTGAAAAATCCTGATATCTATAATTACTAGATCCTTAACAGATGTTGTGCTGGAGCCAGCAGCTCCACGCTATGGCATCTACCATAGAAGAATATACTTAGTCACAAGACATTTCTTTCATAGCACACTGAAATGCTTGAACCTCAAGGAAAAAAAAAGAAAAAAAAAGAAATAATTTCCTTTACAATACATTTAAAGGCAACCTTGAACTGGAACTGTTAAGAACGGGCTTGTCACAAAAGCATCTAACTACAGAGCTGTCAAACACCACGGGCAGGGGAAGCTGGAGTGGAAACGCCGTGGGTCACGGCAGTAACGTCACCTCCCTCTGACCACGCAGCCACAGGGCTGTCCGGAGGAGCGAGGACAGGCAGGAACGCAGGCACGGCTCGCAACAAGCTGCGACTTGTGTATCCCAGTGTGCCGGCTGCGACCGAGCGCTGGTTGCAGCTTCTGCAAATGCTGGAAGGGAGCAATCGAGATGCCCATGATTTCAGAGAAATAATTGGTCTGAAAATGATGAGGAAAAAAGATTAATCAAGCCTGTTCCCGAACAGATTTTAATCTCAACAGCCAGGTTTGAGAAGGAACGTGTTTCAGACATTCTGTCAGCTGGAGAAAAATGAAAACAAACCAGGATTATGATTTTCTGTTGGGGCCATGCTTTCTGAGTCACTCCAGACAACACAGAGACTTTAGAAATGAAGAAACTCTGAAATGCTGCAGATGGAAAACACTCCTGAGGAGCAAGGCCTTAGATCTCAAACACAGCATGCTGGAGACGGGCATCTCTGCACATCCTGCCCTGATGGATGGATGGATGGAGCGGCGGCAGTAGTGCCACGTGCCGTCCATCAGCAGTTGCATCCTTGCTCATTCCCTCTTGCTCGGCATGGTCCAGCCCCTGCGGTGCCCAGACCATCCCCTCAGCCGAATTCCCGAGCCAACCTCGCTGCACAGCCGCACTCCATCCTGCAGGCATGGCACCGAGACACGGGGCCCTTCCTACGCTCCGTGGCAGATAAGCAGCACTCGCTATTAAGATCTCATAAATCACAGTGTCAGGCAGCTTTTACAGACTAATTGAGCCCCGAGTCCTTTGATAATAAGCCCTCGAGAAGTGGGAGCAAGAAAGCATTTCATAAACCCGAGCTCAGCAGGGTTTTTACCCTTGCCAGATACTGCTACCCCCAAGGCACTTTTTGTTGAGCACACCCAGCAAAGCAGCAACCACGGGCCAGCAGTGATTAAGTGTCAGGTAAGTGTATCAGGTAGCTACATGCAAAGGAAACAACGCTCACCTGTAGTGAGAAAATAAGTCACCCAAAGGCCAGAGAGATAAGGTGAATCCTGCGCTGGGTGTCTTCTCAACTCTCATGTCTCCAGTTTGTGGAAATGAAACATTACAGCCTGTTAACTCCCTAAAGCCTGGCACAAGACAGGATCTTATCCCTCAGCAGAAAAGGGACTTTACAAGAGGAAGATTACAAGACTAGAGTTTGAACTTCTGCCTTGGTGGTTGTTGGACTAGATGGCCTCCAGGAGATGTCCTCCACACTCTGTTCTGGTGTGATTCCACAGGAGAAAAATCACATCTTCACCTGACCGAGCTCACCTGCAGCCACATACCCATTCCCAGCCAGACTCGAAGCAATGGGCTCAACAGACAGACTACCTACCACGTCCCTGGGTGGATCAGCCACAGGAAAGATTGATAACACCCAGGGTGAAATGACCACCTTGTCTTCTCTTTGAACCAGGCCCAGCTTCACCTCCCACCCATCAGAAGTCATCACATTTATCCAGGAGATTGCCAGGCCCCCAGATATGCTTATTAAGCTCTCAGATAGATAAGGAAGATCAAACTCCTTCAGTTTTCACAGACTGGACATCAGTTCTGGTAGTTCTGTACACTTTTAAACATAAGTAATTTCCATTTTAAAGTCACAGACACTGAAGCGCAACAATCGATAATTGGTTGACAGTTATGACAATCAACACAGCAGCAATGACCTCTCAGCATCTTCCAAAAAGATCTCAGTAGATTCTCACCTTGGCAAAGGCAGATCCCGGCACAGAGACCACAGTCCTGGATGATCCCGAATTGCTTGCCCAGATCAGGATGGGCAACGCTGTAAGTTTAAGGACCATCTCTAAGGCCCTTCAAGAACTCACTGTTAGAGCAAAAGGAGGTGGGGGGAGAAGACAAGCTGAATGAACAGAGCAATTGTTTGCAAGCATGCAAGTGTTAAAGTAAGCAAGCAATCAGAGGTGCTAGGTTTAAAGTGAACCACACCTTGAAATACTCAATCAGTTAATTGTTAACATTTGCTTCAAGCAGTCTGTTAATTAGTCCATGAACGGCTTCTTTCATCATCTTTTTTAAAGGTTTTCTCAATTCCAGCATCTTAATTATTTGCCTTCATATTGAATCATCTCAGTGTAGACAGACTAAAAGCCTTCTTAAGTAGCAATTGTTTTTTTCTTTTTCTCCTTTTCTTCTGCAATGTGTAGGTTTTTTTTCTCTTTCATTATTCCTTGTCCAAGAGGGAATACTTGCTGGAACAGTGCTGGGAGTTGTAGATACAATATAGGAGTAGACTCTCTCAGACTTACTGGGACACTGGTATATGAGCGTGGAAAATATTTCTTCTATCTCAGGTACATGTGTTGGGAGGTAAATTTCTTTAATATTTGATCATTTGCCTTTGCAAATCAGCGGCATTCCTGCAGATGGAGGAGACTGCTGCAAAGATGTACTGAAACTGGACAGTCCAGGAAGCAAGGGCACGGGGCTATCTAGGATGAGTTGGAAAGTGTCACTCGTACCCTGATCATTCTTGACATCAGCTCAGCACCAGAAGCCACACAAACATTAAGGCTCTGCAATTAAGTCACTCTCCCTCCTCTTGATGAAATGGCTTACCAGCTGTAACAGGTATGTCAGATTGCCACGGGCTGAGCTAGCATCGTGCCAGCGCCCCAGGGTGCTTCACACAGGTTCCTGCCGGACTCTCAACAGCCAGATCCTTCCAGTGACTTCAGTGAACCCAGCACAGCGCAAATGAGAGGAGCCTCCGGCCAAACCTCTCCAAACCCACCGAGCACTGGCTGGGAAGGAACGCTCGAGTCAGCAGATCTGCTCCCATTCCAGGGAGACCAACCTTATAAGTTTGTGCACATCGAGGAGCGATAACATCGGTGCTTCTTCTGAGACAGATTTAAGGTTGGCGTGGGGCCCAGGGATTTTGCAATTCACTTCTATTCTGTACAAAGTAATGCCTTGAAATATGTTCCCTCGATAGATATTTATATTTTCCTTCAATTCCAATGTTAGGTACAAACTCTTTGCAAGAAATATGTCCCCCTCTCTGCTTCCTACCATCCCTTCTCTTTCCTGCCTGCTCAGTCCCCACATTACTCAGAGCCCTGGGTAAAGCCTTTTTCCATGCTAAATATGCATCCAACCACTGTTAATGAGCTTTGGCCAGCTCGCAAGGAGTTTTGACAGGCCCGTTGAACGGGTGCCAAGCAGAGATGAATGTTTGGCTTGGACCAGCACAATGCTCTGTTTGTCTCATTGTTGCATTGGAAGTGTTAGCAAACTAATGTGACAGGATGGAGACGCATACAACTGAAAAATGACTGAAAATATAATTCCATGTCAGCAGTGACTCCTGAAGGATTATTTGTCTCCAGTGACTTTCAGGGAACTTTTCTTTACGGGCTCAAAATAAAGACAGGTCTGTGTGCTCGGGAAAAGCGATCAATTAGTTTTAGACCTAGATGTAAGGAGCTGCACTCTGCTCTCGCTTCCTAAGATTTACTTCCAAATCAACCAGGCACTCTACCACTTTTTTTTTTTTTTACTTCCCCCCCCAAAAACCCATGCATTTGGCTGCTTGCACAGCCCTGTAAGAGCCTGAACTCTGCTCTGCTCCCTGGTATGCGGATGGGCCCCAGCAAAGCCCATAACGGGGACCCTCCGAGCCTGCAGGCATAGGAACAGCCAGACGAGAGCAAATGATGTTCGAACACAACCAGTACCAGCACTTCAACAGCAGAGCGATGGACCATTTCACCATGGGCCATTACAGATTTAGGCAGAGTATGAGGAGTGAAGAATGATCCTTACTACGTACCTTTTCACTTTCTGGCACTCCACTGTGTAGAGAGACCTGTGGAGCTGGAGACTATCTAAGCCATCATGTTTAATAGCCGTTTGGGGACCTAACTCCTTACGCCTTCTTCTGGGGTCTTTTTACTTGTTTGTTAGTTTTGGATCTGATCTTCATTCTTGTGCCTGCAGCATCATTTTCCCCTTTATATCAGATGAAGAATTTTATCTTTAAAAAAAGCAGAGTTATAGTCAGCCTCGTGTTGTTCTTTCCCAACAGAAAGGCAGGGTCACTGTTTAAAGCCGTTTAAACTTACGTCCCGATGTTTGTCCTCTCCAGACAGGGAGGAGCGGGCTTCCCCAGCAGCTTTGGTGCTGGGCTTGCATGTTTATTTGCAGGCTGGTCTTCTGGTTAGAGAATAGGTGTGGGAGACTGTTAACCAAGATTCACACACCTGCTCAGCTGCAGATGTCCTGCAGCTTCACCCACTTACAAAATATACTTTGCTTTTGGTATACAATAAAATGAATTTTCCTATGTGCTTACGTTAAAAATATTTGCAGAATTGTGACCTTAATGACAGGGTCCCAATTCCCCACCTAGAAAACCTCTCCCCCATCCTTTGGGCTATAAGGTTTTGAGTTATATGATAATAGGGCAATCTGCTAGATTTTCCAAAGGTATTTAGACCTCTAGACATGCAGGTATAAATTTAGTGAGACTTACAAAAGGTACCCAGCTCCTATTGAAAGTCAGGAGGAGCTGAGAATGTCACTTAGGCTTTTCTGCAAATCCTACTAAATGCTTATCTATCACTTTTGAGTCTTATAAACCTTCGTAAATCTGGACAATGACTGTAAACAATATTCTTTATGTGCAATAAAGATGGATACCACCCCCACCCCAGAATTACAAACTGTATATGTACCCACTTACCTAAGGAATACTCAGCTTCACTGTACATTTTATAGTTTGTTTCTTTCATTTTTATAGCTAGCATTGCACTGATAAATGTAGCTGTTTAGCCAAAGTCAATGTACTGGAGGCAGAAAAGAGTTAAACCATTAACATTTATTTGGATTCCTGGTGCAATAGTATATATACTAAAGTTCATTATAAAAATCATGTAAAATAGTCTCTGCAGGGTAAGGCTGGCTTTGCAAATCCTTCTAATTACATCCATATTTTCAATTGCCTGGATGTCAGAAAGAGACGAGCTGGTGCTAAACATGTCCAGTTTGTTGAGGTTTCATTCAGCTCTTCATATCACCAAAAGATTTTTCAAAAACTTGAGTCTTCTTATCTTGTCAGGGGCTATTATTTTTTTATTCACATGACAGTTTACTAGCAACAGAAAGTATAAATACATATTTCACTCTTAGGAAAATTGCTAGGATCCTTGTCTAAAGCTCTTGAAGGGACCGACAGGGTCGGCAGGTTGTCATTTGGAGACGTGCATGTGCAGATGCTGTCGGTGGCAGTCCTTTGGGGATGATGACTTGGTTGCTGCACGTTCTGCTCATGCAGGGACTAGCACAAAGGGGATCCACTATAACGCCACCGGAAAGGACTACAAACTTGGAAAAAGATTTCATGAAAAGGCTTGTTTCCATTTTGTAAACCTCTGGTCCATTTCTCTGGAGCTTTTCCATGCTGTCCTAATGAAGACTGGTTCCCAGGAGCCACATATCGCTGCTGAAAGGTGGGGCTTCGGTAAGCACAGGAAAAGATTGATATTGCATAAAAAAAGATAGTGATGGAAAATTTTAACAACACTGATTGTTTAGGCTTTCTTCCCCTTTTCAAAATGAAACACTTTTTAAATCAAACCTTTTTTCGCTGGAAGCCTCGTGAGCACGTTTTTTCACCTGGTTCCAATCTAGACACTGTTGCAATGCAAACGAAGAGCGAGAGCATTCGGCAAAGGAGCGGGTGAGAATGCGCTTCCAGCACAGCAAACCTTGTGCTTTCTGAATTCCCCACCAAATCCTGTGACTTATCACAAAGGAGAACAGAATAAATATGACTCGATACACAACATAAACCCTCCAAAGCATGGAGCAGCTTGGAGGGGTGGTAGCAACAGACCTTCCCTCCAGACTGGTGGTTTGGTGGCTGGAAGACACCAAAACCTCTTTCTCCCTGCTGATGGTTTAACGGATTTACACCAAACAAGATGGAAATTGGGGTGCAACCCCTGCTGAAGAAATGTTTCTTTCAGCAGAATTCTTTGCCCAGCAAAATATCTTCGAAGCGTAGGACTGGGATGGCTCAGGAGGGGCGAAGAGCACCACCAACACCCCGAGCTCTGAAGCACCACAGGAGTTGTTGAAACACGCAGGTGATCCAGCAAGAAGCACTGTAGTACAAGCTATGGAGAAGAGCAAACAAATCAACCATTCCTGAAGCGATGGCACCCAGACCGACCCAGGACAGGGACGGGGCTGTCCCTGCCCGTCCCGCTGCACCTGCAGAGCTCCGTGCCCCAGCTGCCAAGCGCCCGCCCTCGCTGCACCCCCTCTGCAGCTCCTCAAAGGGAGGGGGAATGAAAACCAACCCAAAAGTCAAATACCCATCAACGTTACAAACCCCAATCCCCTCCTGGCGCAGCTCATGACCGAAGGAAGCCCGAATCCATGGAGGGAAGGAGCAAAGTGTAGATAAACCAGGGATTCTTTCTCCCTCCAAGCCGCTCCAAATCCCAGCACTTTGGACCCAAGACACTGCTCCTGCACGGCTCTGCAGTCCTCTCCACCGGCTTATCTAACTCCATCTTGAAACAATTTAGGCCTTGAACAGATTTGTTAAACAGTATAATATGAAGATCAAGGAATAAAGATGAGGAAAGGCAAAATTAGATTAACGCTGTAGATAGCTTTTGAGTATAACTAATGCCAAATAGCCAGAGGGCAACATGTCAACAATTTAATAGGGCACAACGTAAAATAATGTTTTCAAAACAGCACTTCATTGGATGCTTCCCCTTTGAATCAGATAAAGTGTATCACTACAGAGAGATTTGCTTTGATCTGTTCTGCAGCAGAAGGTCAAGGGTGTCTAAAGCAGCTATTCAGAGCTTGTGAGTAATAGAATTAAACGGCTCAGATCACTTGATGCATCTCTGAGCTCTCAGCATCCCCCAGATGTGGGGCTGGCCCCCCAGGGTGGGGACCCAAGCCCTGTGCCCCTGGCTGAACTGGGTGCCGGCTCTGAGCCCGGGCTGCTCGTGCCACCCCGGAGCTCCCGCGGGAGCAGCCTCTGCTCCCCACTGAGACTGGCGGAGGTGGCATCACAGACCCGCGTGAGCAGCAGCTTGGAGATAGCGTTGTCTGGCAAAGAGACCAACCCCAGCTCACCTGTACGCTCCCATCAGTTTAAACTGAATAGCAGGGAGGTGTCTGAACACACCGTGAGGTCTCCCAGGGCTGGGGAGGGAGCTGAAAGTCAGGATTTCTGTACCTATATTTGTGCAGAAAGCATCTCTGTTTCTAGGAAGCCAAAGCAGCACCTACCTTCATAAAGGATATATCCTGCACAAATTAATTCACATTAGTTGCAGGCATAACTAGATATTTATGAAACCTGATCATTATAAGGGATCATTACCAGGCCACAGCAGATCTTTTGTTCGTATGCCCCTTGCAGAAAGCACAGTGCCAGGAGCCAGTTTTACCTGCTCCCTTATTCCAGTGGGCGAGGAAGATGCTTGTGGGGAACGGCATTCTCCTCCCCTGCAAAATGAAAGACAAGGTGGGGGACAGAGGCAAATAAGAGGAAGAAGGATTAAAACAGAGCATCAAACGGTTCTCATGGCCGCATAACACAGTGACACAGCATCCCATGGTATTTTGCTGCCTATCTCTGCTTTCCCAACTGTAGAATTTAAGTAGAGGATTAGCCCACCTGGTGCATTCCTGGCAAAGGAAGTGCCACACAAAACACCTCCAGAAGGTCCAGCCACAGAAGATGCCATCTCCCAACCCAGGAGACTGTGGCAGCAGTCTTGTTCTTGGTAGGGACCCCATGCAGCAGTCTCTGCACTCTCCCAAACCACAGGTACAGATTTTAAAAGCGAGATGAGGCCTTGTGAGCACCACCTGCACGAGCAGGCAGAGAAGCCCTGTGCACCTCGGCCACCGTGCTGCCGGGGCTGCAGCAGCTGCTGGAGCTGCACAGGGGCCTCGGGGGACTGCCCGAGAATGAAGGCAATAATAGGACTCATTTATCTTCGGGATGTCACCCTGATAGCACGCTGCTGGCACGGCACCGGCACACGCTGGGTAGCTGCTGTGCTCGCTGACTGCTGGTACCCGATGGGAAAGAGCAGCTGGCACAGGGTCCCTCTGCACGTTTCCCTGTGGATCAGATGGCTTTTGAAGAATTATAGCTTTACCTCATTTTAATATATTGGGAGCTTTCTGTTAGCTTTTTTTTTTTTATGCTTTTATGCTCCTGAAGGGAGAAACAGGCTCTATGCAGCCCTGTTCAGGGGTACACACTTCATCCAGCTCAGCTGGTCATTTCTTCTCGTTCAGTTTTAATTTACCTCAGACACGAGGAGTTCACCACTTCTCTTGGCATTCAGGATTGCTCTCCCATCACCCACTGACCTTTCCCTCCCAAATCACCTGACAGTCCCAAATTGCCTCCCGCTTCAGCCAGTGCCCCCGCAGCCCTTTGGTGCCCAACAGAAGCTTCTCCCAGGAACCTGCCATCCCACAACTCTCCAGCACCCAGCCACCAAAAAGTCCATGGCTTTGTCAGGCATTTGCCCAAATTCCCTCTTTGCACACGGGAGCTCCCAGCCCAGCGAAGCCAAGGCTGGAACAAACCTTCTCCGCTCACTCGTGATGCTCCTCTCGAGGCGACAGGTTTTGCATCCGTTGATCAGCTCCACTTTCTCTGACAGGCACCAAGAAGCAGTTTGCTTTTGCGGGCTGTCATGTCTCAATTAACTCTGTACCTTTGGTGGGGGAGCGTGCGACACGAGGCCACGGGGTCTCCATAGCTTTGTAGCTTTAGCGTGGAAAGATAAATATATCTGCAGCACCCAGCGGTGCTTGGAGCTGCCCCTTCCCTGCAAGGGACCAGCCCCAGGCCAGGAACATGGAGCAATGGATGCCACGGGGACTCCCAAGATGAAGGCAGAGACCTCTCCTCATCCCAACTACCAGAACAGAAAGCCAATTCAACAGAGACAATGCTCAGAAGAGACCTGCCCGGACCACATCTAACAACAGCCCTTAATTGCCACCCCGATAATGAGATGCTGAAGACGGCACGTCTAAACCTTGCTTTGCCACAGATTTTAGTGCTTTCTGCAGAGCTGCCTGACAAAAGAGCCTCTGCCCTACCATTACCTCGACAGCTCGGATGGCCCCACGGCTCTGACCCCAAAGCCAGGGGCAGAAAACGGGCAGGCAGAGACAGAGGAATGCACACGGTGGCAGCTGTGCCCAGCCACGGGCTGCACGCAGCAAGGCGAGCTCGGGAAGGGAGAACAAATTTAGCCCTGACTCATCCAGGATAAATTTGCCATCTTCAGAGTGGGGCTTGTTGGGGATGCGCCAGCTATTTGTAACTCTGGGTTAATGGGGAGGGTTTGATTGCTGTGCCAATCTGCGTTCAGTGGCCCATCGTCTCCCAGAAGGGAGCATCCGAGCTGGGGCTTTGCCCATCACCCACTTCCAACATGGTACACGCGGGTTTTGCAGCTGTGGCTGCGAGGGTGGGACTAGGCTGATCGCTAATTACTATAGCTTGTAATCAGTGAGAGTCATGGCTAAGGGTTCTCTACCCAGAAAGCTCCAACTAGTTGGCCTGTTTGATGCCAATTACTGAAACACGTGTGCTAGAAATAGCCATAATTGATAAGGCAGGTCAGCAAGTGTTAACAAAGCTGAAATTTGGACAAAAACAGAAATGAAAGTTTGTGAAAATGCGAACAATTTTTTCTCTCACTCTAATAGTTGGATACAACTACACATTATTTATGGCTGTTTTTTCTATTACAGATGCTGAGGAACAAATGAATTTCCACTGGGAGGTACGTGCTCTGCAGAGAGGGGAGCAAACAGGAGCACTCTGCCACGGCAGCAGGGCTGCTGCAAAACACACTGCTGGGTCTCCTCGCCAGGGCCTCGATGGTTGCTCTTCTGTGTGCTCCTTACCTGCTTGCTCCTCACCATGGTAATGCCCAAAAATACTGGAAAGAATTAGGTAAAAAAAGCCTGTATAGTAAAATTCCTGAAATACGGATGCAACCTTTTACCATTTTACCTCTCTACCTTGATTTCCCCTCTTACACAAGAGGAGGACCATTTTTAGCTAGTCCTCAGCTGGGTGCCACCTTCATCTCCTTTGTACTAGGAGTGCACAAACCTTGCCAGACCTGCAGCCCCGGCACAGGACTCCCATGGGGTGACCCCCGGTGGGACACGTCCCCGCCCACCACCACCTCCCGCGGGGCTTTCGGCAGCAGCAGCTCCCCGGCACCCCAGCAAGGGCCAACTCTGGAGCTGCCGGCACCCCAACAAGGGCCCTTTCCAGAGCTGAGCCTCGTCCCATCTACCTTCGATCAGCCTCGCTCACCGGGGCGGTGCAGAGTCAGGCCTGGACAGACAGGTCCGGCTTTTCCCGGCTGTGTGGGGCCTCTTGCACCTTGCAGCTTCCCAGGCTCCGGGCTGGCTTTGTACCTTTGTTCTCACAGCAGAGTTTTCCCTCCCCATCTCCCCTCGCCTGCTGTGCGCAGGGTTTGATTTGTGATGGTTTAATACAAGATCTCTGAGCACGGGCATTACACCCCCGGCAGTGGTTTCCCCTGATGATTCACAACTGGAGCCGCACGATCCCGCTGTGTCCCGTTTATTCCAGCAGCTGTAAGGCATTCGGGTCGGTCCGGTCTCACAGCCGTTGTGTTTCACCCGAAAAACCAAATGCAGAGGACACAAGTGAAGGCAAAGGCACTGCCCTTCCCCACCCCTCACCCCTGCCCGGCAAAAAGGGGGATTCATCCTGCCGACTCCACGGCCTTTGACATGGAAGCACGCATGTGGCATAGGCGTTGCTTGTAGGGCTTTGGGGAATCGTATACCAGGTAAGCTTTCGATGCACAGCGTTTGGTGCAGGTGGTTCGGAAAGGTGGAAGTTGGGCGGCCCAACGTGCCGAGCGGGCCCACCAGCAGCCACAGGCTTGGTAGCATCAGGGAGAAACCATCTCCGTTTTGGCAAGAGCCCGTGGTGGGCAGGTTGCGGGGGGTGTGAAGCAGCAGGCTGAGCTCGCTTTCTGCGAGGTGGCCGGTGGAGGTGCCACATTTTGCATCCCATGTGCAGGCATGGACCAGGCAGGGCAGGACCAAGCGAGTGCCCGCAGCCACCCCGAACCCACAAGGACAGGATGGGTCCCATCCCCTCCCCTCCCACCCGGAGGTGCACAGTGGAGAGAAAACACCCAGGGCAGCTCTTTTCCTCCCACAAATCAACCAAAGAGCAGATGGAGGGGAAAATCCCTCTTCTCAATTCCTGCTAGACTAACATTTTACCTGCAAAATTGAGGTAGGAGGCTTTTAAATGACTTGTAGGTGGATCTGGTTCTAGAAACAGTTCTGTTTTACAACAAGTCTTCGCTGTTTGAAGGAGGCGGGTGTAACAGCAAACAAGGAAATGGTTAACTGCAGCCTTGGGTTTGTGCTTTTGCTTTCCCCAGGCTGCTGAAATGTAGGGATTCGGGGGTCGTGGTCACACATTTATCATTAAACGCCTGTTTCATCCACTGTTTCGAGGGTGGGTTTTCTTTAAAGCTTTCATCCCGGCAGAGATGTTTGAGGATCTAAAAATAGGCAGCAAAGTCACGTGAAAACCTCCGGATTTGAGAAATCACATAAAAGATACGAGCGTGAGTCCCTGTTTCCTTGGAAATAATAGTAGTAGTAATTCTTGAATGCGAGGTTGTAACAGTGAGATCTGAAACCGGCCCATCATTCCCTGAAACCCTGCGTGAGCAGCCTGGGCAGGGTACACCCCAGGTGCCAAGGGAGTAAGCTGCCCTGGTGCACAGCACTCGGGGGTGAGGATCTGGCCCACCCCTGCTCCCGTGGGAGCAAAGCCCTCCCCTGCAGAACTCCAGAGAACAGCCCGCGCCAGAGGTTCCCACGTGCGCAGGATGGACCCACAGCCGCTGCACAGCAGGGATGGGAGAGCTTGGGCAGAGGGGATGGCACAAAGCTCCCCAAGACCTCCAGAGCTGGCTGGATGAAATTTTGGTTGAAGGTTTCAGTTTGAGATGAGCCCCTCAGTCACTGCATCCCAAAACTTTGGGTCTGGATTTAAATTCGGATCTGCAGCTGGTGCTGGGTGGGAGGGCTGGCTCCAAGCCTGGGACTTGGACACCTCTGGGGAGATTTCAGGTCAGAAGCCAAGTGTGTGGCACGAGCCCGTCCCTGGTGGGAGTCAGTGAGCTCACTGGCAGCAGTAAAGGGCTCTCGCCCATTGCTTGCATTTACATTTTAACATCCCCAGCCTGAGCACTTGAAGGCACTGAACACACTTAACCAGTCAATCCCCAGAGACCTGGGCGATGCTGAGCATCGTTAAGAGAAACACAGTGACCTGCAGGATGAGGCAGCCGGTTCCCCGCAGCCGCCGCGGGGTGTGGGCACACAGCCGCCCTCCAGCCGCAGGACCTGCCACACAGGGTATGGCGGTGGCACTGCAGCAAACTACAACCCCAGGTCCTGCACCCATCTGTGCATCACTCTTCATTATCCATTACTGCATTTCCAGCTTGAGCTGCACACCGCTTCCTATAAATCCTTTCTAAATGAGCGCCAGCATTCATTTCATTTCAAAAAGACTTACTGCTTTTTCTGCATAGAATTTGCATGGCAACATGGGTGAAGACCAGTATTCAGATCCTGCAGCCAAATGCTCACCAGTTAGTAAACGCCAGAATTAAGGTTTCATAACCTACCCTGCCAAGTCAAAGCTTTGCGCTAAAAGACAGTGGTACTGTTCAAAATCTGCCACGAGCACGGATTTTGCTGAAATAATCATCGTGCCTGATGCTCCAGCAGTCCACCACGGCCTGTCTGTCGCTCCGTTTGCCAGATGCCTACATGAGGTTTTGTTCTGGATGACCAGAAGCCGAATTAGGCTGCATCCAAAGAGACGGCGCAACGTTGCTAGGCAATTACGTCTGGCTGAAAGAAGCTGACAGTCATAGCAAGTTACTGATCTGTGCAGGATGTGGCGATAAGGTTATCTAATTCTGCATATGTGACTTGTGCATGTTTGCGCTAAATATGACTCCAGCCTCTCAGGTCAAGAGGACTTTGGCTCAGCTTTGAAACTGGTGGGGCTTGGGAGCGGCGTGGGATGGGGATGCTGGCACGGCCATTGAGCAGCACCCACAAGGAGAAACAAATTATGGGACAACAGAGGCTCCAAATCAGGTACCACTCCTAAGTTTTAAAACAAACAAACAAAAAAAACCCCAACAAAACAAACCACCCCCATAAAAACCCCCCACCTCTACCTTTGATGTAAGGTGAATTGTTTTTCCAGCAGGGACAATGGCTTTTCCTCCCCACCAGGGCAGTGTTGTTTGAAAAAAATCTTTGTTCTGCCCAACAGCAGATACTGCCCATGACCTGAGACTGGCAGTTGTGATGCCTTTCCCCAAACCGCTGGTCGTCCTCACCTGGCTGCACCAGCTCTGCATCGCACAGCAGCGTGGCAGGACAGTCACCGTCTCTGTCCCTTGCACTGCCGGCAGGCGCTGGGAGAAGCTACAGGTTAATTAGCACTTACTCATTAAGGCTGGTGCCAGAGGCCTTTGCGGAGAACAGCAGGGAAATGAAAGCAGCTGCAGCAGTCAGGGCTGGAAGGGGAGAAAGCAGGAGGGGACCGAGCTGGAGGGATTCCAGCTGGGATTCAGGGAGCACTCCTTTGAATTACCTTTTGCTATTAAAGTGAGACTATCCAAAAAAATTTAACTTTGAGGCTTTGACAAACATGCTTGCTTTAGATCAGGCCAGCAGGGGACTACTCAAAATTTCACCCTTGAATCCAGCTGGTACCAGACGCAGAAACCAAGCCGAAGAGGGCTGTTAAGGGAGAGAAGTGGGTAAAGGACATGAAAATGAACTCTTTGGCAAGCTGCGCTGCACCGAAGCCTTGAGCACACGCTTACCTGCAGGCGTGCAAGCTCTGCTCCTCGTTTCACTGGCAGTGCTGGTGCTTTCAGTTCCCCTGGGGGCTGTGGAGATGTTGATTCAACAAGTTCTTCCTGGGCTGGGGCAGGCGAGTGGCCGGCGGTGGCTGTGGCAGTGCAGCAAGCAGCCTCAGCTCTGAAACCACACACCAATAGCTGTGGCCAAGGCAAATCAAGTCCTAATTCATCGCACCTCGCTGTACAGGGCACATCCAGCTTCCTTAGAGACCCCAGCTGCGCGGGCAGGAAAATATATACATGCATATCTATTTTTAAGCAACGTACCTCATTTCACACACTTTTTGGGTGGAGAAATTTTGACACCGATGCCTAGGAGGGGAGGATGCGAAGCACTGCCTTAACACCATCTGAAAAGCTAAAATGTGTTCCTTTGCCAAGATAGCATAAGAGCAAGCTCTCAAGCATCCCACCAGCAGAGCAAGCGTGCCTACACGGCACTCACGCGTTCCGGGGAGCTGTGCAGCACCTCGCTTTCTGCTCCAGACCTCAGGCTGAACGACAGAGGCCTCCAACTGCTGAGGAAGCAGGAATGTGCTGCTCGCTGCCGTGCAGGATCTTGGCTTATAATAGCAATTGGCGCAGAGTCATCCTTATCAGCTAGCACATTAATCTTAATTAACAGATCGACAGCAACAGTTCCTCCCTGCAGCTCCCCTGAGCATTCGCAGCCTTCGCTGCATCGCCGCTCCAGCATCAGCACTGTTCCCGTCGTGGGGAATAAGGCCAAATCCTGCACAGAACTGGAGCAGCTCCGCTGGCTCCAGCCCCTCCAACCACCCTCCCGGGAGGCCCAGCTGTACCCAGCTGAGAGCACAGAAGCGTGTCCCCTCCTAGCTGGGAGCAGGAGCATCCCCTCCATCCCAAGTCCTGGTTTTGGCTGTGATGTAGCACCACCATCCCTGAGCTGCCCCATCTCCTTTGGGGACAGACCCCAGAGAGGAAGGGTTTCCCCATGTTTGCATGTTTCTCAAAAGGAGGATTTTAAACAGGGGAAAAAAAAAAAAAAAAAGCAAGCAACAAAACCAAACCTGATGATCTATGAAAATGTGGTAAGATCTCTCTAAATCAACCCCAAACATCAGGGCCCCTCTCGCCTTCTGCTCCCTGCTGCTATCAGGGCTGGAAAATCAGTGCTGACTGCGATCGATTCACACCCTTGTGCCTAGGGCGGATCTGCTCATCACGCACCAATAGCGGTAACGGCTGAGAGCTCCCGAGCACGGACCCAGGCTTGCATGGGGCCACGGACCCCACGTCCCTGCCACGGGTCACGGGTCACATGCAGACCCCTGGACCGGGGCCACAGGGCAGTACAGCTCCAGCCTAAGTCCAAATGGGCAAAGGCTCTAACTGGGTGCATATGAGTAAAGAGAAGCAATGAAACGGCTGAGGCTCCAGTGCAGGTGAGAAAAGTAACAACCCCTGGCTGCTGCAGTGTGAACTTAGGTCATTCCTGCCAGGTAATGAAAGGCCACGGGAACAGCATCCATCGCACCTTGTCTGAGGACCGCCCAGGTCAGATGCAAAGCCAGGACAGCTCAGACCTGGCAGAGTTCAGAGAAGAATGTCATTTTCCTAGAGAAAAACCCCAAATAACAACAAAAAAACCCAATTCTCTTGTCCAGGTCAGCAAATCCCATCAGCTCTGCCTGGACTGGACCCACACGTGCTACAGCTGACGGAAGCGGTAAAGCAGCACATTTCCCAGAGCAGCAGGAAAAATGACCCCCGTTTGCAAAGGCTGGGCCTCGGCTGCCTGGGGTCGGGCAGCAGCAGACGCTGGCACGCACGGCTGCAGCAGCAACCTCGGAGGACTAAAAGCATGACTGTAGCAATTAGCAGAATGAGCCTCCTGAATAAACATTGTTAATTACCTAACGAAAGCATCCCCGGGATGGCTTGCGGCCCCCTCCAAAGCCCTCACCCCCCTCCCTTTGGATGGCACCGCATTAAACCCTGCTGCGTGGCAGCAGCCAGGATGAGGGATGCATTGCTTACCGAGGGCACCCAGGGGAGTTCGTTTTGCCTCCTTGCTTCTTGGCACGGGGCTGGAGCCAAACCTGGAGTGTCAGAATGATGCCCCACGTACCCAGGCGGGTTTGCTGGTGACACCAGGGGGTTAGGCAGGGCCAGGGGGACAGGCAGAGGAGGTAATTTCATTGGAGGGTAACTCAGACCTTGCCATGTTGCTTTCAACCCCTCATTATTCCCTTTTTCCTCTTGGCAGCCCAAGGCAGGGCTGAGAAACCGGAGCCAGAAGCACACTGGAAGAGTCACTTTATGGGATGTTGTTTCTGCTCAACACTGAAAAGGCAGCCAGAAGGTACAACGCGTGGATGGGAGCTCCAGACCTGCAATGGGGCCCTGTGAGTTAGGAAAGGACGAGCTGGAGAGGTTAAATCGGAGGCTTAGACCCGAGATTAAGTTAAAGCATCTTAACAAGTCGGCACAAAGGAGTGACAGTGCGGAAACCGGCGGTGACTTGCTCCCGCATCCCGGCACCGGGCTGGGAGCACACGCGGCCAAGCCTTGCAGCTCAGCTGCACCGACAGCCCTGACTTCCTTCTGTACCCAAGTCCTTGAATAGGGAAAGTGTTTTAGTTCACCTTACGCTGATTGTCTTACTAAAAAAACACGCATTAACCCTTTAAGACAATTTGGCAACCAAACAAGAATTTCATTTTCTTAAAGTCATAAAGTCACAGCGCAGCTTAAGGTCCAAATATTTGAAAAATATGAACCTGAAGATCAACTTCTCCGCTTGCACAGATGCTACCAGAAAAAGCAGCCTGGTTTTCAGAAGTTCCTTTCAGGGGATGCTCAATATTTGCAGAGGTTAGACCACCACAGGTCAAAGAGGTTAGCTCCAGGCATTGACTTCTGAAAGGACTAACCTAAGTGTCTTCCCAGCATAGGAGGGGAAAAAACCACCCCTCTCAGCTGAAATACCGAGCCTTTAAAAATTAGTTGCTGTTCCTGTGCAGTAGCTCTTGTTACTAAAAACATCATAAAAGTTTTACTGTGCTGACTTAGGGTGTACGTAAAGAAACTAGCTTGTCTTGACAGACCATAAAGGAACTTTTATGACCTATTGGGTCAATGATTTGCAAAGAAGGATTTATGCCATAACCCAGCGCTGGGATGCACTGCTGCAGGAGGAACACATCAAAATAGCGTGCAGGCCTGAGAGGTGAACTTGCTGTGGTTTGGCTGGGTAAACAACGTGTATGTCCAGCATGACTACGCGTATCAGCATACCTGCTTGTTTTATAGATTGCGTTAACTCAGAAGGATGCAGGATTACATGCTGAGTGGATTTAACTGATTGACCTTTATTATTTGGGGGTCATAAATAAAGCTTTAGAAAAAAAACTTACCCGGGCATCAGTTCAGTTCTCCTCCAGGAGTAAAGCTTTGGAAAACCAGGCTGATTCCCCAGTGTTGTGATTGCTTTATCTTCTATTGCAAGATACTGGGAAAACATCAGCTTCACTGGTCCAAGGTTCAGTCTGAACACACTCCTGGAGTAACTCAAGGAAGAGGGGGAGCTGACTCAGTGAAAAAATATTGGCTCGGAATGGCACTGCCAGATCTGTTCAGGGCAGATGAAATGGTGCAAAGGAAAGCCCCGCCACGCTGGTGGCCTCATATCAGCATCAGGGCTCGTTTACCTTTATGAAGCATCGGCATCCATGGACACGTGCGAGGGCAGAGCATCACAGCTGCAAGCGAAGCGCTAGTGAAACCCAAATACACGGTGCCCCTCCAGCCTTAGGGACTGGCGAGAGGGGCCCAAGCCCCCCTGAGAGTGACCACAGCTGCCCTGGAAAGGGGACTAACCCCAACAGCTCCCCTCCTGGGGCAGCACAGCCGGCCACACAGCCGCTGCTCTCCCTGGCTAGCACAGCTCGGGTCACCCCAGTCCTGTCTGTGGCTTTCGGCTGACCCCCAGCCCAGGCTCAGCTGCCCAAATTCATCGCTGAGGTTGGAGCCATCCCCAGGTCTGGGCAGGAACTGGGAGAGTAACCCAGAGCACCTGACCCCGTCCCCCCCGAGGACACGCTTGGCTGGTGCCAGCGATCCCCCAGCCCAGGGGAGGAGGGAGCAGGATGATGCCCGGCAGATGCAGATCCCTGGGGAGCTGCGCTCCAGAGCCCAGCGCCTGCGGGAGGGAGGCAGCAGCCCGGAAAGATCAAACGCTTCAAACGTTTCTATCCTGAGCGCTGGCGTGGGCTGAAAGGAAAACTGAAGTCTCTTAAGTGCTGGAGGGGTCTTGCAGTCCTTGCTGCAGGGTGCTGCTCCCAGGGCGGTGTCCGAAGGGTCTCCAAGGGATAAGGAGCTCCTTCGGCCTCAGATCACCCGGGCATCTTGCCACCACGGGGATGCTCATGCAGGTCAAACATGCAAAGCGGGCTGGGACCCTTCAAGCCTCCTCTGAGGAGCAGCACCCACCCTTCCTCCTCAGCTCCTGGCCTCATGCGTACACTCAGCATCACGAGTATCGAGGTGGCTGTGCTCCGCAGACTTCCTTCCCCAAAGCTCTTTTCCTTTGGTCCTTGACATCCAGAAGGATTGAACCAGATTTGCTGCACACGTGGCAACCAAATGAAATGGTTCCTTTGGCAACAATAATGAAAGCTCAGAAAAAAATTTGCTTTCTGTCTCATGCGACTTCAGCAGCCCAGGTAACGCAGACCGGGAAGCAGAGAAACTGCGAGCATCTGATTTGAATTACTGCCTCTGATAGGAATCAGACATGCACTCCAGCATGTCTGCTGCACGTTTATTTATTTATTTGGGGGCTGATTGATTTAAAGACTCCCTATTGCCCAGGCAGCAGCATGGCACAATAATTCACTTGATCTCTGATTTATATTTCATGTTCAAGTGAAGCAGGATGCTTCTGCCCAGCACAAGAATAAGCTGTATACGCCAATACCGTACTCGGCAGCTTTGGAGAACCAGAGCATGTACAGAAGTAAAAAAGGTTGCAGAAGGGAATAAGCACAAGATAAAAGCCCTGTTAAGCATCCAAACCTGCATGCCCAGGTTCACCAACTGACACAGGGACTCAGGATCCCGATCCCTATTTGCCCCCTCGCACCATCTCTCAGTCCCAGGCTGCGTTTCCCAGACTGGGTCCATCCCGTCTCACCCTCTGGCCAAACTGCTCCCCTCGCCCCGCGGCTCCAACAGCGATCCAGGGGTCAGCAGCATTCACCCTGAGCTCTCCAGCCTTCTCGGGGCGTTCTGCTGGAAGGCTTTGAGCCTTTTGCAGCTCAGCAGGAGTGAGCACAAGGACTAAGGCAAACCCCACAACACCTACACTCTCGGCTCTGGTGGGCCATAGCTTCCTACTACCCCAGCAGCTCCGGCTGCAGCGGGTGAGATAATTGCACCTAATTAAGTCCCTCTGCCCTTCTGTCTCCCATATGGGGAACAGATCAAAGTGCTCCCCACCGTACTGCAAAGGCAAGCGGGGCCCCAGGAAGGGTGAGACAAGAAGGGTCTTCTCCTCCTCCTGGGTTGGGGGGGGGTGGGTGGTGTGTGTGTGTGAACCAGAGACCCCCTCATTTTCCCCCTGCCAGCATCACCCTTCCCTGCAGCCCCTCAGAGATGTCCCTGGGGAACCTGCGGCTCCGAGCAGAGAGGCAGGAGCCTGTGAACCCCATGGGAGAAAGGGCTGGCAGCAACCCCCCCCTCGTGTCCCATCACCCACAGGGTGCCAGGGGCTGCGGGCACCTCCCGGTACTTTGTTACCACACTGGTGGTATTAAAAATAGATATAAGCTATTTCAAACATTTCTCCCTCCTTTTTACAGAAATAGTTACACAGAGCAGAGTTAAGATCTGCTATTCTCTGCTCTGCTTCCCACTTGGAAATACCCTCTAGAATTTAAGGAGGATAAAAATAGTAGCATTCAGTGGGAACAGGAGCGAGCTCTTCAGAAGGTGCCGTAATCACGCAGAGCCGGAGCTCGAGCCTTTAGCCGCCGTGAATAGCGCTGCCAGTTGATCTCCTTCAAAGTATTGTTGAATGAGGTCTTAGCCTCATAATTTAAGGGGATGAAGTCCTTCCTAAGGTTGTGAAGATTTGGGCTTTCCAGATCTATTATTTTATATTAACTTCTCCTGGACAGCCTAATTAGGCAAGGGGGCAAGGGCTGTTCCCTCCTTCCCCCATTATCCGGGGCCCTTTCTCCCCCCATAAGAGATTTTTTTTTTTTTTTTTTTTGTGCTGCACACAAGATTTATCAACTGCCTTTAGAGCCCTCCCTGCCCTAAATCACACTCCTAATGGATAGCCTGAGGTAAGAGCACCACTGTTTATTTTATTATTTTTTTTAAATCCATTTAATAGCACAGTTACACGCACACAGAGCTGGCAGGCTGAGCTCTGCCTCCCCCTCCTCCTCAGACATCACGGTTTTAAGGCTCCCAAGTGGCATTACTTGCACTGGCCAAAAATCACAACTGCAGCTTGTGAAAGCCTCAGCAGGAGCATCTCAAGGTCCAAACCTCCTCTGCTCACCCTCTACTCCCAGGGGGAATTCAGAGTCATGTCACCAGCTCTGGGCTCCCAAGTCACTGTCCCCACAGGAACAGATGCCCTCCATCTTTGCCAGTGACTTGGAAATCATCCAAATGCAGAGGTTAAATTAAAAAATCCCCACCGTTTACCCTAGTCCAGATGTTAAGAGTATTGTTGTTAGTACCAGGTAAAGGTGAGAAAAAGAAAATCTCACTTAAATCCAGTGATATTTGAGATCCGCTCCACCATCCCAGCTTTCAGGAATGCCAACACCCTTTTGGCAAACTCAACTTGCAGGAGAACCCGTTAAGCACCAGAAGAGTCATGAATTCACTACAAATAAGCTGTTAATCTGCTGTTGGGAAAACAGCTGTTGTCCAGCAGGGCAAGGTGCAGACCCCCTCCTTGCACTGAGACGTAACTCCTAACCGGGTGTAAAATACAACAGCCAACACATCAGCAAAATTAACTTGAGCAGCTCATTCCAGGCGCCTCCCCGAGAGTAGGAGTGACGGTGGTTTAGCTTCTCCTGGTTTCAGCCAGGAGACCAGGGGTCTAAGTGCTGCATGTCCTGCTCCTTCCAGCTCCTGCTCCTCAGCCGGAGTACGGATTTGGGACAGAAAGGGACCGCTCACCTGCAGTTCTTCTTCAGATACAAAGCTTTTCCCCACTGGTTACAGCTGTCTGGCTGACAGGCAGAGCACAGTGAGCCCACTACTCCCAGCTCAAGGGAATCACCATCTCTACAAGAGTGCGTATCAGCTCGTTGTTGCTCCCAACTCCAACCGTGCACGCTGCCCCACCAGTCCTTACCCCGCTGCTTTGCACAGGGCACATCACGTACACAGCCCGCTCATCCTCCAGCCACTCCACGGGCAGGGGAATCGCAGAGTCACCTCTCAGTTGTTCTAACTCATCGCCTTTATCTCAATCTCTTGATCGATGAAGCCTTTTGGCATATAGATCTGTGGGATTTATAACTTTGCACAGAAGGAAAATGATGATTGGCATCTCTAATAGGACTTGCAAGAGGACAGATGGACTTGTAAAAGTCCAGAAGCATGGCTGGTCCTGCTCGGTACGACAAACTGATGCAGAAAACAAGCATAAGTGTTGGCAAATCTGTTGGCAAGGGGTGACCAGCGGGGCCGCCTCCCCCAAGCCCGCTCTGTGATTGCTGGAGCAACACCGCAGCACAGAGCCGCTGAACTCAGGCTCCTCTCCTGCGCCATGCAAAGGCCCAGGGGGTGGCAGACCCTCCCGGGAGCGGCGGGAAGGCGAAGGCAGCCAACACAGACAGCAGCCTGCACACAATTCCCAAAACCCGGCACCCCTGGCAGCCTCACTGCCTCTCCCACCCCCCCCAATCCCCCCCCAGGCCTTCTCCCCTTCCAAGTGTCATCACAATTCGGGAGCGTTTGCAATCAGGGAAGTTTCCCATCACTCATTTTCCCCGTGCCATTGTACTGCAGCGACTCCCAATTAGATCGCTGTCAGAGGCTGTCACACACCCATCACGCCCCGCGCTGCCGCAACAATTCAACCCCTCAGGAATCACCGTATTCTTTTTCCAGGGAGCGTTTCCGCAACTCCAGTCCACATTTTCCTTCCTTAACTTCACACCAACAAAACTTCGGTTGAATAAGGAGAACAATAGGAGCAGCTAAATACATTTCCATCCCCTCAGTCTCCTGGCAGCAAGCACAAATCCTGGGCTTGCAGGGATGCTGCCAGACTTTTCGTGGGCGCTCTGCTGTCAGGTTTGTTAATGTCTGGATGCAGCCCTAGCCCTCGGCAAAAGCCTTGACCTCTCAACAAGGGCTGCGTGGAGAGATCTGGAGAGTGCAGAGGATTCTTCTTGCTGGAGATAAAGAACAGGAAGGTGTGCAGGTGAGAAATGTTGAAAGATGCGAGTCGCTTGCTCCTGGGCAGACACACACTCTGGGCTTTCCCCGCCTGTGGGGCAGCTTCTCTATCCAGCTCCACAAGCCTCCTCCAACGGCTCGAGGCTGATGGACATCTCTTCAAATCTGGGAGAAAATCTGGATGCATAAATAAATTGTCCCTCCCAGAGAGCAGCGTCAGCCTTGAGCCTTAACCAGGTTCCTCCTGCTGCTCCATAATTTTGTCTTTCTTGGATCAGAAAGAAATTAGTTGAATGGAAAACTCTGATTTTCTTGCCCTTTCTTCATCTTACTTTTATAAATCCCATTGGGAAGTAAAGCATATGAACACAGCCGGCCCACTTGCTGCTGAAGTCAATTTGCAGAGTAAGACAGTAACAACCACCTAAAAGGGGTGGAAGGGATTATTGGCCCTATTTATACTTGGCTTACGCTGGTGATTCCTCAGAGTCAATAAGAGAGTAAACCCCTGTTAGAGACACCTTTTTACAAGTCACTCTTTTAAACTGCACTACACCTTTAGCCTGTCACATAGAAGATCTCTACAATCTATGTAAAATCCAACATGTATTTATGTATAAGGTCATAGAATCATAGATTATATGTATTAGATATTAATTTGTGGGTGAGGGCAGAATTAAAATCTCAGTGGCTCTCCTGCTTCTCCACACTACTCTGAGCTTTAATCCCTCCTAAGATACACAAACATGGAAAACTCCTCCTGCCAACTCCACGCCAAACCTCCCCGGCAACATGAATCACACAGCCCCGACAGCACAGCTTGAGGAGGAACAAAAACCAGCTTTATTCCTTCCAATTCTTCTTACCTGAGCAATCACGTGCTGTTTCTGTAGCATGCCAGCTTCTTCCTGCTCACAGGGACATTTCATACCCAAATTCAACTCCCAAACTTGTTTTTTCCCCAACACTTGAGAGTAACTTCAACACTTCAGACCTCCTCTGTCCAACTCCGGCCAGCTCCAGTAGCTGTGGCCAATTAATACTTTCTAAAAGCTTTTGATGTGCTGTTATCAAGTGTGTATTACACTGGGAATTTCACGGTATTTAAGTGAAGGCTACCGGCGCTACAGGCTTGGAACACCTCTGCCTCACCTGCTAGGAGGTGGAAGGGAGGATTGTCAAAGAGCAACGGGGATTCTCACACCGTAACTTCCTAGTAGTTACTGTGCAGTTTTAAGTCCTTCTCAATGGTTTTGGAGAAGAGGCGATGCGCGTGCTGGAACAGCCTCTCACATACGTCAGAAGAGTTTTGATGACTCCAAATGCTGAAAAAAAAAAAGAATTTGGAAAAAATTAGAAATGTCAGAAAGTCATGAAATCTTCAGGATCCTGGAAATAATAAATAGTCATGGTGGAGAGAAATTTTTTTTTTTTTTCTTGTATGGAGACAGAGGAGAACAAAGTAGTATTTATTTCTTGATTCCTCATCTAGGAAGCATAACTGGCTCGTGCCTTCCACGTTTCCTGCACAGGCAGGGCTGCCAGATCGTGTACTGCTCTGCGAGGAACGATCCCCGTTTGAGGGGCAACAGGGGACTTCAGGCAAGCACTGTGAGATTTGCAGTACAAGACCCGGCTGCAGGAAAGCTCTGTTTTCTAGCTTCAGTATTGATATTAGGTGAAGACCAGAGATAGGTATAGAGTGCTCTTCACCATTACACGCTTCCGTGCTTTGCCACAGGAGAGTACGTGGGATAATTGCCCTGGTGTGGCTTGAAATGCTTTGATTAGGAATTTCTGGAACAGCGCTTTGATGTTATTGCTGATTTCTGCATGCAGCTTTTTCTTTGAGGAGACACCTAAATCAGCAATGAGAAAGCAATGTAGAAGAAGTTTCCGATGCCTTCCTATTGGAGAGGTTCAGCATTAGCCTCAACCCTGTCTAGAAAAGGGCTCTGTACAAATACCAAGCAACCGGCCACCATAAGGTGGAAAACAGCAAACGAGCCTCACCGCACCTACCGACAGCAAGGGCAAAAACACCAAGACAGACTTATGTGCAGAAATATTCCGGAAAGAAACAGCTGAGAAGAAGGAAGGCAGAGAGACCTGATGTTGCCCTGTCCTTATTACAGCTACAAAAGCCACGAAGATGTTGCAAATTGCAGCCGTTCTCCCTCCGCTTCCAGATCCTGCTGGTTTTCCACAAGCGATCAGGACACACTGGCTCTGCTGTGGCTCCCACTCCTCCCCCCACAAAACCCAGCATTCCGGGGAGCACCGGAGGGGGGGGTGGGTGTGGATTTAAGGAAATGGCAAATAGGAAATGTATTAAATGCATTATCTACCATGCTTGTGTAATTAATTTTTCCTTAAGGGGCAAAGGGAAAGAATCAAAGGGTAAAATAAAAAAAACCCAGGTCTGCAAAACAAGGATTTGTGGGGGGTTTTGGTGGGGTTTTGTCTGGGTTTTTTTTCCTTTTAGCTTTTCAGTTTGTGAATCACAAGTGATATTTTGCAGCCCTGCTCCCCTTAAAACATTGTAGACTCAGGTTTACGTTTAAACAACCAACCAAACGGGGCTGCAGCAGTCCATCCAACCTGCTGCAAGGCAAGACACTTGCCTGAGGCCAAACATTTGCACGCCCACACTCAAAACCACAGGCGCAGCAATGCACCAGTCTTCATCCCCCTCTCCTGCAGTACGTGGCACCCAGTTTCCCAGCCAGGTTTTTGGAGGTTTGGGGGTTTCTGGTGATGCAAACAAGGAAAGACAGGCAGTAGCTCTGCAATTGCAAATGCAATTTCTTCTTGATGTAGCTGCCTTGGTGAGATGGGAAGGAGTTTGCCCAACGTCAGGATCCAAAACCAAGCCTCGTCTCAGGGCACTTTGCTGACTCAGCACAGCACTCAGCATTGTATCCCATGGGACACTCGCACTCCTATGGGATACAGCTGGACCAGCACAGCTGCTTGTCACATCCATCATATCTTTTACAGACAACTTTTGCTTCGGCACCTGGAAACTCCTGTCATGACTTAAATGCAGTAAAACTGCTGCTGGACACATCCAATTAACGGCTGCAAGGGCTGCACATCGGGGGGATAAGGAACAGGCATAACCCTGCTGCAGGTTTCTAAAGCTCCTTCCAGACTGCAGGGTGTTAACATCTTGTTTTAATTGCCCCCAAACTGTGCAAAGGAGGTATGTTCAGATTTAAATTTAAAAAGTTTAAAAAATTAGCTGACACAAGCCTTACAGAAGAGAGAGCTTTTTCTTTTTTTCCCCTCGTTACATGAAGGGTTGCTGATTTTTATAATGCCTTTAAGTCTTAAAACAACTGACTATTTGGCCCAGAAATAAGTTTACAAAACCCTAAGGAGCCATGAACTAGATTTCCCCATCCCCATCTCCTTCCGTACTCCCTGTAGGTTCCAAAGGCAAACCTTTCAACACAAGACCTAAGTCCAGTACATACCTTGGAGCATCCTCGGGTGCCCTTTTACCTGCAGCCTTCACCCTCCTTCCCCCATGGCGGGGCCAATTCTGCAGCTCCAGCACTGAATGCAGCTCTGGGCTCACATGGCTCCAAGGCAAGGGATTTCCAGGAGACCAGTCAACCAAAACCCCGGTGAAGCGGCGAGCGGTCAGGCTTGGCAGGTACCAGTGCTGCCATGAAAATCACCTGCTGGCTCCATTCAAGCCTCCGCCTGTTGACGAAGTAGGCAGACGGTGATGAAGATGAAGCCCATCTCCTCCGCTCCCTGCAGCTCTTGCTGCTTTGCCCGGCAGCTGCTCCAGCACCTTCGGCCGGTTGCAGGTAGGGGATGGGCACCGAACACTCTTTGAGGCAAGGACTGTTTCTCTACTCACTCATCCAGCATGCCAAGCAAGTGCTTTTTGAGTCTGTAGAACAACCACTACCTTTCCTGTTTCTTCTTATTCTTGGCACAAAGGATTTTGAATCATTTCCAACTGAGGTTAAAAGCATTTGAGTCTGTTTGCACAGTCTATTTTTTTTTAAAGCGACCTCTAGTTATAACACACACAAAAATATCCAAATGGCTTTTAGTTTAGTAGCTGTTCTCATATTCCTGAGGAAAAACTCTAGAGTAAGATTTTTTTCCTGTCTTTGCATTTTACCTGTGGGTTGGTTTTCAGATTCTGACTTTGCATTTGAACAGGTACATCACACATCACCCATCTCAGGTGGGGGGAAATACGAACTAGAAAGAGCAAAGTAATTCACATCACCTTGTTTCTTAGGCAGAGGACCAAAACATTGCTTGCAAAATACCACTATTTTTACGCTACAAAAATACAATTAAGGCTCTCAATTAGATTTTATTAATTTTACTCCTGGGAGTTTGTTAGCACAAGCCAGCTGAAGGAACTCCCAAAGGCTCTCACTAAAATCCTCTGCACTAAGCCTCACCATTTCTGCAGCAACAGAAAGGGGAAGAATGATTATTTCAAAGTACCAGAACCCAAATTCTGCAGACACATCCGCCACAAACTGTCCGTACGTCGTTAGTCCCAGAGAACAGTGGATTTACTCACTTGCCTGAGGTTTTCTACGTGCATGCCCATGTGTTTGCAGAAGTGGGGTCCACGAGCCACCGCTCGAGCACAAGACGTACGGTGACAAACTGCTTCACCAATAGGACTCTCCACTTTTTCTCAATACTGGCATCTCCCAAAAAAGAGAGCTTTCAGATTTAATTAAATTTTACTATTTTATTTGTGAAAAAACTACAAGCAGAATTCATAAATAGACATTTCTATTTAAAGCAGGAAAATGATAAAGTGGCTTCTAATAACAGTCGTGCACATGCCAGTAACAGGAATATATTAACATCTTTTATTTGCTAGACAAAGAGCAGTGTCCAATATAAATTTCCCGAAAACATTTAAGACCTGTGAATTTCTGACCAGTTCACAAAACCACCATTGACACTTTAGCATGAAGATTAAAACAAACCTAACAGGACTGTCAGCTCTAAAGACTTTACAGAGCGGAAAAACTTTCAAAAGCGTTATACAAGCTGTCTTTCTGGGCAAATGAAAAATATAGCTCGTATAATACATTAACATAAAAATCCACAAGATAAGATTATGTTTTGACATACTTAAACAAGCATTCTATATTTGTCTCCAACAAACAAAGCTAAGGAAATAATGTAACCATCTTTACACAGTAAATTAAGGTTACAAGTCATACACAAGAACAGAACTGCTTGCGCATTAAAAACTGTTCAGCTCCATTGTCATACTCTAAATGTTGGCTCTTAAAACCATTCGGTTACATACAAGCAAAGGTTATTATATAGTCAGCAATTAATAAATTTTCAATAATTTAAGTTTACGGTAGAGCTTAAAAAAGTAGACTGAGAATGATCTTGGTAAGGCAGGTGAAAACATCTCAGTGGAAATAAACTCACGGAAGCTGCTGCCAATTTTCGATCTGTCCAATTTGAAACAAGCAAAGTGTTCCAATTAAAATAAATAGCCTGGTGGTGTAAAACGCTGTCATTTTTCCCTTGCAGAACTACGTCAAACTGAGCAAGTCAGGCAAGCTGTGTTGGCGTCTGTGTGTGTGTGTGTCTGTGTAAGAGTCGAAACTTCGCAAACGTAACACTGTGCTTCACTTACCTGCTTTCTGTGCCACTGAACACCATGAATCTGGTCCTTCCCCTACACTAGTGTTTCGGTTGGTCTGGTTCTTAAACACGCTCCCCACCAACAGCGGGACAACCCACGGACGCAGCGCAGAGGGTATCCCACCCACGGATGCGTGCCGTGGGGATGCCAACTTCAGAAATTAAGTGTAAATGCAAACACTATCCTTCAAATTCACAACACAGCAGCTATGGATGAGGCTGGGGAGGTTCAATGCTTAGCTAGCAATTTCTACTGAATGCAGAATTACAGGTCACTTGTTCCAAAGAAATTTTTCCCACTTATTTATAGCAATCTACTTTATCAAGGAGGCATGCCCGAAGAGACAGATGTTACCGACTTTACCAGTAGCCATGAGTAGCTGGTTATGGCGTTAAAGCTTTTTCAGCTGATCTACAGGTCCATTTTCACTTGAAAAAGAAGCAATTTCCTGGTACACGCAATGTTTTTTGTTGGTGGTTTTTTTTTTTTTTGCACAAATTCCCAGATTCAACGAAGACGAGCGCATGGTTTGACTTGAAGCACCAGAATTAGCCCCGCTGAAGCCAGAGGGACTCACCACTCGCTCACACTCTTCGCTGGATCGCGGCCGAGATGCACGCAAGCCTAATTGATAATGGATCATTTATAAAGCAGTGCAAAATATACAAGTTCAGGGGCATCTTCAAAAAATCTCTCTTAAAAAATTATTCCAATACATTTCAGTAAAATAAATAAATATGGCTGACCAGTTTACCCTCCCTGAGACCCTTAAAGGAATAGTAAAAACTGGAAAAGGAATGTCTTTGCAATATCCCACTAATGTTAAAATGTGGATTGAGAAATTCATAGTATTTAAAACTATGTATAATAAATTGTCTTGATGCTCATAGGAAGCATCTGGTTTCCTTTGGTTCTTTAATAAATTCTTTAAAAATGCTTAAAAAGGTAAAGACAGCCTATACTGTGAATATAAGCAGAACTAAGTTGGGGTGCCCACGTTAACGTATTCAGAATAAAACCACTGCTGCAAAGGCACTGCCACCGCACGTACCTTTGAGCAGGGGTTATGACGGATCCCTCACACCCTTCTGTCGCCAGTGTGAAAGGAACCTACGTCTGCTACTCAAAACCACACTGATTTTAAAAGAAATCTTAAAAGTTGCCTCCACAAAGAGAAATTACTCTTGCTAAGCAAATAATTCACAATATAACAAGCTGGCACAAAGTTGTCAAAATGTGGCCCTCTTTCATCAGGCCCAAAAGTTATGCATTTGATGTCAAATAAAGCCACAGCCTCTGCACCTGAAATTACTGCAAAGCACCCTGGGGCCACTAAATAAAGAGCCAAAAAAAGCCGAAGAGGTTTGGGGTTTGTTTTGTTGGTTTTTTTTTAAAAAAGTTTGTTTCACCTCTTCAGCCTAGTGTTTTAGCAGGATAATGCATGGAAGGTAAACTGTAAAGCAATACTAATGGGCCAGGAAAAGAAATTACAGTCTGAATAGCTTTAGAGCAAGAATGAAGGAGATGCTGGTCATGAGCAGGAGCCACGCACGTCGCCCACTTGCCAGCACGAAAGCTTTTCCCTACTTTTGCTCCCACAGCAGGAGACCCAGAAGTGTCCAAACGCTGACAAGCCCAACGTTATCACTGGATGAGATGCTGTTCAGAAACCGCTCTTGGAATATGGGTGGACTTCAAGGAGAAAAGCCACCCCAACAGCACTGATGGGACAGACGGACGACCGACCCACCTGCTGGAACAAGCACCAGGGGCGATCACTCCCAGCCCTATGGCTCCTTGCTGCCTTCCAACCCAAAGCAAACCACTCCAGTTCTAAAGTTACCTCGGTCACTGATGCAGGTGGATAAAATTCATCAAATCTAAGAATACCAAATGCCTGTGGGATTGGCTGTGCACCACATAGTGATGCTCACATCACCAAAATACATGAATCCGTGGCAGGCAAACACCAGTCTGGTTGTGAACATGAATGCTCCAGCCGGGCACAAACTTGCACATCGCCAATCTGAGTTACCCTAGTGGAAATACAAGCTACCTGGAGCAATCTTTTGTCATTTCAGATTCCAAGCGATAAAAATCAAAACCGTGTGTCCAGTACGTTTTAGCCATTGCTTAGGGAAGAAACGGGGAAGGAACAATAGAGAGAATGGGTCCCATCCAGGTTCAAACCTTCAGGAACACTTTTCACCTAAGACCAGTTCCATTTCAGTTTCAGTACTTTCACAGAAGGGGACTGTCCCAGATCTTGAACTGTTCTTTTTTTTTTTTTTTTTTTCACTTCACAGTGTTTCAAGCACCAGCGTTTCCATGTATTGGTTTCAAATAACCCTTTATATATATTTATTTATATATATATTTATATATAATTTATATCAAAACTGATAGTACACAGTATAACTGGAAGAAGAACTGAACTTAAAAAGGATATGTTGAAAGAGGATGGAGTTTGTGAATGCAATAAATAAAGCCCCCTTCCCTCCCCACCCGCTCCCTACCCCAAAACAAAAAGTTGTAATGTTCATGGAAAATTGTGCACAGCAGATATTATAAAAAAGTAGATTCAGGAGCACATCCAATTATAAATGATTGTTAGGAAAATCATATAAAACAATGGAATACATAAAAGTGTCAAGAGTAATCGTTAGGGCAAGAAATTCCTTGGTGGCCAAATGCCCACGGCAAGCAGAAATTATCCTGGTTGCATCAGTAAGAGGTCGATGTCCAAGAAAGTGTGTGTTCAAGCACAGAAGAGGCTCTCCAGGATTTGAACAGCATGGGCAGGTGGAGTGTTTGAATTTCATACCCTGATTCATAGTTTCCACAACTCCATGTGCAATTTTCAGAAAGATTCGTCGTTGACTGCCGACATGTCCCCCTTTGGCGTGGAGGAACGGGACGAGCCCTTGTCTGTGCTCTCAGAGCCCGAGCTGCTCTGATTCTGTTGTTCTGATCCTGCACTGGAGGTCACTGTAGAAGACGACGTGGAAGAGGAGCGAGTCTTTTCTTTAAAGTCTGTGATAATTACTGTGACATTTCCCACTGTGACTGCCAGCTGCTGCGCGGTACTTCTGTCCACATTTTTCAGTCTGGGTCTAAAATAAATGAGAAAACATTTATAAAAAGGATAAAAATAAACGAGAAAGGAAAAGTTTATTAGAAAAAACATTTGACAACAAACTCGGCGTGACTTGTCTTCCGCTCGCCTGTGCGGATGGCAATAATCGGGAGGAGAATCTAGGCAGCAGTAAGCGCTGCACAGCGGAGGACGAAAGTTTGACCTTCTGCTCCCTGCAGCAGCACGCTCAGCCCCAGCAGAAAAACCTGTCGTGCAGAGCTCCGCAAAGGGTGCTCTGCTGTAGATTTATCCCTAATCCAACTCTGCCAGAAAGGAGGACACTACAGCAGAGCCAAGCGGACAGGAGCCAGACAGACCAAAGGATCTCCTCCCCAAGGGGCAGATGAAAGAGTTCTCTTATCTAAATTCACCATCTCATCATGTGCCCTGATGTTATGAGACAAGGCTGTGACTCTGCAATACAAAACCACATGAAAGCATTTGACCACGGCTCTTTCATTCCCATATTGGAACTCTGCAGCTGCAAACAACGCAGGCACTGGGACAACTTGGCTTCTCTTTCAACTGCTTTGAGCTTATACAAATCAGATGCCCAAGCAGCCTACGTATAAAAATCGCTCAAAATGTTCCCTCTGGAACTGAGGCTATTGTAAATAAAATCCAGAATGTACAACAGCATTTCTTGCAGCTAGTGCTTTTGGTTAGGGGGGAAGGAAAAAAAAAAAGGAAAAAAATCAAAACGACCACAAGAGAACACACTGGTATTTATAGCTCAGGATTATCTCAGTAATTTGCATGCTGTGCTATCATTCAATTAGTAATGTAGCTAATAAGGGTCTACACTCTAGGAAGCTGACATTCATGCACATTTCAGGGGCTGGTCCAAAGCTCTGATACAACAAACCTTGGACACTCCTCCAGCTACCAGCAAATTCCAAGTCAGCTGCAGCAACTGCTGCAATTTACAGCTTTTGCTCCTAATTAAGGGTCAGGCTTAAGCAGCAGAATATTCCCAATAGGGAAATTAAAAAGGAGAGTCTTTATACATCAGTGAAGAGTAGCTTGCTGAGAACTGCCTTATTCCAAGGGATGGAGGGAAGGTTAGTTTACTTTGGGATCAAGCTCCAGCTTCTTAAACCAATCTGCCTCTCCTCCTCCTTGTCTGCAGCCCACTAGGCTAATGTGGCCAAACAAAAAAAAAAAAACAAAAAAACAAACAAACAAACAAAAAAAGAAAACAACAAAAAAAAACCAAACCAAAAAAAAGAGGAAATTAAGCCTGCATGCTCAACGGCTTGCAGTGGTAAGTTAACAAGGGGAAAGTCCTTAAGTAGCAGTTATCCGAGTGGTATTCTACAACTAGATGGAACAGAAAAAAAAGTATTAAGGACAGGTGTACAGCTTCAAAAATAGAACAATTGTATTTCTGCAAGCTTCCTTACCAAAAATGAAGTTACTGCACCAAAAATAGTATTTTCATATCTAACCTAGCAGGCTGTTTCAATCTTTAAGAAGTATCACAGGAAAAGCATTTCTGATAGAAAATGCAATTAAAATACTGCTGTGCTGGGATAACAGTCAGTAAAACCTCCTACTTGAAACAGCCCCGTTGTTTACTGACCAGCCTTTTCCAATCCGTAGCTGTGCTAAATGAATTCCCACAGCAGACCCACATGCCCACGCGTATACGTTGTACATACGCGCTTGCAGGAGTTGGCAAATTCAACGTGTAACCGCAGGCTAGATTAAATCATGTCACTTTGTTTGTGGGTAACAAGAAAGGCCAGCTAGCTCAGCAGGTTTTGGGGTTTCCGTCACCTTTCAGATAGTGTCTCAGGAGATGCAGGCTGCCCCCAAAGCATCAGCGGCAAACACAGCAGCAAGCGTTCCCGGAAGCGTAGTACGCATACGTATTTTCCTCCCTAAACCCCAAGTTCCTCTAGGAAACCCAGTTCTTCCTGTAATTTGCCTGGGTCATTTGTTTTCTCTTGTACTCAGAAACAGCAAAAAAAGAAAACCACTGGCCCAAATACCGGAACAGACCTTACTGTCTCCACCTTTCTACAGGGTTGAACGTGCACTCCTACTATTGCTTGTCAAAAGCCAGCACTAAGTCATATTTAGAAAGAAACCAAACAAAAAAAAAAGAAAAGGAGTTCATATGGCCTAAGCTGCATTAAGTTCTGCCCAGAAAAGCTCCCGCTACCAGCGGCCTTTGACATAAATTGTGCACCAAGTGCCTGAATGAAACTGCCCAAGCATCTTTCAATGCCATGCAAAGTACCATGAAGGACTGGGGGAAGCAGGGCGGAGGTGCAGGATTTCTCAACAGTCCCACTCACAAACACATTCTCAATGTCAGTTTTAGAACTGAGCCCTCCAACCATTTCTGCGGGATGTTTTAGGGGTGTCCCCTGTGCAAAGAGCTGATTAAGCACAGATGGAAACCTCCAGACAATCTTTTCAGCACATGCATACAATTTTTGCTTCTTACAGAAGCCAAAGGGATTGGCCCATTCACGTTATTTTGCAAAATTAAACACCCTGATGTTTCATGTTTATAGCTGAAAAAGTTTATGGCCGAATAAGAAATGTGTTTCAAAACAATCAATCTGAAAGTGCACAGGAAGATGTGGAATAAACCCAGATATTTTGTCAGAAACAGGCATGCTATCCAAAAGTTCAAACAGGATTCCATAAAAATCCACAGAGATCCTTAAAAGATAATTTACAAAAAAACAGTTAAGAAACCTGGGTATGGAAAAAAAAAAACCCTGAACAGACAACTTGTGACTCTGTAAAAATCAAGTCCTTTAAAAAGGCTCTTGACAGCACTCCTGAGGGCAGTGAGCTGCAAGAAAAAGTTCCACTAAACACTTAATACAGTTTAATAACTGAAGGAGATGATGTGTCCCTTAAAAATATCCAGCCAGAACCGATACTATTAAGGATTAATTAGGGATGACAAAAGCTTGCCACAAAACATGGACTAAAAGACTCTGCAGCAGACAGAGTGACTCCTTCGAGGAGTAAAAACAATTATTTGATGTAATCTATCAACATAATATTATCTCATTAGTCACGTGCATCAAGCCTCCTGCATCCTAAGGCTCAAAACTGCTTCAAAGAAAATACGACCAAAAAAACCCAAACACCACACCAAAAATTATTAAAAAAAAAAAAAATCACTGCAATAAAGCTATATTTCTATAATCAAATCAGGAATGGACACTTAAGACCTTTGGGGGCTGAGGAAGAGTTAACAGCAGTCCCTACAAACAACTCCAGTCTTCTAGCACAGCAAGTCTCAGAAAGCCCTCACTACACTCAAGTGAATTACTGTGTAAAGGATATTCACTCTTATTAAACATTTCCAAGCTATTATATAAAAAACTTCCAAGACAACAGCTTTCTGCAGAGTCACGTCTTGCCAATCTTAACGCTAACAGCAGTGCAAACCGTGTTTCCCATGTGCTGTACAGCTGTTTGCAGCTAACTAATATTGCTTCAGTTCATGTGGCTTCACTATAAAATACCTATTACAGAACATTTTTTTTTTTAAAGAGATGCAATTCTTCTGTAGCCCACATAGGCAACACGCCTGGTTGAATTCTGCCTCTTGTAGCTCTAAGGTCCGTAATATGAAAACTGTACTTTGATGCCAAATTTTTGATTTAAGAAATAGAGCACAGGCACCACTTGAAAGAAAACAAGCATGGAGTATCAGTGTAGGCAAGACTAGTAATAAAGCTCTCTCCATAGACAGCTACTCATTTGAAACTTAGACAAATACGAAACCAACCATTCATGCTTTTTCTTAATAGCAAGATTCTAGCAAATCTGTTCATGCAGTCTTTTAATTCCCGTATACTTGGAAAATTATCTTGACAATTACAGTGACTAAAAGTTACAGATAAGGAAGTAAAAAAGTAACCTTTGTTACTGCTATCAAGTGATGATAAGAATTTGATAAAGACCACTACGACTGCTGGTTAATTTTTTTCTCCACTGTGTTTTACAGCCAAAAGCATTACTGCCCCATTGACAATATGATTATTTTAGCAGAGAAACAAAGACTGAGTGGACAACAGAACAAGTGTTTCCAATGCTGTCCTCACCAGCAGAGTGTTTGAGTGCTTGTAGAGGGAGAAGGCTCCTAGCCACTGATAGTCTTGCCGTACTAATGCTGGCAGACCCTGTGAGTTAGACAGTTCTCTGTCTCTGTCGGTCCATCAAAAAACCCAGTGTCTGCTATTAAACACAGTTCTCAGATACTGAGAGCTTAACTTTAGTATAAAGTTACCTTGAAGTGTGATTTGAATCGCTGGTCTTTGTTGTAGTATTCCCAGACTGTATACTGTTCGCTTCGCTAGGAGGATCTTTCACAATATCTGACTTTGGTCTGTAAGAACCAGAGGGAAGAGGGAGAGTATCATGTTAGATTAACCACACAATTAATCGATGCACAGTGCTACTGAAATCACTCCACATTTAATAGTGCATCCTTCAAACTTACTTAGTCTTCTTGTTAGCGTTCTTCTTCGTAACACTTGGACTAATTTCCTTCTCTTTGTCAGGTTTTTCTTTGTCTTGTTTTTCCACTTTCTCCTTCTTCTCCTTCTTAGGTGGCGGTGGGGTTGCATATTGCTGGGCAACTTGTTGTGCCACCAACTGAGAGTTTATTCTAGGTTTTCTATAATGACAATAAAAAGAGATCTATAGTCAATTTTACACAGTAAAAATAGCTTCACCAAAAGCAATATAAAGATTTATTTCAGCAACCAGGGAAGAATACTCCACTTATAAAGAACCGAATGGATATCCTTACTTAATGTGAAGTACTACTGCTGCTACCAACAAGACAGACATTTTTAAATTAAGAAATACTCCAAACTGCTGTTTCATCAGTTTTTAGCCTCATCTAACATTCTTAAGTATAATGCTCCCTTTCTTCCATCCATGTCATGAAATTGCAGCCAATTTTGGGGGGAAAATACTGAAAAAGCAGCTTTCAAGAAGTTGCCAGCCACGCACTGTGGCTATACTTCGAGAGAAGGAACAGAGTGATAAAAATAAGTTTCCTGATAAACATCATCTCCTTCCTATCTTTCAATTTAATTTTTCAAATGAGCTTCTGGTTCCCTGAAGCAGCAAGCCTGCACAAATAACAAAGAACAAGAGAAGGTAACTGAGATGACTTTGTCCTGAGGCCCGGGACCGAAGCTCACTGGCAGGAGCACAGAAGACAAACAGGCATTCATGCTTCCACGGGGGAATGGCTGTGCCAGCCTCCGACACACCGTCTTCACACAATTGTCTGCAGTCCTCAATGGTGCTCAGACAAAATACACAAACAAACTGTCTTTCAAAGGCTATATCCATTTCAAGTTATGATTTATATGAAAAAATAGCTTTGCGTGTAACCAGCACCTTGGTTACTGGTCCTTGCGTAGTCCTACAGAAATTTGTACCGTCGTCTCTCCTGCATTCCTCATTCACTCACTCAGCTCCTCTCAGCTTAACAACTCAAAACCTCTCCCTCCTGCCCTGGCACATCACAAAGCAGTTTATACTCTGAATACTCTGACTATCCATGATCAATTCGACCCCTTCAACATACCAGAAAGATCTATTACTCCCTGTGTCCACAGCTTGGGGAGGAAGGGAGAAAACCAGGTTATCAACTCCATTAGTCGTCCATTATGAGCTGAATACTAATTGCGACCGTTGTTCATGCTTGTCCATAGCTGTTATATTGGTCATAAACACGATTCAAGTTTGCTGCATAGATCAGACTACAACTGATTGCCAATGAAAGTGGTACGGAATTATCATTAAGTCTACAACTGGAACACAGAAACCCAAGGCTTTCTGCTGCAGAGCTCTGTACCTGCATCCAGTTTTTACTACAAACATCTACAGAGACTTTAAGAAGCTACTTAGTGGTTTTATGTGTTTAAAAAACAAAAACCCTACAAAACACTAATTACATGTAACATATGCATTTAGAAATGATACTGACAATGGAACACCCAGAAAAGTTCTGCTCCCTGTCACAGGAAAATCCAAGTATCTAATAAACCTCTCTTGGCTCTTGTTTTCTGTGTAATGGAACCAAGATGCTCTTACTGAAGCCAAATATACCCAAATATTTCATTTCACTACCACAGCTTATTACAAAGTCTATGCAACAGATTGCAATCAGGCCCCTGACCCACCTCAACACCACTGGCATTTGGATTTTTCACCCAACATAGAAACTGGAACTCATTTTATGCCACAATCTGCATACATTTCTGAGTAAGCGAAGATGATCTGGTCTTCAGCCTTAAGTAATTACGATGCTGAAACATTCTGCAGATCAGATCAAGCAGTTACCTGTTCCACAGAACAGTGACAGTATTTAGCATCCTTGCATTTAAAATCCCATATACAGCAATTTCTGCCTGTATGACTGAGAATAAACACGTAAGAAAAGTGTTTTGGTTACATGGAAAAGATTTTCAGATTGATGCAACCACACTAAAAGCTGATAACAGTAGCTTGTGTCAAGCAACCTGCTAACCGCCTACTCAAAAAAAAAAAAAAAAAAAGATAAAGTATCAAGAAATCTTCAAAGAGAGGGCAGATACCATCTCCCTACTTGATTATAGATGATTAACCTCACTGCTTGAAGCTGCCACTTCTGCCCAGACTTACAATTCTTTGCTGTTTACACACCAGCTAAGTCAGAAACCAGAGCCATTCATAGGAAATCCCAATTCAAGAATCTGAGAGCACCTTCAAAGTTTTTCTGCTTTGCACCACTCTGATGTACCTGTTTGCAATGTTATTTCCAAGCCTTATGTCCAACCTCCGCAGCCATTCCTGTTGAAGGAACGCCGCACTGCGTGAATGAAGACACAAATTTTAAAACGAAAACTTCAACTAAACTCAAAATAAAAAAAAAAATTACATAAAGAAGTCACACTGTAATTACCTACAGAAGGCTGGAATCAAAAAAAACCCAGCCTTAAAGTGCTCCTGCAGAGACACTTCGCCCCATGCTCTCCCGCTCCTTATCAGTGCCTGTGATGGCACACTACATTATTAAGTTTTATCATTTTCTGGCCAGCTGCTGACATAACTAGCACAAATTCTCCAAAACTCGTATTTGCATATTCCTTCTTACACACCGCAAAGGCTCACTGGTAAGGGCAAACCCCGAACTGAAAGTGAAGAGAGCAGGCAGCGGCACGCGCAGGCAGGGGACCTGCGGGAAGGGACAGGATGGCTGCCCTGCTCATAGGGTTTCTCCTGCCGCACAGAGGAAGGGAGCAGAAGGCTGCTGAGACTCTGGTCAACACAGAGCATGTTTCAAGATCTGCTGTACTATTAGAACAGATTTATTATATTTTTTTAAATAATGCAAGTAACCCAATAAATAGCTTTCCAATTCCTGATTTCACTCACACTAGCAGCAAGCTTAGGAACGTTAAAAACCAGGCACGTTAAGCAACTGGCATACTAATACTACTAATAATAGGAGTAATAAAATCCCTCAAATAAGGCCCACACTGCTACTACAGCCAGGATACACTGGTTACAAGCCCTTTACAAAAAGCCAACCAAAGCAAGTTGAACAGCACATTTTTAACCACAGCAAACTACAACCATAGTAACCACAATCGAGCAACGTAGCTGCAATATCCAAAACTTGCTCCAAGTTTCCCTGCTTACCAAAAACACATTTGAAGGGCTAAGGCTGATCTAACCTAGCACCTCTAGCACAGACCATCCCTCCAAACACTGTTCTTGCCTCCACAGCCATCTGTGCCACATCCTAGTCACGCTGTTTGCCAGAGTGGCCACCTTCCTCATGAGCACTATAGATTCTTCCCCAAGCAGGTAGCTTGCATTGCCTTCTAGAAATAAGGAAAAGCACAAGTTCAATACTACTTTTGCAGTGGATACTAGTCATCTTCCCTTTCAGAACTGAACAAGGAAGGCAAAAAAAAAAAGTATCAGTGGAGAGAAACAAGCCTCATTCCCACTTGGGCTACAATCATTTAACGTGCTCCAGCTTCTACCGCAGAATTTGAAGTCGTGAGAACAGAAGGATCCCTTTTCTCTTTTTCCATTTTTGAAGACTACACTGTGTCCGAGTCTCCCCACCCCTAATTTGGTTCCAGCTAGCCCTTTTTTCATTTTTGGCAATCTCCAAAGAGAATGCTTAAACCCAAATACACCATTATTTTTTTAATAGAAGTTATCATTCAAGGAGAATATCCTGAAGAGAAACTGGCAGGCTCCCTCTTCCAATTTTTTTGTAAGAATAAACAGCCCCAGAAACAAGCGTTAACCATTTTTACCCCAAATCCCCTCATAAGCTTACGTTCTGTAACATTAAAACAATTCATATAAACAAAGAATACATCTAAGTGACAAAATCAAACCCCAACTCAGCCTCTTTCAAGCTTTCTAACCAGCACTCACACTTAAGGAACTATATTGTTATTTAGCAGAAGGCTTAAACGAACAACATTATACAAAAACCAGAGCTAACAAGCTTCAACTTCCAAAAAAATTATTTGAAGAGATGCAATACTTAGTGTTACACTTGGTTTGCAGACGACAAACGCTGATCCATAGTGCTCTGCTTCCTCTTGCAGGCCACCAGGTCTTACTTCCCAAATTCTGCTACAAGAAACTCTGCTTGAATCATGTCCCTACAAATGGAAGTGTGCTACTACACCATTACTTATGCATGCTCTGTGTCTAGTATCAGGTGAGTGCTTTCAAAAACAGAGAAGCCAGTATTGTGCAATGACACACGCCAATGGCTAATGCCAGCAGATGAACATTGCAAGACCAGTTTTGCAATACAAGTGTCTGAAACAGGCACATTTCCTTTGACTTGAACATTAAGATACAGTTATGCTTTGCTTGGACAATTTCCCCCTAATTTAAGCAACACCCTGGGTAAAGACTCAACCATCAAGATGCAACCCTGATGTGACAAATAAATGAACATTATCCTTTTTCTTTTTTTTCCAATATGAAGAGGATTGCCTTCTCCCTCTCTAAAACTAAGAGCAATTAAACTAAATTAAACTGTGCTTTCCAAGTTATGTTCAGCCAAATAAATTCTTTCACATTAGTTAATCTGTAGTTTACATCACAGAAGCAGATATTTGTGCAACAATTCATGACCTGTGCAGCAAGGACATACTGACACTAAAAAAGCTGAAATATATTTATCTATTCCGAGCATGGGTTTAACAACTATCATAAGTGATGCACACAAATACTCTTTACTACCTTTTAATAACAGATCCGCACAGAAATGTTATGACTGTAAATACTAGACCCTGAGATTGTCATATTAAGTGACACTGGGATGTCTGGCTCATGGGATTTGGAATAAAAGCAAGACCTTTTATGAAGGGCTCACTGCCTGTGTTCCTGTGCTCTCGAAAACAGAATAAATAAGTATTTAAAAGAACCTTAAAAGGTTCCAGCAAGTATCTCACAATGCTTCACCACCTGCATTTTCTTCTGTATCTCTAAGCTTCCTGTTAAAGCCTGTCTCAGCATCAAATTCAGAGCAGCGATGACCAGGAATTCTGCTGCTCCACTCCTAACCCCAGCAACCGGGCTTAGGAGTAGAGCAGCACAAATCACATCGCACATCCAACACATGGTAGTTACTCCGACCTAGATCTCCACAGGGATATAGGAGGATAAGTTGCACCATATTTTTCATGTCACCCTAATTTCTGAATCTGTTTGGGATTTCTTTGGTCCTGCTGCCTTGAGAAAAGGCAAGCCACCCGCCTCCTGCAGACACTGCGGAGCAGAGACGGCGGCTTGCTTTATACCCACAGCAACACACAGAGACGTTGAGGGACTCCAGCAATCCCCAGAAATGTGGATCTAATTACAATTGCTCTTACTTTCCTACAACTATGTTATCAGAAGAATGAAAGTGGCATCAAGTGGGATTTCAGAGTCAAAAGCCTCATGTAACGTGAAGTACCAAGGATTTGGATAATTTCATGCTGTTCTGGCTTTGATGCAAGCAGCGATACTAGCAGACCTCTGCACAGTTCACTGTTTCTTTGAGAAAATGTGTTTCATACGCTGTGCAGTGTGAAATACACGATTATTTTGATAATCCTAGTCACATATGACTGTATCTTTGCCGAAAGAAAAACAAGAAAACAAGACTAGAAGTATTTATGCGAGTGTTTATAAAACAGTTAGTGCCAGAACAATAACACAATAAGCACGCTCCTAGAACAATACTGTCAAGCAAGGTTAGAAACAAACCCATGAACACATAAAAAAAAATTAACATCTCCTTAAAAGAATTTCGCATCCAGAAGAACCAAAGCTTTGGAGAAATTAAGCCATAAACACGATGGGGTGAGCACTCATTCTTGCATGCATATTTTCTAGCTCATTTGTGATGACCACAGGGTCCTTTTTAGCAACAAGAAACAGGATGAATAGACAAATTGTCCTTAGCGTACAACTGCAAAGCAGTATGGAAGTTGTATACATTTATCTGGTAAGTTCTCCGTGTAATAGAAGACCACAAGGCAACAATAAAAACAGTAAAAGATGACTAGAAGGACAAAGAGCAAGAAACATGTGATTGAGCAATATTTTGTTGAAAGAACAGAATTTTCCTTAAACACTGATGCATTAATGCTGTGTTTTTATTTAGAAGATAGATATTTAAAAATAAAGAAGTTAATCTAAGGAGGAACATCCACTTCTGGGCTGCAGGTTTTGCTTCTTCATGCACCGTCAGCAGGACAGGGTTATCTTTCAGCTGAAGAACGGCATTTGCTACTAATCTTACACAGAAGGACACAGCAACCTCTTTGAAAGACTCTGAGCATGAAGTCAGAACATTTTGGAAAAAACAGGAAAGAAAATAACAGCTTCACACAAACAAAAAAAATTGTTTGCCACAAAATAAATTTAAAAGAGTACGGCCACCTCCAAGAAAGCCTCCAAAGTGTTCAACGTCCTCTTTGACCATCCAGCCCACTGTTTCCCTTGTCCTCAGAAGGGCCAAGAATAGGCAACGCAGAGATAAAGGAGTCTTAGCTTTGCGATAACTATTCCTGGCCACAGCAACAAACCTTGAGCTGTTCAGATTTCAGAAGAATATTTTAAACTTTATGTTTGTCCACCAGAGGTTTTTAGACTTCAGGTCATTTCTCACAGTTTGAACACTCCACACAGTACGAACGTTTTTAAACTGTAAATAGTTCAAAATTATTAGCAGCAGCTAATATTTAGTGGCCTCCCAAGGCTGCCAGCTCCCCTGCCTTTTAGGGTGAAACTCTGCTTTTCTCAATTCCCCCCCCTCCTTTTTTTTATTAAATTAAGAATGGTCAAGTTATTAAATGAAATGCAAGCTGCCACATCCCTTTACACAATGCAACAGGCATTACTGTTTGCTGGAATCCAGCTAGTCACTGCCTCTGTGCCACTACAAGGTATCTGAGGCTCTTTAAATGATGCCTGTAAAAAGAATACTCAATTCGTAATTGTTACAGGAGCCTTAGCATTGCTTATTTTTAATGATTTGGGCATATTTACAAATAAAAGCATATACAGTTTTATTCCCAGAGTTGCCACTGCACACATTCTGCAGCTCACATTTCTGATTTTTTTCAGCAAACATATGCTAAAAATTTCAAATCCAGTACTAAGAGAATTCCAGAATTGATCTATGAAACTATTTCAGTACCACTGCTCAATAGCAGAGTGTAATAGGTTTTTCAATACTTTTACAGTTCTTTTAAAATATGCATTATTTCATATTATCCCATTACAATATAGTCTTAAAGTCAGGGCCATAAGATGTTTTTGGAAGCAGCTTGACCAGCATTTTGCCGTCCCACAGCCGAGTAGTCACATCATTTCTCAAAACACCCATTCTAATACAGTACAGAACTGGAAACTGCAAATGTCATTTGCTGGCACTATCACAAATCCAAACGTGAAAGCAAATCGGGACCATTCACCTCCTATCAAATTAAGAAACATCTTGGGCCACCAGCAAAAAAAAGGAGCCCAAGCTGGAGAACAGGGCTGTTTGGGAATTTGTTGGAAAACTTTCAGTAGAGAAGCACCACTGTTTGCATTTATGCAAGTACATGAAACTTGCACAAAACTTCTCTCTGTGTTGGTTTTGTTAAAAAGTACTGAGCCTGAGATTGATCATAAACCTGGGTTTCTCCACCCAATCTCATGGACTCTGCTTACCTTACCGCCCTGGGTCTTTGTGCTTCTCTACCACACAACCCTATAGAAGTAATTCAGAAAGAGATGTCTAACATTGTATGGTACATGTTTTGGGCTACAGGTTTATTCTGATACACCTCTGGGGAGGATTCATGACACCAAGTAGTGTAAGACAGTAGTAGCCCACAAAAGCTCCTGTACACTCTGGAGATTGAAGAGCCATCCGTAACAAGGTCTCATGCAAAACAGCACTTCAAGAGCAAAAACTCTCCCCTTTTGCAGCTATTTAATTTGAAATCACAAGATGGTAAAAGTTAAAACACAAGTTGTTCTTCAGGCTTCTTTGATACCAGAGCGTGGAGGTAAAATAGTGGTGATGGTAAATAACAACGCTGAGTATCAGTTATTGGAAGAGAGCTTGAGGCATATGTAACCACTAATACTGTAAAATTTAACTTACTAAGTCTGCAGGAGGCGAAACAAAAGTCATGCTGAAGTTTTGGGGCCTGCCTGGAAGCCCAGGCGACGCTGGCAGTCTTGTCCATCCTCTCATCTGTAGCACCTAAGCTGCAACAGGAGGTAATTTCATATCTAATCTGCAGCAACTAACGAGTGCCAGCAAAGGTTGTCCAGCAGACACTCACACTGCTTTCTCTGCCTAGTCTGAATCCTTGGCAGAGATCCGCTCTGACAACGGCGACTGCTCCCGGCTCTGTCCCTGGAACTACAGGCGGAGGCTACAGCCTCCACGCCTGTCCTTGCCTGCTGTGCGGTGCCGACTGCACGGCTCCTCGTCACAACAGGAACATCTTTTAAGGACTAGAATGGGAAAAAGTCAGAATTAGCTTTTTCTGCTTTCATGAAAAAATAACAAGGAGTTCAACACACTTCTATATAAATGTAAAATTAGTAAAGAATTAGCAGAATACCAGGTTTACCACACTTTAAGCATGTTTTATCTTGTTTGATGGGGAAGCAGAACTGTCCAAATGATCACAACTTCATTATGCTTACAAATACTATAAAGCTACTTCTGATTCATGACTATATATAAAATCTAAGACAAAAGTACATAGCCAGAATTATGGTTTTACAGGCGTTTTCTTGCTCCACTATTTTACATAAAAGATAATTTTCTAAGATTTTTAATGATCCATTTAAAAAAATTTATCAGATATTAAGAAAAAAGAACACAATACATCTCTCTTGCTTAAAGCAAAATTTGCAATATGTAATAAATTACAATAGCGTCAATTCCCAATTGCAACATCACCCTAAATTCCAGTCGAACAAGAACAACTTTACAGCTTCCCTTCTTACTCTCTGCCTAAGCATTTGCTTACCACCAGTAGTAGTTAGGTCCGTGGTTAAGCACTCAGGACAAAAAGCATTGCCTCCTGTTCACCTGTTGCATTTGTAGGGAAGATATTCTACAGCAGTAGAAAAATTGTGCTAATATATACAAAATCCACAACCGAGTGTTTATGAAGTGAGCTGCAACAGTAAATGTAAAGATCATACCAAGCCTGAACTTGAAAAGATGGCCTTGAGGTTACCGAATCATTTTTATTAAGATGTGAATTACTTTGGTCGCCAATAATTTCAGTCACGTGCACAAGCTTCATTTCTAGAAGCTTACTGCAACTGCCCTCATCGTGCTATTGACCTGTTCGCTGATCCACTCGGAGGTTCAGGTTAATCCATCACTGAAAATTCAAATCAGTACTTCAGTGGGTTGTACACCGAAACAGTGAAGTTTGCTGTGCAGCTGCTTCTGGTGTTTTCATCTACGGACACACCTTACTGCAAAATACCAAAAGTCCCATGATTTACAAGGGCTTACAAAATTGTTATGAAAAATTCACTGATCTCAGCACAAAATTTACTTGCCTACCACCACCAGAATGATGATAAACCTAAGGCCATTTTACTTACTTGTCAAAAATAAGCTGCTCTCACTAGCAAAAATTTGAAAACAGTTCATAAAGCTGGCAGCAACCAAGATGTGTATAATAAAATACTCAGATTTACAACAAAGCCAATTACTTAAATACTTCTTCCTATGTGATTGTTTATTAAGCTATGTATAATCCTGAGGAAAGCAAACAGGCTCCAAATTTCCTGTTGAGGTACAAGGCGTAGTTCACAGCATGAAGGTATAAAGGAGTCTGATGAAAACTTAACACATAGATTCCCCAAAGCAACTGCTCATGGTTATTGTATTATAAATTAAAATAATGAAAACCTGAGGAAAAGAGTAGTTTTAGCAACTCTAACTGAAACTAAAAACTGGGAATACCAGACATGGTGTTGTAAAAGTGCTTTATCACTGCTGCTAATATATCTATCTATATTTCTGTGTCAGACACTAAAATCTTGAGTAGTAACAGAAATTGTTATCTATACACCATCCTTTAATCCAGCTTGACATGTCCCATCCAGGAGCATCTGCCTCCAGGTTTTGGGATACTTAAGTTTCATGCTTCAAAATCACAGCAAGAGAGAGACAAAACTTGGAAAACAAGCAAGAAAAAGGAGAGATGCTGAGAAAATGAGCTCCCTAGCAAGACAGAGACGTCAGCTAAATTCAGAAGTTGATCCACTCCCCACAAGTTTTAACTAAAAAGCAGAATACATTTCCAAAAGCATCCTTTTTAAAAGCGTGCTATTGGATAGCATGAAAAACCCATACATTTCTCTTATTATAAGATGAGTTCTAAGAGCATTCTCTCTTTTAACATGCTCAAGCAACTCCAAATTTGAGTACATATCAACATACAATGCCTGATAACGTGGCATTGCACACACAGTACCATTCCTGAAGAAGCCTGTCAATTCTAAAGAGAAAATTCAATATGGTCTAATCTATGTCTGCAAAAAAATAATAAATCAACATTTAAATAATAAGTCTAAAACATCACCTGTTGTACAGCTAGAGTTGAATGACATTTTCAGGTTTTGAAGCTGCACACCAGTATCATCAGTCCAGAATTTGTGTTTTGACAACACATTTCAAACATCCATAACTTTTATTAGCAAGTGAAAGGTAAATTTTAACTTTGAAACAAGGTGAATTTCTATAAATATGGAGACTGAAATTTTCAAACTCAGAGCCTAAGTTTTAAAATCAGCTCTAATGCAGAGATATCGAGAGTAATTTTTTTTTTTGCAGTCACCGTCACTCTTTCAAATCCTGTCCTAAGATCAGCACTGATCGGCTTGAAAGAGCCTACAAACCTATGAGTGATGGTCACTAGCAAGAGCTACGTAACAGGGTTTCCAATCACTTAAGCATAATTCTTAAATTTACGTCATACTTTGAGAAATGCAGATAACATGAATACCTAACCCACAGATAGAGAGGCACCAATAGCTTTCCTTAAAAACCAGTAAAAAACTTCTGAGTAACTTTTTTTTGCGGAGTCCCCTGGCAATGCATGGGTCGGGTTGGTTTATCAGAGTAAAATTTCACTGTGCATGCATGACACTGGAACACTGTATACTTCAAAAGAAGACTTCTCTATCATTTACCAATCAGGCTAAGCTCACATAGAAGCAAAATGAGAAAGTACCATTTCCATAACAGATGCTGAATAGTCTCAATAGGCCCTTAATCTCTAAGGATGCCGTAGGAAAAAAAAAAAAAAAAAAAACCTCCTAAATGAGAGAAACTGAGTTTTTCCAGCAAGCAAAACCTCCTTTTTATTAAATAAATAAATAAAGCAAGTGATAGGATTTCCTTTCATATGAAAGCGACATTTCAAGAGTCCTTGACCAACCAGGAAGGTAGCTTTGCCGACAAAGCCCCAGCCTGCAGCAGCAGTGCTATTTAAGGGACACTTCAGGGCTGCTGCAATGTGGAGCGGATGCTGCTCCCCGGGAAGCCCACACAGCACCAGGCAGCAGCACAGGGAGCTGGTACCCACCGGTACCGGTCCCCACCTACTCCTTCGTACCTCCGTCTCAGCACAACGCGAGGTGAAATAGTCACTGTCAATGGTTTAATAAATCAGTTTTATTTCTTCTTGTGTTTAGAAAAACAAAGACACTCTGAAGGATGATGAGGCATGCAGACATGCATTTTCAAAAGACCACCATGTGCTCAGAGGAGCTTTTTCCCCCCATTGTGTCCTCTGAACGCAGAGAACTGAACACAGGTGTACAAGTGACATTTTGGGGTGCCCAGCTCCATCCAGGCAGCACAACGCATGGCGATCTCGCACACACAGCCTGCTGCCCGGGAAAGCCAGAGGGGAAGTCAGGCGCTGGGCTGCCATCGATAGCTGCTGTTCAAGCACTGTGGGAACAAGACAGCCTGAGAGCACAGAAACTTTTGCTTTCAGAATTGTTACTCCTGGACACAAGGAACTGACCCAGATGGTTTCAAAATTTGCCAGGAAACAATATTACAATACTCAGTTTGGAAGCGCTTCCTCCCCCTAACTAGAAAGCCTTAGAAGAAATCTACTTAGTAAACTGGTTCCTGGCATACCAGCGTGAGTTATCCATGTGTGTGCCCAGCACGTTGTAGGATAGGGAAACTCAACTACCTTTATAAACAAAGCTAGGAGAGAGCATGATCCTACATAACAAAAAGCCCTGAATAATTAATTAAAACAATAGAAATATTTCCAAGTCCTCTGCCAGTCAACTTCTGATCTGCAGATAACAATGGTAACAACTTGTCTAGACAAAACTATCATTTTTAAAGAAAGTTCTCAGATAAGGTAATCTTGAATTTAAAATACTTATTTTATTGTATTCTCGAGTGTCCTAACACTGCTATCATCCTGATGACTACTCTTTTGCAGTTTTGCATACGCTCACATGCCTTGCATTTATTTATACACACAACCAAAACCCTGAATTGCCATCATTCTGGTACAAGCCCCAAGGAGGAAAAGCAAGCAAATTCAGTTAAAAGTGGATGATTTTTTTTTCCCCCCCTCCTCTTTCCCCTTAATTCTTCAAAACAGTTCTGGTGCTCCATCCTAAAGAAGTGGTTAGTCTCGCTGAAAACTACCAGTTATGCTGTGAACCTGTGCCAGCTGCAAATCACTCCAACTGCCCTGGCACCATCATTTAAAGTCATTTTCCATTTAAAGAGTCTCACATCAGCGCCAGCACAGCCTTTCATTACCCATCCCACTTAATACCCACAATCTCTCCACAGCTCGCTCACTCGGTCTCAACTGACCAAGCAGCACACGGAGACTGATGTGCGGATTATTGGGATTCCTAATGCCTTTTTCTCCCCGCTGGCTGAGCGCTTGGCAGCCTGCCTGACCTGCAACACGTGTGGGTTTGTCAGCCTAATGCACTATGTCATCTGGAGAGTCTCGGGGCAAAGCAGGACCCAACGGCGTCCTCATAGCAACAGCCAACAGCTCCCAAAACTTCCAGCTACTACGCTTTCCAGCACTGGTGAAGAAAGAGATACAGAAGCGAGCGTCTGAGTGTTTGTCACCACTTGCTTTCCGAAAGGCAAATATGCAAGGTAAGAGCAACGGCATTCAGCACGATCCTTTAACCGAAGGCTGGAGAGTCAACACAGGGCTTTCCCGTACAAAACATCCACCCTCACTTGCTTGTTGTCTTGCAGTGACTCAAAATTTGCACATAAAGATTCTGGATTAGAGTAACTCTCCGCCCCCATAACCCACATTCTGTTAACTAAATAATGACAGGGAAAATTCAGAGATATGGTCACAGCTCATTTTTGAGCCCAAGTCAGTTGTCACTCACCAGTTTAAGAGATTGCTAGAAACTGTACCTATGCCCGGCATTTAGTCAGTGCAGAAAGAAATGAGGCTTGAGTATTTTTCTATATAAAGATACAGAGAGATATTTTCAAGTGTGAAGCAATACATCAGCCCTGTAAATCCCGCTGTAAATTCTTACAGGATGAATATACAAAAGGAAATACCACACAACGTGCAAATATCAAATAAATGCAAATTTAACGTCATGCATAACTAAAAAGTGTAATGAAAATGAAACTGGTTTGTAGATGAATGAAATACAGAAGTCGGCAGAGATCTTGCTTGGAAATGGAAAAAAAAGAATATGCAAAATACAGCTGAAGTTTCACTTCCTCTGTACAACAAAACACAACAGAAAGCTCAAGCACAGCACATGGCACGTCCTCTACAACCTCCTCACACACCACACGCTGTCCATACACACCAAGATTTTCTACTTTATATCTGATGTCAGATAATTCACAAAAAAAATCAGTTATCATCTGAGCAGAGCAAGATAAAGATTACCAACTATGTAACCAAATACAAGGATTTTTAGACAACATATTATAAACCTATTTCTCTGCTAATGAACACATTCTAATTAATTTATAATAGCAAACACAGTAACAGAACAACTACAGTAAAGTCTTAAAAAACACTGATAAACAGCCCAACTGCATTGGGTTTGGTTCTGGTTCAAGCATATCATCCAGCTCTCGGCATCACAATATCCAGGCACCTCAGCCTTGGGTGCATTTATCAAGACACCCCTTGGTTAGGTTTATTTCCATTTAACTACACGGAAACTGTGACAAACAGCAACTTGCTTGCTTGAGGATGACTACAGCAGAAGAAGATAAATGAAGTTTTTCTGAGCCCCAGGACTACACCACACAGGCAATAAACATCTTCCAGATTAGAGAAATTACTTGCTTCTAGAGATTTGCAAAAATGATTCAGTGACATTCTACTATTTTACATCGCTTCTTCCTCTAATTTCTTCCTGGATTTGTGCAGCTAATTGCTCATCACCAAAATTTCCAAGTTAAAGCAAGCTAAAAACAGAACCTTGACTTACTCAAATGCATTACAAAAACAATGGGAACCAAGTTGAGCAACCACTTCGTAAGGAGCTCGTACCCTTGCTCTGCACCAAAACTGGGGAGTGGATAGAGCAAATGCTTACGGGGCTAGCATAACTTTGTGAGCTGTTACACTTTTACAAACCATCTAGAGGAAAAAACAGAAAATATTTACTAACCATCATCTCTTTTCATGATCTCTGAGGTAACTTGCAGCAGCAGCAACTGCCAGGATTCAAACCATCACAAAACTTCCCTGGCCGTCTGCACTGCCCACGTGAGACAGCCCTGCCTGCTCCTGCCACTGGCTCTTCGAATCTACCCATTGCCCCTCGCCAGCTCTCGACGCAGCAACAAAACCAGCCGGGTTGACACTGGTGGTGCAGCAACAGCTCCGGTGCTCAGAGTGAACAGCAGCAAGGAAGGTCATGAGCGCTGAAGCCCCAGCACAAGTATTTGCAGCCTGACCTGGAACCTCAAAAGTCTATTTAACATCTTTAAAGACTGAGTGGTAACTTAGAAAAACATGTAGGCTTAAGTTCACTATCTGAAAATGGTCACTTCTGCTAGAAAACTTGGGGGTATGCAAGATAGGAAAGGTTGATGTAACCACCTTAATGCTGCAATAAAACAACCGCTCACTCTTCAAATAAGTTTCCTCAGAAGAAACTGAAAGCAATCAAATACCACAGAAAAATGCATGGAAATGATCATCATGGCACAAAAACAAAAGCAAAAAAGCTTTTATGTACCTCCTTTTAACAAAAGAAAGTCTAATTTTGAAACAGCTGCTTCACAGACTCAAGCCCACGCCCCGAGGCAGGAGCTAGGTTTGGATTTGTTTCTGTTTATTTCACAGTTTCCCTGTTTATTCAGCTTCTTTCCTCTCCCAGTGGCAGCCACGGCAGCGTGGGGCAAGTGGCTTCATCCAAAACCAACAAGCAGTCCTCGTCCCCAACAGCTGCCCCATGCTGCTCTTCAAAACACAGGTATCTATGTCCTTCTGAACTTGGAAGAAGCTTCAAGTCTTTTCTAAAGAAAGAGGTAACAAATCACCTCAGAGCTTGCTTGAAAAAAAAATTTCTATTTTTTTCCAAGTGTCATATTAAGCTGAAAGAAGGTAGTGAAGGTGAATAGGGAAAAGTCAATGAGTTACACAGTCTAAGCTCGATGTAGCTTAAATGCTACTTACACAACTGTTAGAACACCACCAGCACAAGTTGGAAGAGAAGTCTCTGCTCCTTCCCTGGAGATACAGCTACAGTCAAACACTTCTCTGCTTATGGACAAACGTACTTCAGTGGCGTTTCAGACGATCCATCCTCCACTGAAGTTTAACCTCAGTGATACCAATTCCACCAACTTCAAGTTGAATGACTTCTGCCTAACACAAGCAAAGGACTGACTTACTGACGGATTGGGGCTGAAGGAAGAGTAACACCACAAATCTTTTAAACACACATTTGCAGCAGGAAACCTAGATACTGACCATCCTTTGCAAACAAGTATGCTCATTTTGACCTCACCAGTACAGCTCTTCTACAGGGATTTCCACGGAAAGCCAGAGCACAAAGTCTTGCTCTACTTCCTTTGGGAACGGTGTGCTTGCATTAAGGTGTAAATCTATCGTTCTCCTAATCTCAGGTACACCTAGCCAGCAAAGAAAGGAATGTGATTGCAATGTATACAAAACGCGGCACTACTTGTGATACTGTAACATGGCTAACGGTAGCAGTGCTGGGATCTAACACATCTGACATCAGGACAGACTTCAAAGCCCTACACTGACCACAGCAGAGCCTGTGTGAGCGTGCACTTCCACCGGTGCTAGTGGTGGTGGCAACAGCCAGAGTACAGGCGAGCAGTCACACCACCTGACTGAGCACATCCGACACTCGAGGAAGGCTGTAGTCCATGTTCACGGTTCTGTTTTACACAGCAAAATAAAGGAGCAATTGTCACATGGGGCAAAATGAGCAGCAAGGTCTTGATGACTGGGGACACAGCGTGGACTGAAACGGGAATCACACTGGCAGGAAGACATTCGGATCCTGCGCCATTCTGCCTTCAGCATCACCAGGAATTGTTCTACAGCCACGCGTGCATTCGTCGTGGGGCCACACCTTCAGCCTGAACAGCGCTTTTCCATCACCACGCTGCACCAACAGTCCCCCTGTTCCTCTTGAGTAAAGGTCTTCACAGTAACAGCTAAAATAAGTTTCACCAAAACAGACACAGATGCCCAAAGTATTTGATAAAAGAAGTCATCAAGAGAAGGTGTTTCTCAAAAAAAAGTGGATTTTTAATTTAAACAGATGTTGTCTCTCAAAGGCTAGTATTTCAATGACTGACATGTAGTGACATAAAATACCTGATAAGCTTATAAAAAGAACCTTGAATCATCAAGTCTAATGAAGCTGGCCCGTTGACGAGCAATGGACAAAGCATGCCCACACACAGTGTCCGCTGCAAAAGCAGGACGCAGGCCTTTCACAAATTTCATCATCACTGCTTCAAACACAAATAAAACCACCACAGCAGCTTCACAGGCATGCTCATCCAGCACTCTTCTAAGACAGGTTCCTGCAATGAAATCCTCTTTCGTATTTGTTTTTTTTACGGCAGCAAGAACTTCAGGTCATTTATTGCCCTGTGGTCCATTCACGGGGGGGGGGGGGGGGGGGGGGGGGGAAATCATTCTCATAACACAGAGTCTAAGGGTTTTTTCAGAATTTTACACAAAGTTCTCCATGCAGTTAGACTATTTTAATCCTATACATACACACCCTCCACACTGTACACAGGCACACAAACAACTTACCTGGGTTACTAGTGCTCATCACTGAGTAAACCTTTTGGATGCTGCAATACCAGTAACTGTATATTACAGAAAGCAGCAGCAACAGCAGTACTAGGGTCGTGATTGTCTGCTGTTTTCAGTTCAACAATTTCTACGGGAAGATATAAGCTTAGTCTAAACCATAAAAACTAGACCCTCAGGCTTGCAAGCCTGCTTTCAGGGCAACCATGCAAACTGGACCAGTTATTCTAAATACTTCACACATTATTGCAAAAATCACAGCGTCTCTCAAATTCTTTCAACCTGGATAAGGTATTTTTACATCAGCTGGACTGATTTTCATACTCATCTAAACTTCCCCCACTTTTCACAAGTCTCCAGAGCAAGCCCACCCATTACACACATCTGAGTGGGTAAAGATCATCCCAATGCCTCAGAACAGAGCGATGGCAGAAGACTGGTAGGTAAAACACTCCCGGAAAAGTAAGAGAGAGTGCAAGAGCCCATGAATAACTAACACCTGCCTACCCAATGAAGTACACTCATTACAGAAGAGTAATTGAATGACTGCTTTCCTGACTCAGGGAGGTGCAGATAAGAGGTACAGGTCTTCTCATACCTTGGATGAGAGTTTAAAACACACTCAGTTGGCAGCAACGCACAGAAAAGAGTCACCGGGTGTGACAATTAACAGCTTCATTTTAAGTTTCTTTTGTTCAAGCGAGTAACTCTTCCACTACGTGAAACAACCCTTTCTCAACTAAACAGATACATTCAAGGCATACAGCTAAAACCTGAAGGTAAAACCTGTTAGGCTCCCAATGTTGGGAAGCAGGCACGCTGTATTTTAACACAGAGAAGTCCAAGTCTCACCAGTCCTGCCAGCGCACACAGAAGGTGCAAAGGGGACAAGGGCTCCAGAGTCCTACAACCCCAGCAATATTCCACTGTATCAACTCCTGCTTTTTTAAAACCAGATTCTCAGGGAAACCTAAAACCAAGACCATGCACCAGCCTGCAGAGGAAAAGGAGGGATGTCTACAGAATGAGTTATTTCAGGACACGCACAGACATGTGAAAAAGGACCTAGAACTCAGCACAAGCAGTAAATCCTTAAATGAGATGTTGTAAAATAAGGTATGGATAGATTTCACAAAAGATGTTGTTTACTAGAAATATTCCAGGAAAAAATGTATTTCAATTCAATAAACCTATGCTGATTTTATCCACAACACAGCCTATCCACTCAATCACCATTTCGCAGAATCGGATGCATGGTGGGAATTGAATTTCTTTGTGGAAACAGGTGTGAATGTTTGTTGAAGCTGCATTCAGTTCTGCCATACGTCTGTTCTAAACAGAAGACAACCTTCATTAAAACCTCTCTCCATTAAAACATCTCAGTTGCAGGGTTTATTTTGTGCCACTTCCTGCTTGATTTTTTTTTTTTAAATTATACCTTTTTCTATAATACACTTTACACAGTGGCTGAAAAGAGACTGCTTGCATAACAAGTATTATGCAATTTCCCAAATAAATAATACCCTTGTAGGGGGGAAGATTACAAAGTCCTGAAGATTTTCAAGGCTGCGGATTTGGCTTCAAAAGCACACAGTCTGTAAAAACTGCATGCCATCCCAAATCTTCCTGATAATTATTGACATCGTATCAACACCCGAAGATCCCATGAGGAACAGTGCCCCACTGTGTATTAACAAAAGACAAGCTGGCAAAATACACAATTTACCACCACAGTACTGTCTCTAAAGAAGGTAAAGCTAAAAAAAAAAAATACCAAAACCACCAAAACCCACAAACCAGCATGGATGCAGTTACACTTAGAAAGCTGTGCTTTGGGTAGCTTATATTCCTAAGATGGCTTTCTTAAATCCGTAAAAAAAATCCAAAACAACAAACAAACAAACCAACCCCCAAAATGCAACTTTATTAGCCATCTTCAGCCCAGAGTACTTTGCCAGCACAAATGTAGCAGTAGAGCATCTCCAGTGGAAAACATACCCTAAGAGAAAAGCCCACCAAAATACCACACAACTGAGTGATCATCACAGAGATGTTTAAAGAACAAAGAGTCCTCGCACTGTAAACAAGCATGTACTTTAATTCACAAATGGTCCAAGTAACTCATGGAGAGCAAACACAGAAGTAAGAAAGGAAGTCCAAGTGGCAGCAAAAATAAAAATGAGAGGGATCTGGCAAACAGACCCCAGTGCCCGCCAGTCCCCTACCTTCAAATTTTGACAAATAACTTTCACAGGCCTGAAAAAAAATTGCTTCTCAATTTTTTTGTTGCTTTTATGATTCAGCCTTTCCTCCCCACTGGTGTTTCTCTAATCTCCCCTCGGCCCTAGCATGCTCCAGCTCTTGACAGCCAACACTGACCCTTTTTCTGGGAGAGGAAGGTCCTCGTGCACCAAGCACTGCTCCAGCCACCGCACCAGCCGGGAACCCCTCCCAGTGCACAACTGCAGCCGTGTATTTGCACTGGAAACAGGCTGAAAGTGAACAAGTGATTCAGTAAGTAAAAGAAGCCCATAATAGTTTAAACTCATTTTCACTGAAAATTGGAGAGGTCCATTCCAAGTTTCACATCTCAGTGTCCTGGGAGATTTTCGCTAACAACTTCAAGTGAGTATCAGGGAGCAGAGAAGAGGAGCATGGAATTTGCAAAGGCAGCATCCATCCTGCCAGAAACTATAGCCATAAAAATTACACTTTCACAACCAAGGTAATCAGCCATGTTCCAAACATAAACTGCATTTATCTCCTCAGAACAGTAGACTTTTTTTCTTAATTATCCAAAGTCAATGGCAATGAATATTGAGCAAACTGACACTCGGGGAAGCAATGTAGATACAAAACTGGAAGGCAAGTCAGTCTTAAATTTGCTTAGCAGCAGCATCACATTCTAATATAAGGTTGCTCTTTTTAGACATGAGAATTACTAATTAATCACCAATCAGTACGTTCAATAAAGTACTTTTTTAGAAACAGAAATACCAAGTTAGGTACCAGCATAATTCTCCTTGTTTCAACTAAGTAATATTTTTTCCACATTGGAGTAGGGTGTAAGGGTTTAAGAAAACCGAAGCATCCAGTCAACCAACCGAATAACAATTAATTAATCTTTTATCAAACTCATCCAGAATTACAGCAACACCCCAGAATTTTCATCACCGTCTCTGTGTGCTTAAGATATTCACAGAAGTTAATATAAACAACTTGAAAGCATCACAGCCCCAGTTTGATACCCACAGGACAGGAGGTCTCAGGCACACAGTCTCATCTGCTGCCTTGCTGAAATACACAACTGTTCCAGACAGGTTCGAGCTTGTCACAAAACAGCAACTACTTTGGAAATTTCAATAACTATTTCAGCTTCTTTAAACACACGCACAGTAAAGGGCTGACAGTTTTACTAGTGCTGTGTAACAGAAAGGTATTGCACAATTTTTCTGAAATGTGTTCAAAAATGCGTATTATTTTCATAAGCTGAAGAGTTATTTCATGCAGCATCCATAACTACACAGTAATTGAAGATTTCTGCAATCACAGAAGCAAAGAATAGCTCCAACAGGCCTAAGGTGGGCAGGGTTCTTGGTTTGACCCTGTCCTGATGCTAAAGATATCAGAGAAAAAGGGCGCAGAAAGGTGCTTCCATATGTCTTGTGACAGAACCAACACGGCAGCAGCAAACCTGCCCTGACCATAACAGTCCCGGGAAGAAACGCATCATCCTTTGAATGTACGGTGGTCCTTGGGTGACACAGGATTGCATGGAGCTGTATTTCTTTCCAAGTTACATTCTAGTTTCCCAAGCTTGTTGATGACATTATATAACTATTAATTACACTGCTGTTCAGCATGCTTTTAACTGCAATGATTCAAACTGCTTCCAGTAGCCCACTAATCCAAAGTACAATCCTCTTCACAGCCACTGACAGATTCAGAGTATTCAGTTCTAGCCAAAAGGAAGAAAAATCAAACCCCTCATCTGCCCACTGAAAAAACAGTCAATATTCCTGCTGACCAGACTCACAGCTCAGTCAGGGGCTGGGCCGCGCTGCCCATGGGACGCCAAGCCTTGTGTTAATGCACTAAGTAGCTCTCAGCCCAACGAACGGCAGAGAAGGAGCAGCCCACACCTGCAGAGTAGTAGACCACAGAATGTGGGTGAAATACACAGAAGTTAAGAGCAGTGGGCCAGGTGAGGCAGCAAGCTGCTGGGATCAGCACCCTGATGCGGTGCTATCTCGGGGGTTTTCCACCCTTCCGGCAGCACAGCCAGACCCCACCGGGTGCCCGCTCCGCTACTCCAAAAGGTGACCCCTCCAAAGGCTGGTTGTGCTCGTGCCCCAAAGCCCAACATCCACCCAGCCAAGACCAGGCAGGCAGCTCCAAGAAGCAGCTGGAGTCAAGCTATGCTAACACAGCCAAGGAAGACTTCTTCCCAAAGGCCATCTTTAAATTGTAAGAAAAAGAGAAAATTTGGTCTCTTTTGCATCTTCGTCATCACAGGCGCTGAAAGGGTTCAGTCATCAGCTCCCAGACCCAGCAGACCCCCTCCTCGGACGCATGCTCTGCCTTCACCCTTCCCATCCGCTCTGCCAGCATGAATCTTCCTTGCAAGCTCCAATGCAATTCTACATGCATTATTTATCCCTCTTGCTAAGTCATGCAGTGGGATAATTACTTAACTATTGTAATGATAGTTTGCAATGGCTGTACTCTATTATTCTAATTGATTTTCATAGGATTGCTTTTGCTGCATGTTTTGAGCACAAGAGCATACTTTCCTGGAGTATAAATAAAGTGAAGTTTTACATTCATTTTAAGCCTAAGAGCTGGATGTCAAAAGTGAATTTTTAGGACAGTATCAATGTACTTTTAATTAAAACAATGTTCCTGTATTAATCAGATTTTTGCCATCTCTGCTAACAACCATTGAAGACATGTTTTTTCATAAGTCTAATGAAATATAAGAACAGTTATTAGCTATTTGTAAGTGTTAATCACAAAGTTTTTCCCTTCCAATAGGATGTTCTTTTCCTTGTAATACTCTTCTCTAAGACTTCAGTTAGCATAATTACCAAACATCTGAAAGGTAAGAGATGTGCAACTTTTTTCTCTACAAACTAAAAGCTTAAGTCAAAACACATTTGCCTATCTTGCTCAACACCCCATTAAATTTTACTAAGATAAACACTCAGCTTAGGACTGGAGAACCGTTACAGTAAAACACTAGATAAAAATCAGTCCTTTCCATATACTCAACATGATATAAGCTACAAAGCAGAGCAGCCCAATTAAACAATTTATGTCTCCCTACCCCCAGATTATTCTTCTTCAGGCTATGCGTGATTCAAGATACACTTGTAGAAGTCTCGTGAAGTGATGAATAGGATTTCAAAAAACACAATAGTCCCGGTTGTTCAAAACTGGTAAGAAAACTTTTTTTGCCTCAAGCCAAAAATTCTTCCAAGAGGAGCCTTACTTTAAAACCTGCTAACGATAATACTCTGACCTAGAGCAGAGAGGAAAAACAGCATGCCACTGATAACCGACCCATCTTACCTACTAATCATCTGCTGGCTATGTGAGCAAAGGCATGGATACAACTCCATGGGAAAGGAATATCATTTTTTTGATCCAAGTGAGCACATAGGTATATGAGGACTAGCATATTTGTACACTAACATCCAACTCAAGAATTTTATACGGTTGGATGTAGAAAGAATAAACTTTAGACAGATGAGACACATCAAGAACTCAGGCTCCACAAAATCTGGTGAATATATTGGGCTTTCTGGGTATTTTTTTTCTTTTGGCTTAAAAACAAGAAAATGTTTTGGTCACCATCTATGTCACTTACTTTGATAAAACTTTGGATCTGTTCTTTTTTTAGTCTCAGCCCCTGTTCAAACTTTAGAGGCTCCAGGATGACTGAGAGCAACGAGCAATCTGAGTCGTCCTCTGCTTACACAGCCCAAATTCTCCTCCTGAGTCTCATTTAGGGCTTTATACAATACAACTCATTTCTCAATTCTTTTTTTATCTCCCTGGAAAAAAAATAGTCTTGGAACAAAGCAAGATCACAAAAGATAACTGTGTTAAGTTTCATGTCAACTTATTCCTTTTCTTCTTAATGCATCTGTCTCAGAGGCCTGATCCAACCCTTACAGCTGACAACAAAGCGCTACGCTGACTTCTGCAGCCTCTGGACACGATTCAGAAAAATCAATGCAAAGAGCAAAAGGTCACATTCTCCACCAGCATCGACTACCTGTTGAACCAAGACAGATTTGCAAAATCTGAGCACGCTCAGAAACAAAGCAACCAACTGTTATTAAACTGATTTCTTAGCATGGCGTCCATATTCCCACACCCGTGACTAAGTAAACCTGTTCCTTACACTGTATGCCTTCATGTAAAAAAAATACCACTCATGCTTGTGACAGGCTTTTAAAAACAAGTCACTGTAGTACATAGCTGTACAATTTCATAGCTTTGAATTCAGAGTGCCAGTGGGAAAGTAAGTCTGGCTTACAAAGAAAAAAAAAGAAGCAAGAGGGAGGGGAAAAAAGCTAAAGAGATGTAAATAAAACCAAACTACTGCTAGGTGTTATCCCTCACTCTCCCTGCACATTAGGAAAAATTCTGAGAACTGGCACAGAACTGTAACAGGTACCTTATTACAGACCTTTTCCATGACTTGCTTGACATGCCCGGCCATTGGCAGAAGTAATGCCTCTTCCAAGCACAAGCTGTGAGACTGTCCTCACATTTTAAATCTCCGTAAACGCATATACTGAACGTTAAGGTGTTATTTCCCATACATTTACATAGTAGGTACATGGCATATGGGCACGATGTTGTACTGCCCTGTTTGTTGTTGATTTTGATATCAATTGGTTAATTTGTAATTGGAAAAAATGTCATCCTCTTCATACAAACAGGGAGATTTCTGCTTATTATAAAGTTTTACTATCACTTCTTTGAATGCTGGTTAAATAGTGTATCTCAGCACAGCAGCGTAAATTCCCAGCACACACTTGTACGTTCCCAGTTGATGCAACCTGGGAGTCTAAACGAACCCTTTGTAGGTCTAAACTTCTGAATGCAAATGTGTGGTCCCAGCTTGTAGAGGTGCTGTGAAACTGTCACTGTCACTAAGTCATTTAATGAACCTCAAAATTTCACAGTTTGAGCTCTGGTATTACAGAACATCCCTGTGGATAGCCCCGCAGTCCCATGGATGCTAATAACACTCTCTCAGATGCATTAGATCTTTTTGACCTCAGAAGTTAAGCAACTTAAAACTAACTTGAGTCACATCCGGTAATAAGTACTTCTAATTAATGACTCTTAATTGCTGCCAGAGTATGGTATTCCCACACCCATGATTAAGCATGATCCTTACTCTGCTAACCCACATGTAAAATTGTGCAACTCTAACAAACCCATGCCTTCAGTACCCACAGAGCACACAGCTGTGCCTTTCCTCTGGTGCTTCAGGAGTGAAGACATCGCTGTACACAACAGTGAAACAAAGTGTACGAAGTCTACCCACCAAGCCGTTCCAGCAGTTTTATCACCACTTGCTTTCTTGCTGCACTTGCTCTTATTTTTAAAGGATTATCTATACAGTTCAGAGAAACAAAGATAAACATTGTTTTTTTTAAGTCTGACTTCGTGTGCCATTTTTGACAAGATATTTCAGGATTTTGAAGGTTTTTCCAAAAGTTAACTTTACCTCCTAAAAGCCATATGCATTCTCACATTTGCTTTACAGACAGGTAAACCTATGCACGTGAGTTACCCAGGTGTCCTGAGTTCCAGTACGTTAAAACACGAGGGGAGGAAGTCCCCACAACAAGCAGTGCCCTGGCTGTCACCTCCCCGCTCGCAGCCCAGTGTACAGAAACACCCGCCAGCCAGAATAACACTTTTCTGCAAACAATTATGATTTCATTGTGCGTCACATGGGAATTCACCATCTCTGGACACCTAGACACTGCTTATGCAAGGTTTGCAGCCCTGTATCCCGTAACAGCAGCGCTCCTGCTTGCCCTGGGGAAAGCCCACACTCGCTCCTGATGGGACCACCACTACACCACCTCCTCTGAGAGGCAAGAACCCCAAAATGAGCTAAGCAACCATGAAGAAACAGCCCCTTGCAGGTTAACTTGTCTGCCCTGGGCAAAGCTGGGGGATGCCCACCAACGCCTACCTTTAAGCTAACTCATTACTGCCGTCGCACAACAGCACACCGCCCAGCCGTCCCTTGGACAACCCACCTGCCGCCACTACTGCGTGCTTCATCTTTCACTTTGACAGAAACCCAGCACCATAAGACACTATTAGAGTAACTTCTGCAACCCACCAGCTTCACTTTCAACACTTCTCCTCCAATTAAGACACACTGTCCTTCAAATCCCACGCTGGCATTGGGCAGCTGCATCTTTCCTACACAAGTCAAACTACTTGTGTGTAACACCAATAACACACACTTAATTCCCCCAAAACAATTCACCATTTTTACGACAAGTAGTTTTATGTGATACAGGTTTATGAATTGCTAATATCATGCTGAACTGGAAACATTTCCTAGAGCTTATTAAATATTTTTGTTCAATTGATCCACACCCATAACTGTTACAGATAACAAATGAAAACGGTTTTGTTTCTCCATAAAGCACCTGTAATAACTGAGCAATAGCAGCAAACAGGCACCAAGCAGAGCTTCCTCGCCCTATTAGCATTACAGAGGAAAGCCTCCCCTTCTGCTGCTAATGATGTGCTCTACCCTGTATCCCCAGGAGACAAATGACTGCACTGGCTGATTGACTCCATCACAGGGCCATCGTCCATCAATGTATTGCCTCTCTTATTGAAATCTCATCTCGGGAAGAGAAAGTGCTCAGTACCACTTCCAAAAAACCAGTGAAAGCACTTTCAGAATAAGAGCTCCAAGATATATAATTAAAGCCAAATGTTTCAGCAGAAACACGCATTTCCAACAACCTGAACATATATGCATGCTTTGTCCAACCAGGACTAATAAGATTTATGTCCTTCTGCTAATCTAGATGATTATTTATTATTTTATTTTTAAACAAAGGAATTAAACACCTAGCATAGACATAAACTTCTTGGTCAAATTAAAACACAGACAGTGAAATACAACCATACAGATTAAAGAATAGCAGCTTGAGGGTATTTAGCTAGCTGATTTGCTAAGGGGTGAATGCCAGCCTCTTTTACACAGGCTCAAATCACACTAACATCACACTATCCCCACTGACGTCTGCAAATAGAAGTGAGAGAAAATATAAATCCATGTATTTCTTTAGTACATAGATAATATTTGTTTACAAAGGGAGTATTCCTATTCAATTAAGAACTACCTTTGTAATTCCAAAAACACTGCACATTTGGGAGTGGGACCAGGGCATGGGCGGTAACCCACACTCGACACCTATCAGGGAGCATTCTGATCAGCTTTGCAACATCCCTGAAGCCCCCAAATCCTAGTACTTCTACATCCTCCATCCACCTCCCCGATTTGACCAGGTTAAGTTGCACATGAATTACCCAGACATAGTCCTACCTGCACAAAAATAATTTAGTTCAGGAAAAATCTCTCAGATTATAATCAGTCTCATGCCTGTCTATTCAACAATATAAATGTGAAGAAGGCAGCTTTATCTCAGGCAAGATATTTTGTCTTACTTAGTACCTCTGCATGTTACAAGCAATCCATCATAACTCTGAAATCCCAGCGAACAATCTGCTTGAGAAAACACGTCTAAACATTTATTCCTTGTTTACCCCTAACAGAATCTAAAACTGACTTGTTTTGCTTCTGTTTTATTTAAAGACAACCAATCTGATAAGATCCTCAAACTAAAGTTTCTAGAACTCCCGAACATATTCCCATGTAGATTGTAAATATAGTTTCTGGAAGTTTGCACCTCCATATAGGAACTGACACAAAGCATACACTGTGCTTACTTAAATATGGAACATTTCAGCTCTCGGCAAATCCCCATAAAACGTATGCTTCAAAATAGTTATCAGTCAGAAGGTTAAAATCAATATATTACAAGACTTCTGTGCTAAAGAACATAAGTATCAATTTTTAGTATTTTAATCCTTGTAGCATAGGGGGTTATACTCCACAATCCCAGGCCAGCATCTTGAATAAGACCACATACAGTTCAGAATCAAGGCTCCTGGTTTTGCGATCCATACAACCCCTTTTTCACACGCATTTCCACTATTTCTTAAAAGTACGCTCACAGCTAATCTTCTATTAACTTTCAGAAACACAGGCAGCACCTTCAGTAATGAAATATTGAAATACTAAAACGATGCCCAGTTTTAGCCAATCAGTTTTGTTTTTCCAAAGGAGTTTCACCTGACCCCAAAGATACTGCTTTACCAAGCAAACACAACCCACCAGGCCAGCAAAAAGTGATGGTTTCCCCCCCTCATTTATATTTGAGCCAGTCAGAATTAAAATCTTTCCAATATTTAACAGGCAGTGAATTTGCTGATGTACCAATTAGCACTCTGCTACAAAGAACATACTCCTAATTAATAGCTGGCTTATGGAAAGAGCGATGTTAAGGATTTGGTCATACCTCCAGACGTACCAAAGAAGTGTGAAAGGAGCTCTGGCTGATGTAAAGAAAATCTGTCTGCACAAAGAGACAATGTATTTAGCATGTGTCAGCTGTAAAAGGAACTTAGACAAATGTAATGGAGGTATTTCCACATAATTTCTGTTGTATCGTGTAATCCTGGACATCTGCTTAGGGTAGGTCAGCTTACTCAGTATTTGTGGCTGCTTTTTTTGGCGTGTCCTTAATAAACATGAAGTGACAATAACAGTAATTTGCCCTTACCTGTCTGAAACACACACACTTTAAATAAACTCACAAACCCTCCTGTAAGACCCCCTTCCCTCTGGAAATGTCCCAATTTCTCCTTTTACCTTGTGAAGGAGGCCAGCGCAAAAAAAGATGTAAAGTACAGCCACAAAACACAGCCACAGAGAGAGTTTGTATGAATCCTATTTTAAGTCAGAGCTACATGTTACGAAACTCCAGCGCACCTTGCGAGTGACCTACATTGCGGGACTGGAACCCACTAACCTACAGAACCACTCGAAATCCCACAAAATAGGTCAGTGGGTTTCCTCGTAAGAAGAATTACACAGACAAGGAGAGATGCACATAATAAAGGACAAGCAGAGTGCATCTTTCACTTAACGTAGGAGCACGCTGAAACCCTATCTCTCGCCCTGCTGCCATATTACTGCACACATGCAGGATTTCCCACAAGTGCTGTGAACTCCTGTGCTTCTCACCAAGGGACCTTGGAAGAGCCTGTCTGCTCATTCAAGCCCGATGGAGCAGGGAGAAAAGGAGCAGCACCACAGCAGGGAACAGCGAGCCTACAACAGCAAAGCCATTTAATTCACATTGCTAACGCAAAGTGAGTCTCTTGGCAGCCAGGGTACAAGTGACACCTGATTCAGGATCATCAGTGAACAACCCTGGAGTTACAGCAGTGGTATCCAAGCTATAGAGCAAAAGCTGGATGTAGCCAGCCAAAATAATCCACCTAGACCACAGCACACTTCTTGACTCCTTTCATCCCTCATGGGTGTTGGGTCCCATACATTTTTTTCAGAGACCTAACAGTTCAGCTCCACAGCACCACGAGCTGCTGGGGAACACCTACATGCAGCACAGGGCTGCGAGCCAAGATCCCACTGGAGCCAAGGCTGGCTGCATCTACCACCTCCCTGCTCTCAGCTATTGCTCCAGGCAACACTGCACTCTATTTGCAGTGCAAGTAATGTCCCACTTACTAGATGAACCCACATCAGGGTGCAAATGCACAGGTCAATCATGCAAACACAGCAGCCCCTCCGCAGCCAGCTGATGGGCACATGAAACAATCAGGGCAATTAAGAAAGGCATGCAGAGAAAGTTGCCCAGCATTCCTCTGCCTACCACTTCCCCACGAGGACCCGCCAAGAACGAGGGCCAGTATCCCAGTGGATGCAATGTCTTTACAGCAATAAAAGAAAGTTGCGTGCCCTCTCCTCCTACATGCATATACATACTTTGATTTAGATTCCCGTCTCCCAAAAAAGCAGTCTATGGAAGAAGGGAAAAATTACTAATATGCAGTGTGGATATTATCAGTGATAGATTAACACACTCAGTGTCACAGTTTATCAATTAGATCTTTACACAGTCTCCAACAGACAGAGATAGATCTTTAAACCTTACCATCCACAATCCTTTAACTCCAATGGGTAGTCCACACAAACACTGTAACACACCTTAACCACACAAAAAATTTTTATTGAGCATAAGTGTTATTTAACATAAAGACTCTTTTCCCCCTAATAAAAAAGCACCCCAACAGGTATAGCTTTTATTCCTTAATAGGATCCTATCCAAGTGGTAGAAGCAAAGTACCTATGGGGTTTGTAACCTACAGCATTTCAGGCCCCAAAATTTGGCAGCCATAGTGAAGGAGTACTGCCAAGGTGGTGCACATCAATGCTGAGAATCCTCCCTGCTGAGAATGATTTCCCAGAGGTGCTGAGACCCAAGAGAAATCCTGGGGTGATGATACTGAGATCATTAATGCCAGAGCCAAACATCAGCAAAGAGCAAATCAGGACACAACTCTCATTTCTGTCAAACAGCAAAAGTACAAGACACAGATCTTAGGCCAGTGTTACGCTTGCACCAGGATGACAGATAATAGCTGATCTGAAGCTGAACAGCTTCATCTGCTCAGATGAAGGCTCACAGACTAACTCTATGCTAGATAAAAAACATCAGTGTAGCATGAATCTGTACTAGTAGTCAGTTTATAATGGATCAATACTTCAAGTCCCATGGCTGAAGCACCTGGAGCCCAGCAATATGAGTCATGAAGTCAAACTTACTGTATTGTCAAGTCACAGCCCCAGAATGTGGGGTTTGCTGCAAACCATCAGCATTGTCTGCTTGTAAAATGCTAGGTTTGCAAAAGGCTCGTCCTGTCCTTAGCTCCCATGCCCTGGTGTGTTTGCCAGACCTAGCAAAAGTACTCCTCATCTACAAATTCAGAAAATAACAGCTAATTACTTTTAGACAGTGCTAGTAAAGAAGGTATGAGACAGAGGTCTTCAGAACTCCTTGCACGTGGGCAAACGTTTTGCAAATAGGTATCGTGCATTCCAGCGCCTAGAACTACCTCAGCAGAATTTGGCTGCTCCCATCCATTACCAACAAAGGAGTCCCCAAGGGGGCACATCGCCAGGAACTGGATGGCCCCACAGAGCACTGGCATGACCCCAGGCTGGTACAGACCACGCTCCGCTCCACCTGATCCAACTGCCATTCAACTTCAGCAATCAACAGCAAAAACAGGGACGATTTAGCCATAGATCTAAACAGCCAATTAATAAAACAAATATTCCAGAGTAAAGGCACCTACATCCCTTCCACAACAGCTTTTTCCAGATGAGTCATGTACACCGTTTTTATAGAAAATAGCCCACTTAAAGGCCAGCTATGATGCTAAATAAAACCCACCTTAATGCAGGTGAAAGCTATTTAACTTGAAAGAACTGAATGAAACCACTTTGCTTCCAACCTACACCACAGCTACACACCAAAGGAAGCATTTTGATAACAGTCCTGCAAATCCATGGCAAATAAGCAGAGCATATATTAGTTACATGGAGGTCAGGATCATGAGCCTGATTCCTCATTCCAGGAATAGCAGGACTATCTGGTGTCTATTCTGGTCAGCCCAGCTTGGATGCAAAACAAGAGAATACTTTTCAATAGTGACATGGACAGTAGCATATGTCCTTCAAGGTGCTAGCTTAGATCCTGCCAACATGCAAAGGAATCTTCTGGAGAACTGATGGGGAATGAAGGCCAGCACATATCTGAAAAATCTGTTCCACACAAGAGAAAATTCATTTTAAAATTATGGTGAATAGTTTCAGCTTGACCTCCTCTCAAAAGAATGGCAGAAGAGCGAAACAATTGATGTACGCTCCTTGAGCACTCCACAATGAAAGATACGTCCAAATCACTTGATGCAAACTCCAGACTATCCACTTTGGGTGTACGGGTATTAGCAACAAATACAACAGAAATGGTTACTAACTGCGTGCCTTGTAGAGGACACACACGCTACAAGTTGCTAATTTTGTACTAAAAAGTCCCATTGTTTTGTTAATTTGCATGTCAGACATCCAGTTGTTGCTCTTGCAACTTCCACTGACTTTTTTTAGTGCATTTCTCTGTAATCAAGGCATATTCATGATAGAGGGAGTGAAGTTCAGACAAGGAAAGCACTTATCCTAAAGTTAGAGACAAATTAACATCAGAGAAGTTCCATCACCTCACACTGTTTGCCTATTCATCCAAAAGGAAAGATTCCGAAAATAGTAACTACCTCTGTGAAATCAAAAAGAGGGGGGAAATATTCTCCTTCACAATGATGTCTGAAAGCAATCTCACGTAGAAACACTCTGTGCAGCCGCGCCTGGGAGGAGAGAGGAAGCTACAAGAAGAGGTGTACAGGAACACACCGTACGGAAACCATCAGAGAACCAAAGGGGAAGAGGAGCAAGAATACCATTAAGAAAAACAAATGGAAGCAGGAAGCCATCGTCTACCCTCAAATAGGAACACACAGCTCCCCATAACGGGAAATACAAGGCCAAATTCCGCCCTCAGATTCCTAGGAAATCCAAAGTAAACTTTCCTTCCGCGTTTGAAGAAGTAATGGATATTGGAAGGAAACATGTCCACGGACTAAACTTCCCAGCAGAAGTTTTAATTCAAGTCTGCTCTGGTGTACAGGAGCTGGTGGGGCTACACCAGAGCAAACCACCCAAAGAGTTGCAGGACACAAGTGGAAATGATGGTTCCCTGCGCCATTACACCAATACAAAAACCTCCGGGAAAGAACACAAAACACATTACCCATTGCTCTCTCCCAAGCTAGCCAGTTAAATCATCATCTCACTCAACTGAACGTTATATTGAACACAGCTTATGTATTTGCTGTGATCCTTGCAGAAGGAAGACCGTAGAAAAATACTTGCCTAAATAGAGCATAATAAAGTTTAATCATAAAATAGCAAGAATAAAGTTGAGGAAAGGGAGTTAGTGACATACTGTAACAAATCCAGCATTCAACTAAGTACTACAGATTTAATGTAATCTTTGCGCGACAACTCCCAATTCTCTCGAGATGGATTTGACCTCATTTTTATTTAAAAGTGCAACTGAAACATTTATAAACAGCCCCTTGAAAAAGTATTCAGGTACAATTTAACCATTTAGCATCTACAGTGATTTTGACTTGGCAGGTCAACTCTAAAACTGTGTTTGAAGCTCATTTTATGAGATCCTAGGGAAAGGCGATAGTTGGATCTGAGAAAGTAAAACTTCTAACCACTGCCAGCCATCCCTCCCACACACCAATGGATTATATCAAGCCTGAAAAAATACACACACGGTGAGAATTAGCTAATGTCCTAACTAGTTCTCAAATCAGAGAATATTTATCAGCCAAAGTAAATTCTACAGCAAATAACTGGCTTCACAGTGGAAGGGAGAGGGGGAAGTAGGTCATACCAGATCTTAATTAAAAAAACTGGGTATACTGTCATTGCACACAATAATTTGATGAAAACCAGTTACCTCACCACATCTATGATGTCTATCTTTCACTACTTCATTGAGGTTTTTTAAAAAGTGAGTTTGATAAATTTCCGGTAAGTGTTACTGAAGCAAGCCTTAATGAAGCAAGGCAATTTTAAATGTGGAAAAGTGTCATCAACTTGTCAAACTGCAACTTAACAGTCAAGCTCATCAGACACCTTATATTTCAAGTAATAAATTATCAATGATAACTCATTAAGTATCTTTCAGTCATTTATTTTAAAAATTCTGAAGAATTTCCCCTGCATCAACTCGTACGTCACGTACTGTTAACACCCAAAGCAATACCACAACAAAGAACTCTGACCTCCCAGGTCTTCTCAACATACGACGCTCACTCACGACATTCAATCACTCCTGCTTTTGGTTATATTTATGCATAAATCATATAAGTATGCAAGAAGACATGATGGTCTATTGAATATTTGAAATACTTTCTCAAATTCTACAAACAAAAGCAAATTAAAAAGCAGCAATAATGAATAGAAAGCTGATGAATTAAATGAATTAAAATTAGAAGCCATTCATAAGGGTCCATTAAAAGCTAAATAGAAGTACAATGTTCTAGATCCGAGGATCACATCTGCAAGTAAGGCTGGCTACAGCTCTTAACCTGAAATCACCAACTACCACCCTTTTAAAGGGTCATTTACAAGAAAAAACATCCTACTACCTCAAGCAGTTTGAAAATATCATTAAAATAAAGGGCATGCTGGAGAAAGCTGCTGCTCTCAAAATGAACATCAGCATGGTGGCCAAAAGAAAATGATTGAGCCGGATACAAGATACAACCCATATGGGCTCCTACATCTCATTAAGGCTCTCCTCCTACAAACACCCATGCACATGCTTGACGTGACGCTGTGAGAACTCTCGGTGACTGCAAGGCTATGCACTGTAGTAGCACAGTTAAATACCAGGCGACTGCAGGATCAACGTGTTTCACCTGAGCCAACAGGGAAGCCAACGAAACAGAAAACCACAGAAATCAAGCATGCTGTGAAGGTTTAGTTGCATGACAAAACGAGATTGAACAAAGCAAGTGAAGAATCAGCTGTAGATGTGTACAGAACACTACCGTCCCAAACACCCGACCTTATGCAATGCTATAACTATGCCATTTAAAATTGTTTCAAGTTCAACACCTCTGTATATTTTGTAAAACGCACAGGGATACTTGTAACCAACGTGCCTCATAACACACACTGTGAAGTACTACAGCACTCTGTTGCCGTAGCTCAGAGCATTTCAATGGCCCGAAAGCACGCTCCCCATTAAAAATGTAGGCACTTCACATTGTCTAAAGCACAGTGCGAACAATGACCAACCGAACACGCTTTCACCTCCTTTGTCAATCAAGTCAAGACAGCCAAGTCATGCAAACAGCCTGCTGATGAGAGCATCTCAATACACTGCTTCACTCAAAGGAAGAAAACGACGCTTTTCACAATGGAAATCTTACAGACTACTTCCCCGGCAGAGCAGAGCAATGGGAACTCATATTTGGAAGATACAGTATGAACAAAATTGAAGTCAACATGGCAGAACAAATGAGAAGAAAGAAAAAGCAGAGCACCACATGCTTGTTTAAGCACCAACTGGTATTTCCAGGACAAACTTTCTGAACCCATTAACTGAGAGAGTGCAAGTTTTGGGTTGGTTTTTTTTTGGGGGGGTGGGGGGGGTGAGATTAAATTAGCTACTGTATGTCAGCTTCACCATGTCATAAAGATTTCCACAGTTACTGGATGCAAGGTAATCAAGAGAGACCTGACAGCTAAAGCTTTCAGAAATCCGCACCATTCCCACACTGAGCACAAAGCCGATTCCTTTCAGATGACAACAGACACCGAGAGATCAACATCTCGGGAAGGGAGTTGTTCTCGTGGCATCTTTAGTTTCAGCCGTTTCCCTTATTACTCCCTAATCCTCAATCATTTCTACTCCTGAGGAAAACAGCCCGCCCCAAACCACAGTCAGAACGTTTCTGGCTGCCTGCACATCTCCAAGGGGTCCTCCGTACATCAGTGACAAAAAAGCACATAACAACAAAAAGATTCAGGTCGCTGCCACATCCACGAAACATGTCTTCCAGCTCCAATTAAATGCTTGAAAGAGAATTTTTAAAATCCACGAGCTTTTGTACGGGGACAGAAGGGACTGCATCACAGGGGAACGGGGGTGCAAGCAGCCGATATCTGGGCAAGAGCAAAAAAAATCAACAAGTCAGCGCAGCCTGGCACAGAGTGAAAGCCGCCTTGAAAGGTGTGGACATACCTTGTGGAAGTGCCTTTCCTGACATCGCAGATGCTGCATTTGAAGGCTTCGGCGCTGTTCCTGAAGGTGCACACGCTACAATCCCAAAAGCCTTCGTCGGCTGCAGGTTTGGCTTGCCTTTTCGGCCTTGAGGAGGGGGAGGGAGAGGGGAAGCGTGTGTGTGTACGTGTGTGTTTGGGGAGGAGAAGAGAGGCGGCGGGAGGAGGAGGAGAGAAAGAAAACACACACATGAGAAACCATGTTACAGAGCCCCGAAACCCAGCGCCTGCTCTCACCGCCGCTCTCCCCCCGCGCCCGGGAACAGCCGACAAACACCTACCGGGGCCGGCGCCCGGAGAGGTGCGGTGCAGCGCCGCGCTCCGCCCCCGGCCCCGCGCCGCGGGAGGGCCCAGCCGGGCCGGGCCGAGCCCAGCCGGGCCGGGCCGGCCGCCTCCCCCGGCGCCCCCCGCACCGCGGCGGGGGCCGCCCCCCTCCCTCGGAGGGAGGGTGGGAGAGAGGGTGGGAGAGTTTGAAGGCTGGGAGGCGCGTTCCCTCCTCCACCTTGTTAAACCTCCCTTTGTCTGGGAGCAGCGAGTGCGCGGAGCGGGAGTGCGAGCGAGCGGAGCCGCCATGGCTGCTCTCACACCAGACCAGCCCTGGCACCGGCGGCAGGCAGGGAGACACCGGCACTCCTCCTCCTGCCCTTCCACGCTCCCTCCATCTTAGGAGCCTGCTCCCTCCCTTCCTTCCTCCCTCCCCGCCCGCAGCCCCCCCCGCCCCGGCCCCCCGCGTACCTGGCGGGGCGGCGCGGGCACGCCGCCCCCCTCCCGCGCACTCCCTCCATCTTAGGAGCCCCTCGCCGCCGCGCCCCCCCCCCTTCCCCCGCGGCGGAGCACACGCACGCAACTACCAGCCAGGGGCCTACCCACCGCCATCCCCTCCCGCCGCGCCAGCGCCGAGCCGGGCCAGCCGCCGCCGGCGGGGCAGAAGCAGGCAGGGGCGGCCCCCGCGGCGCTCCCTCCATCTTAGGTGCCTCTCCCCGCGCCCCCCGCGCCCCCGCTCACCTGGTCGGGCTCTTCTTGTCGCCCATGACCATGGATCGGGGCCGCCCCTGCCCTGCGCACAAAGAAAGAGGCGAGGGGGAGGGGAGGGGGACGGGGCTGCCTCCGTCCAGCAGGCTCCGGCTGCTCCTCACCCCCGCGCCGCCGCTCCTGCCGCTGCCAGGCTCCGCTCCAGACTAGCAGCGCAGCCCGGCGCCCTCCCTTCTCCTCCTCCTCCCTCCTCTCCCTCCCCGCGCCGCACGGGCGGGCGGAGCTCACCGCCGCGCCGCGGCCAATAGGGGCGGCCCCGCTGCCGGCCCTGGCGGGGAGGAGAGCGGGGAGCGCCCCCCGCGCCGCACCGCCTCCCCGACGGGTCCCACCCCCGCCCCGCCGCGGCCCCCCGCCCCCGGCCGGGAGCCCTTTCGGGCCGCGTCCCTCTCGCCCTCCCTTCAGGGCCCAGAGCGCTGCCCCCCGCACCAGGACCCCGCCGTGGCAGCAGGGCGGGCTCCTCTCAGGCGGCGGTGGCGGGTGGCCCCTTCCTTTCCCGTCCCTTCCCCCTCGGAGGGCTCGTCGCCTGCCCGTCCCCGGGGGAACGGGGCTGAGGCCGGCGGCGCCCCCGCCGGGGCCTGCTGCGGGCGGGAGCCCGTGAGGGGAGAGCTCGGCCGTGCGGCCCCGTCCTGCCCGGGCGGCGGGAGGGGCGGCAGGTACCGGCGGCAGGCAGCGGGGGGACGGGGGATGCGTAGGCCCGCTCCCTGAGGGAAGGGCAGCCGAACCGTGCCTTGCCCCGCCGTGCGGCTGCGCTGGAAGTTACCACGTAGGGCTGGGCAGCCGGGAGCGAACTCCTGGTCCCTGCCCTTTCCTCGGGCACGGGCTCCCTGTGCCTTCACCAATACCTCGGCCGCTCCCTTTAGGAGTTTGCTTTCCGCTTTGGGTCAGGTCATTGGCTCGTACAGAAGCGAAGGCGTTTCAACAGTGCTGCAGCAGTCTTCCAGAAATGTTCCCGTCAATCCCTCAATGATCTTTCAACTCCAACGAAAGCACAACCTCAGGTTCTGCAAAACTCCCAAGGTGGTAAAAAAGTGGCATTTCACAAAAGGCGGCACCCCTGCCCGAGCTTGGCCTTGCTCCCCCCTGCCCCTTCGAGCCTGTGGAAACGCTGGCATGGCGGGCTGGACAGCAATGTGCCGGGGACAAGCCCTTTCCCATCTTTGCTGAGCCACTTTTCATGAGGGGCCGGTTCCTCAGTGGCAGCTGCAGGAGGAGATGGGGGCAACGAACAGCTCGGGAAGGGCAAGGGTAATGAGCGATAAGTAAAGACAAAAGTTGTTTCAACTGCTCCTGGCTGCACGAGAGCAAGCCCTGAAGGCCAGACATCTTTTCACAGTGTTTTCCCAATTTCTCAGTGGCAACTAAGCCGAGCTAACAGCTCCCACCAGTGAAGAGCAAACTTCATCCCCAGGCAAGGAACAGTGCAGACAGGAGGGATGTTTATGGGCTGTGTGGGGCTGTGCCTGGGGAGCGGGGCTGCAGGGCAAGGGTGAAGACGCTCTGAACAAAGTTAACCTATGGCTGAATACAAGACAAAAATAAAAGAAAACTGCTACTTAAAAAGCAAACCAATGTAAGTAAGTGGCTTAAGGCAGGATACGTTCCTACCATAACAGGAGGAAAGCGTAACCGTATCCCACGCTTTAAAGCTTTAGTGATTTGGATGCACTCACAAGCCACAGAGGTTTTTTTCCCCTCCACCGATGCCCATCTGAGCAGTCAAATCATGCCGACAGTCACCTCTGGTATTTAATAGCTGCATGTAATCCACTTACTCCCAGCCCCACACAGGTAATTTAACCCTTGCTGGCACCTGCACCAACCGCTTCAACTGCAATTTGTACGGACGAAGACTTCCAATGACTTCTTTCTACGCCACGCAATTCCCGAACAATACAGCGAGAAGCAGACATACTCCAAGGGCAGAGTTAAGGTTGCGCAATTATCACATGTAGGAAGTGTCATTTTCCCATTGCATCTGCTGTTTTCCAAACATTTTTGCTCTTTTAGATTACAGCAGTAACGTTTGCTTCGGGAATCTGTGTGGGAACAGTAACTCAGCAGTGCTCGTGGGGTCTGGTAAGCGCACGCGGAGTCCTGGTGTGCAATCCCTACCAGAACTTCATGGCAATGATGGTTACGGGGACAAGAAGAGCATCGTGTTTGGGGACAGGGTTAGCAGAGAACCTGAGAAGAAGCACAGAAAGGCCGAAAGCACTGAAATTTTGCCTGGGGAGGAGATCTAGGCATGGTCTGACTCCCGTTTTCTGCCACAGCTGCTTCCCTTCACTCCCCATTGCCACGTTAAGCAAGAGCGACAGCCACCACAGGCAAAGAGTAAGTTATTGTGGAAACACCAAGGAGCTACAGCTCATTTTTAGAAAGCAGTTTATCTCCTCAAAAAAGTTTCAGGGTTGCTGTTTTCTTTTCATAGCAAAAGTTGTTTTCTTTCCAAAAACCTACTACATCCTTTATTATCAATTCCCCTGGAAACCTTCCTTCCTCAGCAAATAACGCTTTCAAAATCACATGTTAAAAGCTTGGCAACCCAAGTATAGTGTGACTTCATTCAATCACGTACATGCAATTGGAGATGATCATTCCCAGTTTGTTAAACACTCCTCAAGCCGCAGTTGGGTGTCTTTGCCTTCATGGACGGTTCCTGGAAGAGCACCATGCCCACCGGTGAGCTCACATGTTGATCCAGCCGGAGCTTTTGGGATGTGGGCAGCACTTCCCTGTTGCCCCCTCCAGACACTGATGCACCAAGACAGGAACCATTGGCAGAACTCAGGGCTGAAAATACAGACAAACTGAATGACAGCTGCCTTGGTGGGGTATTTCTTTCACATCGTGGTGTTAGCACAGTGAGTTATCCTGCCAGCCTCAAAATTCACTGAGGTGGCATGGGCAGTGCATCCCACTGAACATTTGGGGATTTTTAGCGGAACGTGGGCTCTTGCGTGCTCGTGATGCAGCCTTGGGCAAGTCATTTAGCACTTCTTCTCATTAACTATGGCAGTCTGGAATTGAAAAGTGAAAGGAGTAAATTTCTAGGCTCACATGTGAATCTATGGCACATTTTCAAACCAAACTCATTCCAGTTAAATGTTTTGGACTCCACGGTACTGTTCAGTTGGTGGTAAATCCACCTGAAGAAATTCCCACCCTTGCCTCCAGAAGATGCCACTTTCTCAGCAGTGCCAACGGTGCGACTCCTTGCTTGAGAGCACTCTCAACTGCAAGAGGATCCTGTTAACCCGCTTCTTTCCACCTCTCCCCTTCCCCCACCATGTGTATTTTTAACGACAAAAACCTTGTAAAGAGACACTGGTTCCAGATACTTCCAGGGCGCGACAAGAGACACAGCATGGGGCAGGCATGCTCACAGCGGCTGGGAGAGCAGGGCATGAACCTCTCGGCCAACCTGGCTGCCACGGCCTATGCTGGAAGCTTGTGCACAAATAGCTGTGCCCAGCAAAACTTTGGCTGTGCATCAGTATGTCCTCCCTGTCAGGTACAGAGATGTTGGGGTAAGACAAATGGAGCATGGTTACCCCTCTGCACCGGCTCAGCATCCCGATCTCCCTTCCCCAAATCGTCCCTCACCCCAGCAATACCACAGCTGCTTCTGCTTCTTTGTTTCAGCCCCAAAAGCAACCAGCGGTCCATACCCTCCACGGAGCAGCTGGCCAGGGATGCTCGGAGGCACATCCCCAAGCTGAGCACCCTGTTAACATCCTCTTCAGTACGGTGAGACCTCTGAAACCTGGGGTGCTGAGAACGCAGGGATAATTCCCTGCACCTGGACCATCGGTATAAACGGATTTAAAAATAAACCAGGACGCTAGATGTGCAGCCAAAGTCAGTATTTGTGCATGGGGTTCAATGCCAAATATAAATATTAACTTGAGTTTCTCAGCCCTGTTGGTCACTGTGGTAAATATGCATTTTTTTAATTTTGCATCAGATCTGCGTAACTTCTCAGAAGCGACTGCTGTCTTGAACAGCCTGAAGTCTAACCACTGGTAAATGACTTTTCTGTGGATTTAATAAGGAATTTGTTACACAGGAGTTGGAATCAGGCTCAGGACACAGGTCTCTCTATTAGTTTAGCTGGAGCTAAAAGGATCAGAAGTGATGCTGCTGCTCTCTGGGGCAGGGAAGTTGCGTATCACCACACAATTAGCACCTTTTAGCAGAAGTGAGTGGAAAAGGAAATTAGCAATTGAGGGTAGAAATGGTGAACCAGCTACACTAGAGCACCTTAACAGCCAGTATTCATTTTGCATGTCCTGCTGAAGGGGATTAAATGTGTTTGGCTTCCTTAGGTTTCCAGGATGAGGAGAAGACATCAAGGAGTGGAAGAAAAAGAGGCTGTGTGAAAGCCGGCAGACTTCACACAGAGTAGTATAATGTTTGCCGTACCGTGAGAGCATCATTGGCAAGGGAAGCAGGAGCCTATGCTCAGAAGCCTGGAAGTCTTCACCACAAAACAAAATACCAAACCAGAAAGCATGCGTTGGCCAGAGGCACTGGTGGCCAACTAACCGCACTCTCTCTTGCTTTCAAAGCACGGCATTCACTGCCATCAGCTTCAGGTGCTGACGCCAGTGAGAAGTCAGGAGGAAACTACTCCTGGAAGTCTCACTTAGCACTTGACAGCATCTTTAAAAACGTGGCCCAGGCTGAGTTTGTAAGCTTTTGGGGAAAAGCGTTGTGCTAGGGATGTGTAAACACAGAACTCCCTGATGGATGGCCCTGGTGCACCACAGAGGTTTATGCATGCTCCAGCAAAACATTCTGAGTTAACAAGTGTCTCAGATTAATACAGGGACACTAGGAGACTTCACTGATAATTGTGGGAGAGAAACAAATGATAAGGAAGAGTTACCGCACAGTGTGCCATTTTCCATATTTCAGTAAAGACTCGGAGGCACGTTCAGATAGGATATTTTTAGCTGAACTGGGAGCACAAGCATAGCAAAGTAGGCAAGGGATGAAGCAAGAAGAACCATGGGGCTGGAGGAAGATCATTGGTAGAGCTCCTCAGAAACACTGTCTTGGGATGAACATTACTTGGTATTTTCCTTAGTGACCTCATTAGGAAAAGGAGGGGTTGTACTAGTAAGCTGAAGATGAGGAGCAGAAGGTCACATTGGAAGAGAATAACTTTGAGAGAGAGCAAAATGGGATGAAATACAGTGTTACCAACTTAAGCAGCTGAGTGCTCATAACAGAACTTTCTGACTTGGAGCAGAAGCTTGTTGGTTTGGCACACAGGAGGGAGAAGACTGTCGCAGGTGTGACTTAGCTCTGGAGAAGGCCAGTCTCAAGCAGCAGGTATCAGAAGTACCAACAAATACAGACTGGGAAATGTATAATGGCACTGTATGGTGCACAAACAAGATCTTGTTGGAATTACCATTCTCCAGACGATTCTCCAGTTGAAGGAAAAAATGCATTCAAGCTGGGACAAGCACAGAGAAGAGTTTCTAGGACGATCAGAGGAATGGAAAGCCTATTTTATCAGAGAAGCCTCTGCAAACTCAACTTACTCAGCCTAGGGAAACAAAGGCTGGGAGGGGATATGACCACTCTTTTAAAAATGCACTGGGGAAGGAGGCAGCACATCATAGAAATGAAAGAGCTAGCAGAAAAGAAAGAAGAGCACAACTGATCTGTGCTGGACATGTAGGCTGGAAACTACACATCTGTTTCTAACCTTCAGAGGAGCAAGGAACAGAAACAGCCTCGCAATGGGAGGAGCAAAGGCACTCCATGTAAAGATGGACCTTGATCACTTACAGAAGGCATCACAGAGCGGAGCAGCTCACACGGTCCCTCCTGCCCCTGTGATCCTGCTGAGGTCAGACCCTACTGCTGTCATCAGAGGCCTGTCTCTCCCTCCTCACCCACCCACACCAAATAAGCTTGTCTGACTTGTTTCCAGCCAGCAGATCTCAGTAGATGCTCTCTCAAGGGAAGGGGAGAAGTACAGGGAGAAGAAAACTCTTCATCCAGCTTATGTGCCTAGAAATGGATTTCTCAGACTCCCAGGGATTTCCAATTTGCCTCTACATTTGATATGTGTGTTTTTCCTCCCAGAAAACTTAAAACTTCCGCTATTCAGCAAAATAAGGGTATTTTAAAAGTTTTCTTTTTTTAATATAATCTATTTGTAAATAGTCTTTCATAGGTTCTTTGGAAAATAGTTTTAGAACTGAATTAGCAAGTGATCAAATGCCGACTATCAGGAACTTCAAACACCAAGCCAAAAATTTTCTATCAGAAACAGTCTGCTGAAGAATAACATAGTAGAAAAAGGATCTGAAAGATGAGGAGCAATATGCAAGCAACAGCCCGCGCCAAGAATCTCCAAGGTCTGCAAACGCTTAAAATGCCAGACAGACAGGAGTAGAAAACAGCCTGAAAAGGTAGAGAGGCATAAAAACCTCTGCATGCAACAGTGTTAAATATAAAACTCGGCTGAGTAGAAAAGAAAGCCAGCAAAAACTAGAGGCTCTAGCTAAGCATCCTGCATGCTGTATTCTACAGATAGCAAAGGCTGTGCAATTTAAATCTGTAATCCCTTCCCAAGCAAAGAGGCTTTTGCAATAGCACAATCTGGATGTCACCAGCATATGAATAGGCATCTTGGGACTGCTCTGGAGAGCAGAGGTCAAAGTTTAGTGATGTATGTAGTTGTCTCCCTAATGGGTCTTATTGATTATTATCCATAGAAACAAGCAACGTCTCCAAATCTGCCTCCCCCTTTGTGCTAGATGCTGGCAACCAAGAAAAAGCACCTTGATCTTCTAGCTCCATGCCATTTGTAGAACAGTGAAGCCTGGGATGAGTAACGACACAAAGTTGCTGAATAGACTAATGAAACACAGCAGGTGGAAAACAGTAAATACATCTGTGTAACATCTGCATAGCAACGATACATGGGAACACAGTGTCAAAAAATAATAGGTAATAAAATACAAAAAAAAAAAATTAGGGTAACATGGAGGGGGGAAGAGGAAGGGAAACCAACAAGTCAATATTGCAATTCAATCACTTAAGTAAATTAAGTGTCGTGGAAGGGGCTGAAAAGTCCCAGTACAGATAGAGCCAAATTCACACTTGTCCAGCCACAGGTATCCCACGGAGGTATCTTAAATATTGCAATGAAATTGTCATATCTGTGACACAAAATTATGGTAATAAGTTGGTACCTTCACAGCACAGGCACAATTCTGTTGTGGAAACTTCAACGGGAGAGTCAAAATAGAAAAAGCACCAGAAGGACTGGACTGAAAGTACCAATGCTGTTTTTCCTATTCTAGTGAGCGCTGCTGCAGCAGCCAGCCGGCACAGTCCTGTGAACAGAGCCATCTCGGGTAGGGCACTGGGAACCCCCTTGTGGGGACACTAGGCTGATAAATAAGCAAGGGTAAGGGTGATTATCAGATCTCTTCAAACTTCCTGAGTTTGCAAGATAGAGCCAGAGAAAGGAGGCTCACTCTCGAGGCTTTGGTACTTCCACTTCTGGCTGCTGCTAGAAACTGGAAGTGGAAAAAAAAAAAAACCAAACCAAAACAACCCTGTCTACAATATTTCAGAATCCCAGAAGAAATCCCATTTGGGTTCAGGGTTAGAAACCATCTCAGGTGGCAGGAAGGTCCTGGCTGTCTCTGGAAATGTTTGCCCACCTCCATATGGAGACACAAGGCCATCAGGGCAGACCCTACTGATGCACTGCCTGAGGTCTGGCAGTCTGCTCCATCCATCCTCGCCCTCACCCATCTCACAGGCTGAAAAGGGGCAGAGGAGGTGGCGGTGCCGCTGGGCTCCCCTGGGCAGCCAGGGACCCAACACTGGTGAGCAACAGCCATTTCCCACTGGTGCCAGGGCTATTCCTTGCACACCCACCCTGGCACGCAGAAATAAGGGACGTGGAAAAGCCTCCCCACAAGAACTCTGTGCACACACTCCTGCCATCTCCTAGCTTGTCCTCCATGCAGGACAGGGATGAAGCAAGGCTTTCTGCCCAGCGTCCCCTGGTCCTCTCATGGAGGTGATTCCTGCTCCTGGCTCTGTGGGACACAGAGCTTGCTAGCACAGGTTATACAAACCTAGTTATCTACCTGCACATCCTCACATTGAAAAAGATGGGTCTGCACACCTGAAAAAGAAGAAATGCATGTGAGTATAAAGCAAAGTATAGACTGGGGCATCGATATTGAGGCCATAGCACAAACCAGATCAGCACTGACTGCATTTACGCCAGTGGAACTGTAACAAGGTGATCACAGACCCTGCCAGGGATGTCGTTATTCAATACACAGCTAAGTCATAGAACAACCACCCTGGCACACACTCAATTTTCTTTTTTTCAATTTGCCTTGCTCTGGGGCGTGCGAAGGGACCAGCTCCAGGCAAGCAGAGATGCTGTGCTCTGTGCAGCTGGCATTAGGATCACCAGCATCTGGTGGGAATGCAGCTACGCAGGACGCACCAAAACAACAACAAAAAAGCCTCTTTTCTTGTAAAGTACAGCTGAATTCCCTTCCTCCCATTCCCTTAACAGATGTCAGAAAAAACATGAATGGCTGCAGCTCTGTGCTTGACTCACAGCTTTCACACTAGCTGCAGAGCTGGCCTAGTGTTTCTGAACCCAGTTCTGGAAGGTGTTTCTTTTTGAAAAGAAAAATAGAGAGAAATGAAAAAAAAAAACCCCAACTCTTAAACACTTAATAGTAAACTCCTTCAAAAGGAAACTTGCTTCAAGCCAAAAAACATTTGCCAGGTTTCAACTAAATATGAATTTTCACGATGCTGTAATAAACACCTCAATATGGGGGTTTCAAAATGAGAATGCTGAGACAACTTTGCTCCAAGCAGTTCAAAAATATATATATAATATATAACTTCTCTTTTTTTTTAAAGAAAAATCAAACTACCCCAAGGAGACATTTTATGGTGCTTCAGATATATATATATCTATATAGATATATAGATATATATATAAAAAATCACAGAGAAAGCAAAATGAAAAGCCAGGGATTCATTTGTTGCCCGTCATCCCAGTTGTGCAGGAGGATGTAGGCAGGAGCAGGACTCTCTCCCCAGAACCAGATCACAGGTCTGGCCGCTATTGCAGCAGATTAACCTGGGAGCACTACGGGAAGGAAGCGTTTCCAAGAGAGAGAAGTGGTCTACTGCAGAAATGCTCTTGCAAAACCTACCTGGCCATTTTATCTTCTCTAGACCCCAGCCAGGGTTCCCGTGGACTCTGCAACACGCAGTGCTGATTTCCGAGCCCAACGCCTCCTTCCCTGAGCACCGCTCCAAGTGGTGCCTGCCACAACTTTAGGCATCAGAGTGGCTCCAATGAGGCTCTCCAGCAACTGATAGTGATGGCATGAGCCATCAAACGTTCCTTGGACTGGAAGAGTCTAAATTCTTGACTGCTCAGATGTTGAATGGCTTTTCTTGCACTTAGGCTGGTGCCTAAGGTGGGATCCTGAGAAAGCAGAGCTCTGGGTGTGAAGCGTGAGCACATCGATCCCTTCTCAGGGCCAAGTCTGGCTGCCTGCTTTACAGACAGCTGCTGATTTGTTTTGGAATGTACGAAAATGCCCTTAAATCCAATTTAGGCATTAAGGGAAAAGAAGCCGGGAGTGCCGTATGGTAGCTTTGCAGCCCCAAAGACATCTACAGCTCCTGAGGGGACAGCCGTGCCGCTGTCACCGGACCAAAACTAGTGTCGTGGTGCTGCCAGCCACAGCATCCCTGCAGAGACAACCAGTGGGACTCTGCTGCCAGAAGGACCGATGGCCTTAGGCCAGTTTTAATTCTGTCCAGCTCCCTCGTGCCATCGCACACAGGACAGATTGGGGAAAGCTGCTGCAAGAGAACAACCTGCATTTCTGCAGGGGGAGAAACCATGTTTGGGACTGCAGCCATGAGTTAGCTAAACTTGTCCAAATAAAGAGGGGGGGGGGGGGGAAGGTACTTATGCTGTTTCCCCAGCCTCAGAACAATATGTTTCCCTAGGATCAATTCAAACATAACAGGTTGCTATGTTCAGAGCTAAAATTAATCTTACACCAGGAAAATGAATTAAAAAAAAATTAATATCTTGCTGCATTCATTGCTAAAAAATTAATCTTGTGCTGAGAGCTTCCTTTTCTACTTTCCAACTGGCCACCTTGCTTTCATTCAAGGAAAGCCCAAGTAAAAATTTTAAACCATTTCCAGGTGGTTTTGGTTAAAGCAAACAAAGAGCGGTGAATTTTTTCAGTGCCTGGTTTCAGGCACGGCAGAAGGTGGAGGGTTAGCCAGAAAGAGAGAACCGCTGCTGCTGCGATACAGCCACTGGCCTAATTAGGTGGAATAGCTATTAGCGATTCCACCTAATTAGATAATTAGATTAATTATCTAATTAACTGAGATTGTTGTTAGACAAAGGCAGGTAGAGCCTCAGAGGTGATAAGGAAGATATCAGGGCAAGGTTACTCTGTGATTTATATTGATTTCTTTAACAGTTCAAGAACTCCCCTGGTTCCCACATTTATTTACCCTCATCTTGCTCCTCCAGGGTTACTTTAAAGTGATTAAAGCAGGGAAGGGGGGGGGGGGCTGTTTTTTAAAAACAGAGAAGAAAAAAAAAAAGAAAATTTCACTGCAAGTTCCCCCCGTGCTATTGAAAAGTCAGGACTCCATGGAGGGGAACCAGAGTGGGCAGGGGGAAGCCTTGCAGACAAGGACCACCTGTGCCCCCGCACTTCTGGTGCTTGGATTTTGCTGCGCATCTTCCCCGCAGACCTTTTTGGCTACCCAGCTTGTTTGTCTCTGGGGAGAGAGATGACCTGTGAACTAATGATGCTCCAACACCGAACGGTAACTGTGGTGCTGGCAGATTTTTCTCCATCAGTTGTTCTTTGCTTGCAGCGCTGGTGGGAACCACAAGCCAATTAAGGAGGCTTCATTGCGGTAGATGTGGCATAAAAGTAGCATTAGAGCATCCTGTCCCAGAGACCCAGCAGTCCTAAATACCCAAGGGCTAGTGCAAGGCAGGTTTGCATAAGTTTAATAAGCCAAGTCCTCCTCGCTCAGGCGTGAAGCTAATATTATGCCAGGCAGACCCGGGTGCAGGAGGCACAGTCGGAGCCTCTGGCTTCCACAATTTGAACTGCCTGCTTTGAATTTCACCACGATGGAGTCAGGCCCACAGTGGAGCCCAGATTTTGGGAGGCGCAGAAGGGCGTGCAACTGGATTGACCCTGCCCTTCCCGTCCTACATCTATTGTTAGATGCATCAAGGAATTTGACCCACTTTGGGAGTTTCTGGTGGTTTTTCACATTCCATTTGTCCTTTCTGACTAACGTTTCATGCTTGTGTGTCACAGCCCTGGCTCTGCTCCCTGTGGTGGATACTCAGATTGCTGGAAAAAGATCCAGCTGCTGTATCCCACTGTGTTTAGAGATTCTAACCTCCGAGTGGATCCAAGATGCTACCCACACTGGGTTTTGAGGCATCCTCTCCACGTGCCAGCTCCACCTAGCATCCTCCCTTCTCACTGAGCTTCCCTCCTCCAGCTGGCTGGTTGAATTTGGACCTTACAGGCTTTGCACACTCACTCAACACCAAATACACAAGCTTTGCAGACTACAACATAATTTTTGCAGAGGCCCATAAGAAGTGCAATCCCAGGTGTGCTCTTCCCTGAGCATCAGAGCTCGGCTGGTCTCTGCTCACACCACAGAGCACAACAGCATTTAGAGATCTGGTGAGTAGGATGACCTCCCCGTAGGAATGCTCACAAATCAGCCGAATGGCAGAAGAAAATAGTTTACACACCTCGTCAAGAGCTCAAAGGTGACTTACAGTTTATCTGCTGTAGCTTTGGCTGGTCCCCCAGCTAAACCAGCCCCTTCCCATTACAAATTCCTCACCATTGCTTCCCCTAACTTTTCCTGTGCACCCCTGAGGTTTCTCTTTCGTGTGCCCTCATAACGCTCGACTTCTTTGTTCAGCCTTAATACCTGTGTATAATAATAGCTTAATAACTTTATAATAGCTTCAGCCTGTCTCCTGGGAGGTACAGAAATAAACCTGTCTTTCCTAGTTGCAGAGACTACATTAACAGATCCATTATTGGTCAAACCAGAGTCATTAAAATTCTTAGCACCCATTGCCCCCGCTCCAGTGAGTGTGCCTTGGCATCCTTTTCAGCAAGATCCTCCACCCAGGCCTTAGCAGCATCCCGGGGAAGAGCTGCAGAGTATAAATGTCACGCCGGTGTCTCGGTACTGTGTGGGGCCGGGCTGGCTGTGCCCTGCCAGCTGTGCGGCTCCCACTCTCCTGCCTGCACCCCCCCATGCCCCAGAGGCCACGGCCGCCATCTCGGGCGGAACTTGCTCTTTCCTAACAGAACGTTTATGTCTCCACGGGAGCTAAAGGGTTGCAAGCGCAGACCAGCCACATCACCGCGAGCAGCCGTCCATCTGCTAAGAGTATTGGAGCAAGCGACTTTCAAAGCCAACAGACACTTTTTCACAGAGTTTTTCCACTGTAGAGAATATCACAAAAAAACTTCTATTTTGTTGTGTCATAATACTGGTAACTAAGAGAGATATTTATCATTTTCAACAAACCCTGAAACCCGTCCCAGACCTCGGGGAGGGAGCTCTTTTCAACCTGCCGCAGGACACGCTGCCTGGGGAGGAGAAGACCGGTCCCCAGCAGCCCTGGAGAGTCACCTCACCTCCAGAAAAGCTGCCCCCAACCATTTTGGCCTCCTCAGAAATCTGTCACCAGTGTGCTGAGGCTGTCCCCCATTAGCCAGCGGGATAGAGGGAGAGCACAGGCCAAGAAGAATGAGTTTAAATCATGCCCAGCAGCAGACTCTTAATCTCTATCGCAAAACCTGGCTGTTTTCATCCAGTTCAACAAGTTTGCAGGAACGGGGCTGCAAGAAATCAAACGACTTTAAGCTGAAGGCTGATCACCTGCAGAATCTAGCGGCATTAATGTGCTGATCACATTCAGCACTGGAGGGCCCGGATGGGCAGTTATGTCATTTTGAGGGCTTGGAAATCAAGCAGCGCGTCTCACTGCAGCCCCAGAGTCCAAACCCTGGAGGACAGTAAATCAGGGAACGGTGCATGGGCAGCACATTGACACTCCTCAGCATAAATATCAATTTTCACACTGTGGTCGGGTTCTGTAAGTGTAGGGAATTGGTGTGGCAATGGGATTTTAACAAGGTCTGGTTGTGATTAATTGCTTTCTAGGCAGTTCCTCTACACGACTTGATTCCTTGCGATCACTCGGTAATTATGAGACTCAGGCAAACTGTGAGGGACCACAATGAACACGTGCACAAAACTATCCAAGGCTGGAACACAAAGTTCCTTTCTGGCAATTATTAAAACAGCACATAAACATGGAACTTACCCAGAATGGAAGGTATATTGGAACAGGTAAGAAATATCATATTGCCATTAATGCCATACAGGACACTACAGCAGGATGGAGCCTATCTATGAAACAGCGTTGCAGCACCCAAGCAAAACCCATGGCCGAGCCTGGCCACCGCAGTGCAGCTCGTGCTGGGCTGCTCCCAGCCACGGTGCTGTTTGGGGGGGGACACCCATCCCGGGCAGGGGGAGGTAGGAAGCTGCAGCAGCCCCCACAGGGTGAGATAAAGCAGAAGACTGCAAATAAACTGAAGTCAGTCACTCAAGTTCCTGCTTTTACATCATCCATCCTCTTGCTTTCACCCCTGTGGCAGAGAAGATTCCCTGTCCAGAAGGCAGCCTGGCCACTACCCCAGTATGCTGGGAAGAGGGAGAGAGAGTTTGCTTTGCAGGGGAAGCAAACACCTTCCTCCAGCCGATCTCCATCGCTCTTTATCAGCCCACAGCTGCTTGCAATCTGGCCCCGCAGATAAGGAAGGCAGCGTTTCCCATCCTTCCCGTTCCTCCAACTGGTGAGGTCTGGCAGCTCTGTGTTTTCTGGAGCTGGAGACAGCAGCACTGTGCAGCAGACGAGTGTGTAGCCAAGTCCCACGGCTTTGGCCAGGAGGTGCTGTGGTGTGGCAGCGGCCATGGGGATGGAGGGCACAGCACGGCAGCACAGGCACACGGGCTCACACACATCTGCTCCGACCCTGCGGCCCTCCCCGTTCTCCAGGAGAGTGGCAAGGGCAGAGGCTGGTCTGGATCCGTCCTCTCCATCCTTTTTGCCACCCCCTCCACGGCTGTAGCAGTAACGCGGTACCCTCCTTTCTTCCAGCTTAGCAGTGTGGCTCTGTCAAGTGCATCCACTGTAAAAGGGCCAAATTCATCCCAGGTGTCCACGCAGAGGCTTAACTGGAGGGACACTTGGGATGGATTTAGTCCATTACACAGTGTGTTAATCATATTACTGCAGAAACCTGATGCAGTTCCCAAAGCGCAAGCCGGCAAATCCTCCTGGAGCCCGGCAGGTCTCGGAGCCTCATTCCAGCGTGCCAGAGGTTCTTTTATTCATTAATCATATTTGCTTAATAACCTTGTATCTCTCCAGCGGAGGGAACTGCCAGGCTCACACAGGGTAATTGTGGGATGGCTCTTCTGGAGAGCTGGAAGTACCAGCATCTTCAGCCAGTGCGTGTGGCACAGCTCCGTAGTAATTTGCTTCCCTGGCCTCAGCCGCAAGGGCACGGCGAGGGATGTGAAGCCCTGCGGATGCTAGGAACCCTTCTGACAGCACTTCTCCCTCAATCTGGCAGCAAAATTTATGACAGTGAATTTATGATGCTCTGGGTCTGAGCTGCCTCTTGATTGACAAGCCCGCGCGCAGCAGCAGCATGTTTAGTGCAGGTAATTACTGATGATGTCAAGGAAAAAATTGCAGAGAAGATCCTGTACGCAGCCTGTTAATTGTACCTGTTCCTCTCGCTAAAAGTTTTGATAGGTGTAATCCATCAAATATGCTTTATGTGACTTTGCAGTGGTTGACTAAAGGCCAATTCTATTGCTTTAGAAATCAATGGGAGCAGCACTGTTGCAAGCAGAAGATCCTGTTGGTACTTCCCATCTCCTGTATCAGCACCCGGCGCGCGAGGGGAAGGTGCTCATTCCAGAGCCAGCTTCTGTCTTCTGCTCACTCGCTCTACGCAGTGTCTACTGTCGCTGTCCCAGGAGCATTTTTTGTTCTTGTACTCTATAAAAGCCTCTGAGATTAGCACTCGTGTTGTTACAGCATGCGGTCTCACTTTGTAGCTGAGGTTCAGGAACTTCCCTTTGATTAGGCTTGTTGAGAATCAAGCTTTTTAAATATCCTGTGATTGTATCACTGAAAATCTCTAAATGGCACATTTTCCAAACTCTCTGCTGTTTGTGTGATATTTATCAATCAGCCCAGGGTTCTCCACCCCCCAGTACATCCGTTTCCGTACAGTATCACCTTGGTGTCAGGAGCACAGCAGAGTGACACCCCACTACAATCCCCAATGTATTATTTTCCCCGCTGTTGATCAGGGAAGGGATTCCCAGCTGGCAAATACTGTGGCCAGAGCATGGTGAAAGTGGTATATTTGATTGCTCGTTCCCATTCGGTGTTGTCCACCTAACCCACGATTTGGTTGCACCCCAGCAGATGATGCACCATTTCTTGGAGGGCGCGGAGGGGCCGGGCAGCGCCCGTGGGGATGCAGGGAGCATCTGGCGTCCACTGTTTCCTCCCTCTTCCTCCTCCCAGGCAAGGAGCGGTTTCACATCAGCAGCCTCATGGATGCAGTTAAACTGCAGCCTGGGCCGGTTTTAAATCAACCCCAGATGGTCCATCTCCTTCTTCCAGGGGGTGGTAAGTCCGCTTCAAGTCCCACCAACCTCGGCAGTGCTGGGTGAGGCCCCTCAGACTGGTAAGATGCAGCTTTTACCTGGCGTCCTGCGTGCTGCAAGCCCTGTTAATCCTCACGGGATGGATGATGAACCGTATTCATTTCCAGTTTACAGATGGAAAAATGAGAGAGGACAGGCACCCAGGGACAGCCGGCAACCACACGTGAGGGGTTCTGCTCAGGGCACAGCGAAACGCTCCTCCGCTCCTCCTCCTCGGCTCATCCCACCGGAGCAGCACATCCTGCTCCGACGCAAAGCAGAAATGACGCTGACGGAGTACGACGGGAATGTCAATGCTTTTCCCATCAATGGCACTCAGAGACCAGGGAAGGCATATGTGTCTGGAGCTGTGTCACTTCTTTCTGAAATGCACTATCTGAGTCCCTGTTCTGGAAACAGAAATTCAGGCACCTGCTGGCACATATGTATGGTGGGGAAGAACTTAGGAAATTCAATTGAAACGCTTTTAAAAAGCAAAGGGAAAGCAGACACCCTCCCAAGACAAGGCGACTGAAAAGTGCCTTGGCTATTGGGAACAGCTATAAATACAGACAGGCTGGTTCTGGTGGATTCATGGTATTGTTTAATAACATTGCTGGAAGGCTAATTGCATAGTTTAAAAGCAAACTTAATAAGTAGTAACTATGAAAATGTTAGTTCTGAAGTTAGAGGATTATAAGAAAGCAGGCTAGTCTATGCTGTGTGTTAATGGCTGAATCAATGTATTAGAGCAATAATCTGCACTTGGTCTAGCTGTATAAACCTGCTCAATATTTCAGCAGCGAGATATTTTTGCCTTGGTTCTCACAGAGAAAAATACACTCATTTATTTCCCCGAAATAGCATATTATGATGGATGCAACTGCCAAGCTATAGCTAATGGATGTAACATGATGGAAAACATCATTATTTAGGTGTGGGAAATTGTTCTTTAGGAATCCAGTGTCTGTAGCAAACCTGCACTCCTTGAACCTCAATTCCACAACGCATTTCAGATGTGGATTTTAAGTGACTGTTTCTAATTATTGTATCACAGAGCCCTGTCAAAATACCTTTTGGTGAATGGCAATAATGTGTGCACAGGATTTTAAATCGCGTCTAGAGAGCAGCCGTGTAACTCGATGCCTGGCCCAGCAGCAAGAAGACAAACGTGGTGACCGACCCCAGTGCTCGTGGGTGCTGCCGGTCCTGTGGCGCTTGTGCCCCCACCCTCTTACAGCGAAGGCACCTGGGGAGACGATGCAGCCGGCAGCGCAGATCAGGCTGGTATCGCTACATCTGCGAGAGGCTGCTCCCAAGGGCCGAGCATCTCCCCAGGGCTGTGCATCTCCCGTCTACCGCAGCACGGGTACCCGAGGGCCACGCTCTGGGCGTGAGATGCCTGGCACTGCTAAGAGATGTTCCCAGCTGCAGAGGGAAATTGTAAGCTCCCCGGTGACACATGGCACAGGAGCAGGGCTTTTTCTGAGGGCTTTTTTTCCTGTAGGAAAAAGAAAAGGAGCGATCAAGTCATGTGAGTGCTGGTTACAGTGATGTGCCCAAGCAGCCCAGCTGCTACAGAGAAAATTCATTCCTGGTTTGGGATTTCCCTTGCTACCCAGACTGATGGAGTCAGCCTGGTGTAATGCCTGCGGAGAGCTGCTCTCTGCCTGCCGGGGCTGAGGAAGCGGCCCACGCTAAGCTTCCTCTGGCCATTTATTCACAGGCCCACACTGACTCTCTGTGATGCCCCATCACATCACTCAGCCCGAGTGACACAGGCCAGAGCCCAGCAGCCCCAGCCCAAATGCACTTACTTGCAGTTTACACAGACTTCCCTGCAGAGGAGGAAACCCCTCTCTGCTCCCCCAGCAAGGGCATGAATATAAACACGTGCAGCTGGCTCCCATCAGCCGTGCAGAGGCGTGTGCTTCAGGTGTTTGATAAATGTTCCTTGCTTTCTATGAATGCTTCTGCTGTGTATCAAAAGAGGCATTAAACCTGCCTCTTCAGCCTTAGCAGGGGCACTCCTGACGGTTTCGGCTGTACTAGAATAACATGCTTTGCTACTTCAGTGCTCATTTGTGCTCCTGGAGGTGTACAAGCAACTCCCATTGAATCTGGTCTGATCAAAGGATGGGTTTCTGAGCACTTCATGGGTGCCTTACCCAGTTTTGAGAGGAGCACAGCATCTAAAGGCTGGATGCTTTGGGATGCTGCCAAATCATCCCTGTGCATAAACAGGAGGGAAATTCCAGCTGTAGTTACGTGGGCTGAGCCCTTCTGGTCACTCAGGCTTGGCTGGCATCAGAGCAAACACCAGACCTGGCTCTTACCAATGCTGCTAGCATTGAAAGCAACACTGTCTCTCGTTAGCTGTTTGGGAAATTAGCTTGTACAAAACCTCCATCTCCAGCAGTCTTGTGACTGTCACTGTCGTGTATAGAGTCCTCTCTTGCTTCTCCAAATCGCCCCCAAAAGCCTGGTCCATGCATAGCCTCAATGACCACAGTGCAAACAAAATGAAGCGACAAATAATTGTTATTTTAGAATCCCAATTCTCAGATCACTATCACTATTTCTAGCACCCACTATATTTTTTTAAGCACTTGGCAGAGTCCTAACTGTTAGAGGAAAACTTACTGTGCTGGATCCGACAGGCTGAGAGAGGGGATGCTGCTGCAGCTCCCAGCCCCCAGCAGGCACATGCACAGAGTACATGGATACAGTACACACACACACATACACACACACATATACACACACATATGTACGTGGCTGGCCACATAGATCACAGACAGGCACTCGGGGCACCCACACAAATGGAGCCAGCACCAGTGGCCTCATCCTGCTCCCCTCTCCGGCTGGACAGAGTGGAAATCCGCTGGTGACAATACATGTGTACAAGGTGGGTCACGGACCCCTTCTCCCGCCAGTGGCAAACCCAGTCCCTGCACAAACCATGCCGGGGAAGCTGTCACACCGGGAGCCGGCCGAATGCGAAGCCTCAGCCAGCTCGCAAGAAACCGCTCGTGGCCCCTTGAGTTGTCCTCCACAGAGCTAGTACCTGTTGCAGAGCCAGGCTGGAAAGGGCACTGCATTAAGCTGTTTAACGACGAGAGCGAAGCTGGCGGGAGGAGGAGAGCCGTGCCGCAGCCCCTGCCACCCACCGAGCAGGGAAAGCCACCCCAGAGGCAGCGCTCGCAGCCCGGCAGCCGGGGAGCCACGGCCACCTCCTGTGGGTGCAGCACCCACGCAGAGCCAGCCCCTCCACCTGCACCCCCGAGAGCAAACGGCCCTTGTGGGGGGGTACCTATGTCAAAGGAATGGGGACACCCCCCTCCAAGCAGTTGGCAACACCCAGGTCAGGGCATTGTTCCTGCCACGCTCTTTGCCAGCCGGCGTGCACGGCAAGGGCCTGCCTGGGCTGCTGAGCAGCTGCTTGCAGAAGTTTGTTTGGCTTTTTTTTTTTTCTTTTCTCTCTCTCTCTCTTAGCTGGGAGCTTATTGTGCATTTCCAACAGCAACCGGGTGACCCAGGTGATAATTCAGCTGCCACTCGGCCTGGCACCGGCACAACTTGGACACATTTCAGACACCTGGCACCACGCAAGGAGGGAGGGAGACAAAGGGGATCGATACCCTCTGCCCCAAAGGCAAACAAACCGCATTGATTAACTCCAGCGGCCGTGGAGACTTGCAGAAATGATCTGGGTTTCAGCAGGTCTCACAGAGCCAAACTCCTCCACGTGTTTCTCTCCTTAGGGAGGTGGTTTGGCATCCCCCTGTGCTCCTTCCCCGAGGAGAGCCGTGGGGTGAGCCCTTGTTTGCTCCATCTCTCAGATGTCCAAGGCCAAACCATCCAGGAGCACATGCGAGGGTAAGAGGACCCAGAAACCTGCCAGCCCCCTGGGATCACTCCTCGGAGGAGACAAACATTAAGTAGAAAACACGTTTCTTTGCGACAACCTAAATAGGAACAATGCAATTACAAGGTTTGGAGACAGATGTGCAGAGAGAGAAGCAATCCGTGCCTGTAGCTGCCAATGCTTCGTTTCAGCTCCAAAGCATCCTCTGTTTGAAGCAGCTGAGCAGCTGCTGGGATGCACACACAGCTCCCGTGGCCATGGTCCGGGACCTCAGGCTGGGTCCTGCTTTTGTGGAAATGGGTCTTGGTCTGGGGACCTTTACGCGTGTGTTCTCCTCCTGGGGTTCAGCTCAGGTTCAGACTCTCCTCTCTGCCCCCCTCTTCCCCGCAGCCCCTCCCAGCATTTCCTGCAATTCATGACTCCATGCTCGATGGAGGTCAGGATTTAACGCTTTTCTGTAAACTGGTCACTCTGACCTGAATTCTCCTCTAAATTTTGGAGGTGCTGACTTTCCTCTGGCATAGCTTGGTGGGACACCCCCAGCCAGGGAATGAGCAAAGCTCCTCAACCCCTCTCTCAGCACTTGCCTGTAAACAGGTCGCAGCCCCCTGCGAGGGGGACACTGCTTTGTAGCACAAAATCCCATCCTCGCCAGGACCGACGTAGGCACTGAGCCTGCGTGTGATACAGCCGTGTAAAATGATGGGCGACCCCGATACAAAACCACCATGCAGGTAAGGCACTGCCCTCGGGGCGCCCCCCGAAATGGTGCTGGGCAGCAGGATTTGGGGAAGAGAGTGGCTGCTAACGGCGGCTCCCAGGGGCCGGATCCGGGCCAGCAGTGCCACTGGCAGCCCACGGCTGCTCTCAGGGGTCTCAGGGGCTTTTGCAGAGTTGTTGTGCTCCCGCTGCCTTTCCCTCTCCTCTCCCTTCACCCTTACACTGTTCTTCTGGCTGCCCAGCTTGATACTCAGCCAGCAAGGACATAAGCCACTGATAAAAGGAGAGAGGCTTTTATTTATTATTCAGCCATCTCCAGGGTTTCAGTGCCACAATGCATTACCCTACTTCCCATATACATTATTTATTTCCTGGTTCAACATAGGTAAAGCTAAAGTGAATATGAAAGATGTTTGAAGCCCATACACAAAAGACTAATCCAGCCCAGCTTCCCCAAGCTGAAATCCCTTCTCTGCTCAAAACCCGGACTAAAGATGAAATCCTGCTCCTGCTGAAGTCAAAGGGAGTTTTTAATAATGGATTTCAAGGGCTCAAAGCCTTAACAGATGTCTGAAGGAGGAGTGGCCCTGGATGCAGATGTCCCTCCCGAAGCGGGTCTGCCCAACCAGCCACCCGCTTTTGGGCAGCGCTGCCCCCGCCGTCTGCAACACAAATGATTACGAGCTCAGGCAGCACCGACACCAGCATCGCAAAACCAAAACGTCTTGGGATCCTGCTGCTACTTTTTTTTTTTTTTTTTGGCATCGAGCGTTCAAAGGGAAGCAAATTCAGGAAGCGGAGATGTTCCCGAGCCTTTGGGTCACAGCCTTACCGCCATCTGCAAAGGAAACAATCAAATTTCACCTCAACCCCGGTGAATCCCAGGCCGGCACCGGTGGCCGTCCCCGCAGGCTGCCCGCCGCGGCAGGAAGGCAGCGTGTGGTGGGCAGCTGCCACACTGCCGGCTCCCCGGGCTGGCAGGGATGGGCATCAGCTCTGGTCCTTAGTGCCGAGTTACTGTGGGCACCGTTTCTTTAGAGAACCACGGGGATTTCTTTGGATAAGCTGTATGTCCAGGAAGGAGGGAGAGGAATTTGATCCTCCACACCTCTGTCCCGAGAGGGGAGTGAAAAAAGATCAGCCGAGATTATTCAGGCATTTACATTTTGATGAAAGCCAGCACTCGCCGGGAGTTACCTTGCAGAGGAAATGTTCTTTCTTCCATCGTCCCTGCTGCAAGGGATTGACAAAGTCTGACAGGGTGGGCTCGCAACACTCAGCCTTCAAAAATGTGCTTTGCCACCCCCACACGTACAGGCAGGGACGTTGAAGGGGGGCTCCTCAGCGCAGGGACACGCTGGCTTCCCTCCGACCTTCTCCCACCCCTCCCCGCCTGCCACCCCACCATGGCCCTGGCACCCTGACCGGTAATTAGCAGAGCAAGTGCTATTAATGTGCAGCGTTTAGAGACCACTTAGCCAGCACTCCCCGTCCTCTTGCTGGGAGGTAAATGAGCCCCTTACCTGGGCCTGGGGGCTTGTCCCATGCGGTGGGGGCTCCCTGGGCAGTGTCCCTGCCATGGAGGGCTCTGGGACCCCACCTCCCCATGCCACCTCCACACCTCACCCCATGCCCATCCCCTGCCTCCTCACTCCAGGAATGGCTTTTGAATTCAAACTTCAGCTTTTTAATCCAGGCTCCAGCCTTGCCCAGAGGCAGCAGGATCTGGGGAGCTGGCACTGGGCACGAGCATCATGAGACCCCCCCAGTCCCCTCCTGCCAGGGCCAGCTCGGAGGAGAGATGCCCCTCACACAGGCAGGGTGCTGCCGGTGCCCGGCGTCAGGCAGGGATCAGCCACCAGCTCCCAAATCCTGTGTCCCCCTGATGCCCCTGCGGCTGCTCGGCCGGGGCTTGCTGCAGAAGCACTGTCAAGGACAGAGATTTGCTGGGCACCTCCGTCCGCCACCTCTCCTTGCTCTGCAGGAGCAGGGTCAGAAGGGGACGCTCCCCCTGTCCCTGCCACCCGCTTCACCTGTCACAAAGCATCGCCATGCCAAGACCAGCGGCCATCTCTGCAACCAGCTCCCGGGGGCTGAAACCCTCCTCAGATATGCAAGATCTCCCAGTCATGAGTGTTGATACAATGATTACCATGTTTGTTATGTTAAATACCACTATTTAAACAAGGGGTGCCCGTAAGCATGGTGTTAGGGAGCCCATGTCAATATTAGCTCGTGAGCAGCAGCAAGCAGGTAAGCTGGAACGGGTGAGGACATCCTCTCCCATGTGCCATGCAAGTAAAGCCTTCGCCTTAACTTTCGAACCTTCTTTGATCACTTCTCACAATTGTCTTGTCATCAGAAAACGGAATGTGGTTCTTTATAAATAACACTTGCTTTGATGTAAAATCTCTACGCTTTCTGCTAATAAAATGGCCTTGATTCAGCCCAGCCCCAAGCAAAGCCCATAAATATTGCTTTACCCTTCTTAAGAGCGTGCTTGAGTCCCTCCGATAGCAAGGGAAGGTGCGCACATGCTGCGACGCTTTGCCGAACGTGGGGAGGATTCATCACACGCTGCAATTTAACCGTGCACTTAAGTGATTTGCTGAACTGGAGCATTAAATGGGAAGCAGCGATTTCTTTTAACTGCCTATAAATACCATAACTTCTTCTCATAGCTGGAGCTATTTTTTAATGACTGGTGCTTAGCTACATTGAAGTTTAAAACCCCGTGGAAAAAAAAAAAAAGCCCTACTTCAGCACATGGCTAACACAAAAGCAACATTTCTTGTCCATATGGAGAACATATTGGCTGAACTCAGCTACGAAGCGACCTTTATCTTCGCTCGTGAGATGAGACCAATTAAGTCGGCGGTGGCAATGCTGCCGGTGAGTTATCGCTCTCCTTCCTCGGGCAGATAAAGGTCAGGCGTGAGGCGGGCGATGCGATGCGATGCTCACTGCGCGGCGGCTGGCTCTGCTACCTGTTGCCCTGAGACAACTGCGGATGCCCGCAGGCTGCTGTTCCTTGCATGGCCCAGAGGCTAATTTTCAGCTAATGGAGAGATTTTGGGCACCCCCACCTCACGGGGGATACTGGGGAGAAGGTCTTCAGACGCATGCATATATGTGTGTGTGTATATATATATATATACACACACGCTCTGGCACTGTGCATGGTGGAGCTCCAGACAGAGCAGCCTGAACCAAACCCCTTCTGCAGCCCTGGGGGTTTCTCCCCCCGCTGCCAGCCCCGTCCCACCGTGGGGCACGGCTGGGGACCACGGTGGCCTTCGAGCTGTATATCACTGCAGCCGGGTATCATGGTCAGGGCGCAGGGCAGCCACCTCCCCCAGGGGATGAATTACGGAGCAATAAACCACACTCGTCTCAGCAGGAGGGTTTTATGCCCACCATCAATCAGGAGACACAAACAGCTCCGTTCCCAGCCTGACTGGCAGAAAGCGAGGCAGAAATGGGTGCACGAGGATCCTGGGGATTTATGGGGGGGTCCCGGCCAGGGTAGGAGAGCTGGGCACCTCGGTACCCTCTGGCCCCGGTGCCCCTGCAGTGTAAAGCATTGCAGCGCCGGGGACGTGGTAGCATCTCCCTTATTACCCATCCAGCCTCTCTCGGCACCTGGGAAGGGACCAGGCAGAGGCAATGGCTGTGGCCATGGTGTCCTGGCTGCCTCGGGTCTTATTTAACCCACTCACATTGAATCTGAAGAAGTGCCAACAAACCTGGCAGCTCCCAGGCTATAAATACATGTATATCTACATATACTTTTGGAGTTTGTGCCCATGCACCTGATGCTACTTGGATCAAAAATTCAAATCAAATCCAAACCTGCCCTGAGGAGCCAAGGAGGTTTTGGGAGCTGGGTCTGGGGACGGCCGGGCCGGAGGCTGGCAGCAGCCTGCCCGCAGCAGAGACCTTGCAGGCGCAGTTTTGTCAGCAGACACCTCGCTCTCTGCTCATCTGTTTGATCTCTAATTGATAGAAAGCATCATGTGGAAAAAAAAAATTAAAAAATCCTCCTTGTGGAGATTTTGGAGGAAGGGAGTTGAAGATGTGCGTTTGGGGCTTGCAAACCCTGCAGCGGTAGTTAGATACCTAAGTGCCTTGCTGAACATGGCCCTAAACATCTGCTTCCCCATTACTTACAATTAGGAGAAAGAGCGAGATCCAAGCCAGCACATCCAAATGACTGTATCCTAAGCACAAACACCTGGACAGAGAGAATACCTCTCACCTGATAGCTGCTCTCCTCCTAATAGGTTTGTTTCCCTGGCGGAGAGGAGTTGCTTCCCGAAGCATCCTGAGCAGCACACTGCCAGCTCTCTGGGGCGGTCAGCTACAGACCAGCCTTCTTGTCAAGACATTAACTGAGATGAAAAGGCAATAAAACTACAGACCCTGGTTCATTCTTCATGAGAACAACCCAGATCCGAGCAGCAGAAAGACTGCAAACCTGTCTTCACTGTGGTGCAAAGGGTAAAAGGGGCTGCAGGAGTGCAGAGTCACCTCTTAACCTCGAAACCCCTCGGGATGTCCTCCCTACATTTCTTTGGGCAGCAGAGCTGCCTCGCACCCCCAGCAAGCAGCAGACCGTCGCCTCTCCTCCCGTAGCCCAGTTGGACGTTCCAGTCATCCTCCTGGCCGGAGCTCGCTCCCCCTGCGCTGGCAGCACGCGTCTTGCTCATTTCCATGGGATCCCAACACGCACTTTTTTTCTGCAGGAGATACTTCAAGGACATGAATAATAAGGGATAACGACACACCAAAGTACCATTCATGTATTTATGTACGGTCTTTTCCCTGGCTCCAGTTAGCTTCTATAAAGCCGTCAGTTTTAATGAGCATTTTGTTGTTACCCTGATGTCGCAGGATCTTATATCTTTTCCTTGCTCTGCTGTGAAAGTTTTCCTTGCTGTTGTATAGACGTTTTTCCAAGCTAAAAATAGGATTATCTTTTTACCGATCAAGTCTGTCTGGGATTATGTATTCAAAGAGCGTGATATAGAGACGTGGAATAAAGGTTTAATGAATCACAAAATTGAATTCTTTAGGGGCTGGCAGCATTTTTCTGAATAAAACAACAACTTAATGTCCTACGTGTTGTACTTTACGAACTGGGACCTAAACTTATCTTGTACAAAGGAAATTACAGAGGCAATCATGGGAGGTCTTTTATTAGTATTTCTTCTCTCCCCGGCACAGAGTAGAATATGAATTGATTGTCAGAGATGTTTTAAGTGCCTTTGATTGAAGAGATGATCTCTGATAAGCTGCTGGAGGAAAATAGAAGCCAACAGCTGCTCCATTTAACATCAGCTAGCCTCCAGTTCTGGCGGTTTGCTAAATAACTGTTTTACATTCATAAACACATCTCTGTGTCACAGCCACGCTTGCACACACCTCCCCGTTTCTGCGGAGCGCTGCGTGATGCCAGCTATTCAGTGGTGCTGTAGGAGAAGTTAAGTTGTGATGCTGAAAACACACGCAGGTCCTTCCTCATCTTACCAGGCTGGACGCTGACATTTTAAAATAGCCCAGCAGTTTCTGACGGTGCTATATCCCTTCTTAAAGTGGGGGAGAGATCATCATCCGTGTTTCAGAGCTGAGGAGAGAAAATAAGTCATTCGCTGTCCATGGCATTGGGTCTAGCAGACAATTGAGTCTCAAATATCAAACCTTTGCCATTAATAAATTTTGAGGGAGTTGCTGATCCCTGGATAACTCTGCCACACTTTCCCCCAGCTTGCAGTATATTACACCAAGTCACTGCCGGGCCCATTTTATAACTCTGGCAGCTGCTTATTCCATAAACCGCCTTTGCCCATGTCATACAAATTGTCTTTATTTTCATATCAGCACTTCCCATTCACTTCCCAGGCTGGACAAGGGCCCACAGCCCTGAGGTGCCTGGCCCCAGCAGGCGAGCACTGCCAGCTCCGTGCCCGGCTTTCGGCTCCCCAGCCTGCCAAACCAGGACAGACGTGGACACGAGCTGCCCCAACACGTGCGTGGGTGCCGGGGAACAGGCAGCATGGGTTTCTGTTGCCGGTGCTGCTGGGGACAGGGAGCCCTGGCCAGGGTCTGCACCCCACGGGGAGCATCCAGGGTCCTGCAGATATAAAATGCATCTAAATGACCTCCAGTTCATCAAGCAGTGACGAATGCATGGGTGTACACCTGCCATGCCTACCTTTGCATGCAAGAGCAGCCCTACGTGAGCATAGCTATAGGATAAAAAGCCGGCGCTTTCCAGCGGTGGGTGGCAGGTGACTCCCCAGCCCAGTCCTGTGACATACAGCCGCTGCGTGCACAAGGTCACCCCACAGATGCGGGAGCGGGACCGGAGCGGTGGCCCGGGGCAGCAGCCTGCCCCACGCTCCCCCCTCACCCGGCTCCAAAGCCCAACCTAAGAGAGGAATTTATGTCCCACAGCTCCTCTGCGAGCAGTGCCCTGAGGCACCCAAAATGAATCCCTCGGTACAGTTTTATTACTCAGTTCAAGGTGCAGTTGAAAGATGTTGTCCAATGCAGTCGTGCTTTTCTCCTCCTCCTCCTTCCTTGTAAAGGAGAGGAGGAAAACCAAGTTGCTGGCTGCCATCAGCACCGTCCCTGCCCTGGGCACTCCCGTGCCAGAGCCGGCACCCTTCGCACATGTTGCAGCCTGGTTTACTGGCAGCCTGCTTTTGATGCTGTCCTGGAAAGGCTCTGAGAAGCTCACAGGCCCTGCATTTAGCACCAGCAAAGCCTTTTCCAAAGGAAACGCTTAAAAGGTTATGCAAGAATAAAGCTAAAAGGGCTTGTAATTATTGAGAGTTGGGCAGGGGCTAAATTAGCCAAGCAGAGTCATTACCCACTTCAGATCTTGACTGCAAGGCAGCGAGAGGATGCACATCTCCTCGAGCTACAGAGCCGGTCAGTTCAGAGGCTTTACTCACCCCAGGAAACCTGGGTCTCCCAAACAAAGGGCAGCTGCAAACGGCCGGTCCTGCGGAGCGGCCACCTTGGCCCTGCTGTAGCAGAGCGGAGGAGCTGATGCTAAGCAGCTAAAACTTGCTCCAAACCGCCCTGACCTGGCCTGCCCATGTTTTGTAGGGAGTTTCGTGTCCTCTGATCCCTCACAGCCGACTGACCTTCCTTCTATTGGAGGGGAGCAGAGCAACCGCTAAACTTTGGGGTGCGGCAGCCCTGGGAGCGACTTTGCAGGCTCCTTCCCTCCTCTCGCCCCAGACTGCTGCAGCTTAAAAAGCCAAGGGGAAGATATGGCAGCTTTCGGCCATCACTCCTGATGAACCACTCGGCGAGGCAGAAACGACTTCTTCCTTCTGCCACAGGGTCTTTCTGCTGGAAAACATCCCCTGGGCTATGCCTGGCGTTGAGGGACCAGAGCAGGCCACGCAAAAGATGCCAGCTCAGACCTGTGCCAGAGATTAGTGATCAGACATCGCCGGGAGTGTTCCTGTCAGGAGAAACCACCTCCTGTCCGGGGCAGCGGCATGGACGGGAGTCTGACCCGATTGCTGAGGTCCCCGAGCAGGAGCAGTCGCGGCAGGGATGGGCAGGGGTTCCAGCGTGTTCGGGCAGGACCCGGGGCGGGGGGGGAGGCAGGAGTGGGGACAGGACTGACCACTGCGGTCAGGTCTGCTCTTACCATGTCTTCCTAACGCACAGGGAGAGGAGCTGTGTTTGTACCATGGGTAAGTGTGAGCTTATTAGAGAGATGGAGGGGGAACTGAAGCAGCACCTTCTACAACAGTAATGGCTCTCAAGGTGCTGGAGGAGAATCGCTTCAGTGCCCTGATCCAGACATACATTCCTTTTGCGATGTCTCCAGGGAATGAACCTGCCTGTAGCTGGAGGCCAGCACTGCGGCTCGGGGAGGCACCGTGCCAGGGCCCGGGGGTGCCAGCACGGTGGCTGCGGGGCACCATCCCCGCTCTGCCGGCTAGCAGCCCGAACGTTGGAGATCCAGCCGGTCTCTCCCGAGGTCTCCTCTACAAACCTGGCAGAATTTGGTTTCAAGATATAAGTTCACCATAAATGATATCATAAATATTAAACCAAACCAACCCTTCTGCACTTTGCCACGCTGGGAGCGCTGCCTGCAAGACGCACGTGTGGAAGCGCGGGCTGAATTTCTGAGCGCTGTAGTTATAGCAACAAGCGTTCTCGTTTATCTATCGGCAGCAGTTATGCAACTCTCGGCTGCACCTTGAGAAGTGCAACTCGCTGTACAAAGCCTCTGAGCAGCAATGGCAACCAAAAACTCATGGGCACTGGCAAGGGGGGTGGCTCTCAGGCATGGCACGAGCCCCTGGCTGCAACACGCCTGCGTCAGGCACCCTGGGAGCTCTTCAGCGACCTTTGCACCATCACCCATGGGCACAGACCCATAAAAAAGCAAGCCCTGTGTGCCTCCTTTGCTTTGCACAGCCCCCAAAGTGTTCAATCGACATTATGCAGAAACAATACGGACGCCTGCTGCTGCCTGGGGAAGTCAAGATCTGTTTGGTACCCAGCGTGCGCGGGTCAGCAAGGCACACCGGTGTCTTTAAATGGCACTTCACTGATTTTCTCTTCTTCACAACATGCAGCCGGGCTAAAGAGCAGTTCTCTTGTCTACAACTCAGACTCCTTGCTAGAAAATCAATAGTCATTTGGTGATATTCTGGCACTTGGCTCGCTGCATTGCAATGCCTTGGGAAGAGCAGTTCCGATTTGCCAGTCTCCAGAGTAAGCAAAAACCAGAAAGGGGCCGATACTCTCGGGCCATTTGAGCAGCACAGTCTGATAAATCTATCCGAAACTTCAGGACCCTCATTTTGTGCCTGTCCAGGGGACTGCCCATCAGATGGCAGAGAGCAGGCTGGAAAGGTCCCTTGGGTTTCCCACGTCCCGCCCAGGCAGCGCAGTGCACACCTTGCTGCTGCCCGCCTGATCATCCTAGAAGTCTTGGAAAACGAGGTGCACCCCTTGCATCAGCCTCACTAGAGTCTTGACAGGTTTATATGTTGGATTTATAGGAAACACATCCCAGCAACAGGTATCTCCAGCTGGCCCTAGTGTGGAGCGTGGATACTTTGAGGATCTGCGGCAGGAGAGCGGGCAGAGAGCTCCCAGGGCTGGACCTGGCACACACAGACCTGCTCCCAGGCTGCTCCAGAAAGATGACAAGGCACGAAGGGTACTACCAGCTTATGTACCTTAGCTTAGCTTATTTACCTACAGAAACGGAGAGAACATGAATTACAGAATTCAATGCTAGAAACTGGATTGCTGCTTCCAGAATTGACCCCGGATCTCTGAGTGGGCACCGAACCAGGCTGAAGCAATGTGTTTCTGTTCACTGGCTTGACCAGGGAGCCGGGGACAATGAAAGGTGGGCATGCCAAGCACCAGCTATGGTTTAAAACAACCAGAAAGCTTAAAATAGATTTGAGGAACTTTGAACCACAAAAAAAAAAAAAGCTGATGGCATCTTTGTTTAATGAAGAACAGAAATTGTTCTTTTCTGTGAACTAAGGAGGGTACCAGCAGGGCTGGATTTCAGCAGGTTTCAAAGGGCAGCAGACATATTATTTTTAAATTATAAATAAAATGTAATAGCCTGACCTCAGGAATACAATCATCTGCTTTCAATGCACTCCGGTTTCTTTAATTCTTCTCCATCAGCGCAGATATATGAACTGCCACAAATGCCTGCCACCTCCCCATCTGCGCGCATTACAGCCTGAAGCACAGGACCTGCTCTGGGTTACAACCTGACCGGGAAGCAAGTCCCTCCCGGAGAGCAGGAGGGGAAGGACATGACTCTTTCCCCTGGGTGCTGTCTGTGATAAGAGGAGAATTAAGACCTCCAATCTATTTCTAATGGAGAGGCTACAAGAGGGCATTTTGGAAGCAATTGAAAGGTTGGTAAAGGGGCTCAGCCAGGAAATGTATGGAGTCTCATTACCTTTTATCTTCTGAGTGCATAAAGTTTGCAGAATCTCTGTTTAGGTTAGCAGGAAACCTCTGCAAGAATTATATATGCTGCCCCCGTACTTATCAAGGGAGAAAGAGCTGTGCTCTATCAGCCAGCTGTGGGGCTCGGCGGAGATAAAGATATCCCCCTGCCCAGCAGTGACTTGGCATAAATCATCCTGTCCTCACGCTGCCATTACGCCTAACCTCTGCTTGGCCCCTTCCAATCGTCACACGATTTAGCCGCAAGAGCCAGAACGAAGGAGTGTGGCTGGGTCTTTTTCAAGCATCCTAGTGCTCTCCCCGCAGTGCGGGAAAGAAGGGAGTGCTTAATTTACAGTTCAGTTATAAATGCCCTGTTCTAGATAGCCTGTCGAGACCGCAGCTTGAATGCATGCCTAGATGGGCACCAGGAGAAACAGAGTTTGGATCCGGTTGGGTTTTAGGCTGGATCCCAAGGCTGGAGTCTGAGGGGCGGCTAGAGACCAGGCACTGGCTGGGCAATACCCTTTTTTCTGCAGACAACCCTCACCAGCTTCACGGGTGTCACCATCCCTTTGTGCCTTCAACCCTGGCTGCCTGTCATGTCCCACGGGAGGCCAGCGCTTGCTGCTGCCCCACCGCACCACCGGACACAACCCCCACGGAAACGGCTGGCTCCATGACACGCATTTCTGTGTGCCCCCCCTCCAACCTGACCTTTATTTCCCATAACGCTGCTCAAGCGATAACCACCAGTGATGGTGGTAACGGATGCGCCCGGCTGGGATGGCTGCGTCCCTCTCCAAGTGGATTCAGAGACAGGTAACGACACAAGAGCCAAGGGCTAATTTGAGCAATGCACTCACCTAGCCACGGTGCTGGTCAGTGTCCAACTCAAGGCAATTTTGGAAGAAACTAATATCTGTGGTCGGACTGCAAATATGGCAATTAGTCAATCATCTTAACCCCATGAATAGTGAGCAGCCCAAGACCCCAGCGGGCTGCACGCCAGGATCTCCCCTTGAGTAGGGACACCTCTCAAGGTTATTCCTCCAGGTTGAGGGAATCCTTATCACATCAGATACTCGGTAAGTGAATTGGGAATAAGCTCACTGAAACTTTGAAAATCTTAGTTAAGTGATATAAAGGATTGGTTGTGCACATATAATCCTTTAGACATAAACCATTGACCAAGTCTGGGACTAGGACTGGCTCCAGCCATACCTAGACTACTCTCTGAGGAGGAGTTTAGAAAGCAAGGGGGTCCTCTCCGAACCTCATGACTCAACAGGAGGGTCTCCCTAACAGTTTTGTCTGACCCTGTCCTCTCTGCAGTAAATAATCAAGCGTACCTTGCCATCGAATCTTGTTAAACCACTGTCGCATTTGCCATTGAACATTAGTAAAATACATTGCTGCTTCTCTCCTGCGAGTGATGTGCATCTCTATCACACCATCCGCAACAATTTCCCCCCCGAGACCTCCGACAGCCCCAGTCCCTCCATGGGATGCAGAAAACCACATGGGCCGAAGCTCAGGTCTGCCCTATTGCTGTTGCAAAAGGGTTTGCCACGACCCAAAGAGCGTCAGTGTTGCCGGCAGGGCTGGGATTGCAGCCTGCGCGGATGCAGCACATCGGCGGACCAGCCAGGCTGCTGTCAGAGCAGCCCAGGCTTTGTGTGGGCGACATCACCGCTAGCGTTCAGGGACCGTCACAGCCGTGAAGGCAGCGCAGCGATGTCCTCAGGTGCAAGAAGTTGGTGCGAATCTCAGGTTGTGCATAAAGAGAGAGACAGCCGCTGCCTGCAGCGCTTCTAAGTCCGGAGCGTGGGCAGCGGATGGTGCTAAGGGGACTTACAGCTGCCACGGCCACCCAGGGAAATCTGTCCCTTCCAATTGATTCAGCAATGATTACGAGGCACGCTATGCTCAAGAGACTGCAAATGGAGCTGTCTGGGCATAGCTATATAGTGTAAGGCCTGCAATATTTGCTGTCGGCCAATGCCACCAAGTCATGAAAAGTAGTGATGTATATAACCAAAATCCCAGAGGACTCATTGTTTTATGTAAGCTCCATACATACACCCAGAAAATAAAACTGCATGTGTGAAAGAGAACAAATTAAAGTCCAATTTCATCTATACCAAATAGATGCTACCATCAGTGGGAGGATGTAAGAGATATATTGGTACTCGCATAATTCCTTGGTGAACTTTTATGGGCCAATTGATAAAAAATATTCTCATGAGAGCAATGCACGTTATTTCTAGAGCTCCAGTATTTTACTAGCGAGTCAGTGCAGAGATGTGTGATTTACACAACGAACACAGAGGGCTACCTCAACATGGGTAGCACAAGCACGAGTGCTCCGTGGGGAGTTCTCCCCTGGAATCAATGCACAATGTCTCTGTTTGGCCTGCGGAGATACGACAATCTACACCAGGATTTATGTGGATCTCTCCTGTTAGAAAAGTAGCAAATGTTTTTAACAGCAACATTCCCAAGCAAGACAAAATCCAGTGCGATGAAGAAAATAAAATCCACAGCAGTCCTGCATCTTTTCTTACTATTGTCTTAAATGCCTTCAGCAGAGCAGAGCAATTTCCTCCAGCTCTCCACGTGTTCACAAAACTGAACATGAAAATCTAGATAACATATATTCATCTGTGTCTTCTTTCCAGATGCGTGGCACTGGGTCAAATTCTTGCAGAGAAACAAACTGCTCCGATAAGGCCAGCGCTGTTTCCTAAGGGTGATGTCTGTCCTCAGACAGCGCAGTGCAATGGTCAGCCGGTCCATGCTGCACGTGGGCACAGTCATATTCAAGGTTCCTGACACCTGAGGATCTCAAAGCACTTCCTAAATAGCAGTGAAGTGCCAGCTCCTTGCCCGGATCTGGCTGTAGCTCTCCTGGAAATCAATCGCAAAGGTTCCTCGTGGGACAGAGGATGCCATAGATCATCGGTCAGGATTTGCTTCTGGAAAACAGATGGAATTTGTGCTGTTTCAGATGAGAACTACATTCACTGACTTGGGCTCGTGGAGTTCAGGGGTAAAATCTCAGCTGAGAAGGCTCTGGCTCTGCCTGTTGCAGGCCAAGGTGGCACACAGCGCTCACAAGTGACGCTCGTGCAGCTGAAAGACGCGGTGGCTGCTCCAGTGCACTGGCTGTGTGTGCAAAGCCCTCCCTTACTTCTGTGCTCTCAAGGGACCGAAAATTTAAATAAAAGAAAACGAACATCAGTTTTCTGAGTTCGCCCACCAGGTGCAGTTTCTGATTTCTTTGAATTCACAAGTCCGGTCTGCGTGGAAGACAGCTCATTTAGTTAATTAGCGCTGTTTACATAGAAAAGAACATTCAAAACCAAACCTGAAGCAGCACAGGAAATTTACCCCAAAACTTGGAAACCAGGTGCTTAAATGATAACAGCATTTTTGCATTTTACTACACCCATGCCACCTGCCCCTGCTCTGCTGCCTCAGGCAAATCGCGGAGGCCCAGGACTCGGGGGATGCACCTCGCCATTCACCGCCGCAGGAGCAGCCGCGCTCCCGCTCTCCACCTCAGGCACCGAGGTCTGCAGGCAGAACCTCTCACCCCCGCGATTACGGAGGAGAGAAGTCCCTCAATTACGGAGAAGTCCCTCGGCTCTTCATGCAATGGAGGCTGTGAGGGGAGGGCTGTGTCAGGAAATATTTACTGGGGCTCAACATTCACCTGGGGGTTTTTTTATTATTTATTTATGCATCTTTGCATTAACACCTATCACAGCTCAGCCAATTTTCTTTTTTTTTTTTTTTTTTGCTTAAGTTTAGAAAAAAATAATCCAAGATGGTTAAATACAAAAACCTGAGGTTTTTATTTCTTCCATCCCAAGAACAGAGCAAGGAGGAGTTTCATGGGCTGCAGGAGGGGGCCAGCTAAGACAGCACAGCTAAGCCATGCATTGCAAGAGCATTGCAAACGCCCACCACTGTGGTCTCGTGCTCTCAGCAGCACGGCACGGATCCTGACTGCTTCGCTCCGGCGGGACAGAGGCATCCAGCTGGAGGTGCCGGGAGAAAAAGGATCAGGACGAGTCTCTGAGGAAAAAACTGCTGAACATGATGACTTTGTTACTTCTAGCCAGCCCAGTACTAGTCACCGTAATCAACTTTGCTGTGTTTTAACCTATTCAGCAGTTTTGTCTCTGCTCATCTGTCTGTACTAGCATGTGTAACTATTTTATTAAAGTCTAATCCAACTACAGAATAAATAAAAATCCAATAGTAATACTGAGGTCTAATTAAAGACAAAAACCTGTTGCCATCTTTCTAGATTAAACTGACTTCATTTTACTTCACAAATTTGCACTCATGTTAATCGGCCCATCAGGCTTTTTTTAGGCATGTAAACGACTCCAAGGGAGGGATGGGGGCTCCAGCGAGACACCCCCGGGCGATACGACCCCAGCTCTGCTCAGGCAGGTTCAGGTAACCAAGCAGTTAATCTTGCTGATTGCATCTTGTGTTGCATGGATCACACCTGACTTTGCAAAAGGCATTTCCCATGGCTGCTGACAACCTTACCTTTTTGCTTCATACCGGTCAGCAGCATTCTCACCGTGAGGGTTGATCCAGCAATGATTTTTGGTATTTCTTGGGTGTATTCAACAGCAGGAATAGCTGCTGCATCCCTCAGCCAGAGACACCAAATTTAGCATCTCGTGGGAGGCAGCGCCGGTTATAGCTCGCAGGACTGACTTGGGGACTGCAGCCTTAGCAGACCCTATTTGCCTCCGCGCGCGACAGATCTGCGCGTTTGTGATCTGACACCATTTGGGTCCATCAGATCCGAACAAATTTTGCAGGTCCATGTACAAAAGTGGTACCAGGCAGAGTAGACGGAGAGGATTTCCAGGCTGACCATTTGGTTTGAAATCAGATGCCATTGCTGTGTTGGCTTTGGCTTGGCTCCGCGAAGTCATATCCTCTGACCTCTCAGTTCTTTCTTTAAATGACAAAAGTAGCTTCTTGGAGTGCCTGAACAAACCCGAACTGTGAGAAGACACAAGGATGTGACCAGGCACTTGCAAAGTGCTGCAGTGAGCAGCTACCGGAGGAGCCTCAGCCCTCCGCAGCATTTTAACGGTAACAGCACCGGTTGCCTCCGACACGAGGTGCCTGCGCTGTCTTGCGGGACTGGGGGATTTCTCTGGCTCCTCTAACTACGACAAACACACATAAAAACATGTCCTAGTCAATAATTTATTATACTGAAATGGCAGCATAATTAAGTTACCAGAGGGCTTTGGGCAAATATCTGGTAGCATAAGGTGCTACGTGCTTTTGGCATGAGCTTTATTTAAACACATTGGATCAATTTGAATCAATCTGACATGTACACACTTCAGGGCATGGCTAGTTTCAAATCAATTAAACTCCTTATGACTTTATGATTAGAAACCTGAGGTTATAAAACATTAATATAAAATCACAGTTTATAAAGTGAAAAATAAAATCCCAGCGTAATGTTTCATGAAGATCACAGGAATCATTATATAAGCTTCATTAAACAAACAAGGTAAGGGTAATTAGGCTGTAAATTGAGTACAGTAGTTAAAAAAAAGAGAAACTATAATTAGGAGGTGATGGCCACTTAACCAAAAATAAGGAACTATGGATAACTAGTTGCCTTCTGCATGATTTCAAACAAAACCACGATTGATTTCTTTGTGAGATGGTGCGTCTGAACAAAACCTTCCACCGTAGAAGTTGGTGGTACCAAAGGGCTGCAGGACAAGCGAGGCAAAGAAATGGATTTGCGGTTTGCCTGGAAAGAGAAAAAAACACACTGAGCAACAAGGTACATACAGGTCTTACACAAAATAGCAAATAAAATCCTAAATTGTATCATAGCCACAAGTTGTGCTCTAAAGATGTGATTCAGCAGAGCACCTGGGCAGGTGCTCGGGCACTTCCCTATGGGGTGACCGTATATGCAGGGGTTACCTGGAAGGGCTGGTGTAAGGCCCACTATCGTGGAGAGGACTGAACTGTGCACTTCAGTGCCTGGCTGATGAGAAATGAGTTAGGCTGGGGGCTTGAGAGCATTTCTAGGGGAAGGTCTGCCAGGGGATTTGACCTTCTTGTGCATTTAGTGTAGGAATTGCCAAATTCAGAAGTGCCACCCCCTGGTAAGGCAATTTGCATTAACAAATGTGCCAGGGGAACTAAATCCTTCCACTGAGCATTCAGTCTGTGGAAGGAGCATGATGATCTTCGCTTCTTTTCTGTCTTGGCACAAATTACCCAAAAAGATCAAAATCATCCCCAGCACAACGGCATTGCTCGGGCAGATTCAGGCCAGCACGACTTTTCAAATGCTGTGAAAGATCCTATAAGCGATTCTCCTTCAGAAATATGGATAACGATTTTGCATGTGCTTTTATCTGACCTACCCAATAAATAGATGTTAATACAACAAAGTCCAGTATTTAAAAAAAAATGCTATCGATGAGAAAATGCAAAGGCCTTCCCAGCAGTTCCCTCCCTTACACAAGGGGCACTAATCGCGTCCTATAGCACTCAGACGTGTGTGCCAAAGGGCAGGGTCCAAAGTTAGCAGAAAAACTCATCAGCTTCAGCAGACTTTGCACCGGGTCTGGTGCACACAGGAAATCTCCTTCACTCTTTGTTTCAGTGCGGTTGAAACACGGGATAGCCGCACACAGCTTTTGTAGCTTAATCTTTGCTCACACCCAAATGGATGTGCGTTTAAAGATGTAGAGAGTCTGAAGGAAAAAAAAATGTAAAATGTAGAATGGGACAATCAGAACTGATGCCAGACACGGGAAAGCCCTCCCAGCAGGTATCACCCTCCGTGATAAGGAAACCCAGGCAGAGCAGTGTGCCCAGTCTGCCCAGTTCCACAGCCAGTTCAGTAAGAGACGATCCCCTCGCAGCGCAGCCCGGCTGGGAAACACTGGGCTTTTTCACGCAGCCCAGCTCCCGCGTCCCCCTCTCCCTGTCCTCCTCCCTGGAGAGCCCCCGCTGCCCATCCCGGGCTCGCACAGCCCAGTGTGGGATGCCTGTCTGTCTGTCTGTCTGTCGCCAGATGGTTTCACTTCACACATAACTGCATCCAGCCCCCTCCTCCCCTCACCTCTGGGCTTCCAGGGCGGCCGGGGGCTGCTGCACCGGGTCAGCCATCGGCACCCTGCATTTGTGGCCGGAGGGGGTCTGCAGCAAACACACGACCTGTTTCAAAGCCAAGCAGCCAGCCAGGCCAGGAGAGCCTTCCAAACGCCATAATGACATCCCAATGGCTCAGAAAATAAGGTATCAAGGCTCTCACAAGGCTTGAAATAAACCCCAAATCTGGATCGCTTCAGCCTCGCGCTGCCACTTTGAACTTCTTGGCAACTGGTTCAGAGCCTTTGAAGCTGCATCCCGGTCCCACCTCCCTCCCAGTTCAAAGGCGGCACGGCCGGCATGCCTCCATCAGCTGGCCAGCACATTGGTGGCAGCGCACGGCCGGGCGACGGCTGGATGGGCGACCGCGGCACCCCGGCAGCCCCGCCGGCACACTGGCAGCATCTCGGTCCTGCCGCGGTGCCCTCAGCCGGGCACCGTGTCTCAAGGGAGATTGATGGGGAATGCACCAGCTGGGGAGGGTATTGCGGGGAATTAATAAGCAGAAAGAAAGGATGAGCCTTTGCGGTGAGCTGTCAGGCCCCCAGGATCAGACCTAAAAGTTGAGGTATCTGAGTCAGGCTGCCAAAATCGTGACCTTGGTTTAGAGCACAGGGAGGTTTAACTCGCTGCCCAAGGCTCTGCTAGTTTCCACGTGGGTTTTGGTTTGGTTTTCAAGGGTGGGATGAATCACTTTTCCACACTTTCCCCCTGCCTGGAAAGGCGAGAAACAGCTAAAACCGAGAGACGCCCCAGAAGCCGACGATACTTCCCTGGCTTTGCTGCAGACGCCAGAAACCATCTGACCCCTGGGGAAAGGGCTCCGTGCGTGCGCAAACGCAGAGGAGAAAAACTGGTTCTGTTACAAAAGCCGTGGGGACACGGGGGGCCGGGTGACACCGTCCAGCCCCCGCCACCTCCCTGCAGAGCACGGGGCAATGAATCTCGAGTCGGACTCGGGGGGCACCCGGGGACCCCCTGCCTGGCTGTGCCACCACAGGGGGCTCGCACAGGGAGCGGGACCGGAAGGGGAGACAGCGAGGGAGGGTTTTACGAGCTGGAGTACGGCAACTGGCCAGAGATGCCTGAGCGCTGGCAGGGAGCCAGCACGACGCTCCTGCGTTTATTAGGGGACCCGCTGGCTTACCAGGAAATTACACAACAGTTAAACGCTTTATACATTGAACTAGTTTATTAAGGTGCTGCTTGAGATTTTTTCATAGAGGAACCATTCTGGGAGTTACGGTGCTGCGAGCAGGAGCTGGCCCTGCGATGCGGCACGGCTCGGTGACACGGTGCGTGGCTTGGTGGCACGGTGCCGCTGTGTCGCTGCTCACGGGGAACAGGAGCATAGCGTGCAGAAAGACAGAGCCATAAAACAGGAGATCTCTCCCAGGAGCCCACAAACAAATGTAAAAGAGCAAATCCCAACAGGCAGGCGTGAGCAGGGCTGCAGCTACGCCAGCCAAGTCACGGCTGCAGCACAGGCTGGCAAACCCACAAGGGCTTTTAATCGGTGAGGGTGGGCACCGCTGGACAATAAAACACGGCAGAATAAATCCCACCGGGAATAAATGCTTGTCCCATGCCTGGGCCAGGCTGGGGAACGGCCACAGCCCCGCTGGGGCTCCCACGTCGGCACCTCTGCCCCACGGCTCCTTCCAGAGATGGGACCAGACCCCGGCGCTGCTTCTCAGGTCACCTCGAATTTTCCACGGCAGCAAACCCAGCTGTGACAGCCTGGCCTCAAGCACCAGGCAGGATCTCAAGGCTGCCAGGCTGGTAAATGCCAGCACAGCGACTAATGAGGAGTAATCCCTGCCAGGTAACGAGTGACTCAGGCGCGTACCCCGGGCTTACAGGTGCCAAAGCCAACAGAGATAAATGACGAACAACGAAACTTGAGACTAGAAATAAAATAATGTGCTGAGTGGAAAGGTCAGGATGGGGACTGACCAGAAAAGTCACCGAGGCTGCTGCAGATAAGCAAATAAAGGAAGGAAAAAAATCCCCACACTTTCTTATCGCAGTGGGAGGCAGTGAAGGAGAAGAGCTGAATTGCTCCATCTCTGCAACGTGCTGGTGGCAGCAGGACTTTGCAGAGGGACACGGCCATGGCCAGGGGGTTGCACACTCATTCCTACAACCCACCCACCCCCACAGAGCACCCAGGTTTTGTTCGGTGGCCTCAGGCACAGCAGCAATCATCTGCAGGGACAAGGAGGGGAGGGCGACTGTTTTTGATTAGGTAGGAAAATCGGGGAGGCTGTAACTGCAGGATGGCTCCGACCCGTGAGCTCCCCAAAGGAGCGCGTTAGAACTGGCTCTACCAACACAAAACACAAAGGTCACCCGTGGCAGGAGGGTGTGCAGCCGTTATCGGGGGAACTGCAGCCATTCTGCACGTCCCAACGAGGAGCAGCAGAAAATGAGTTTTCCGTGGCAGGCATAACTGTCAACACAGCATTTGCATTGCATCGATTATCTCTGGAGAAAATGGGGACGGTGAGCATATTGACCTTTACAGGGAAAGCACCAAGTATCTGCAGGCTTTCTGCTGCAGAGAAGCGCGCTGCTTGCCTGTTACCTTAAAAACAACAACAAAAAAGGAGGTGTCTCGCTACCCCTGCCTCGAGGGCACAGGAGACACATCGCTCCAGTACGGTATTCCCTTGGCTTTGCCCAGAAATCACTACAAGACCTTCTCCCAGCACCTCGTCTCCCGCGCTTTCACTCCTTCGCCTTTTGACTTTGAAGGCAAGGTTGTGGAAGGTATTTGTGGAGCTCAACAGCTCTGCCCTCAGCCACCTCTAATCCTGGACAATCCAGGCATGCGTGGTCCAGCGGGCAGTAGATCATGTACAACTGCTGGAGTGTCACCAGTGAGGATGTGGCAAGCGGCTACGGCCACTCACCCATGAAATGTAAATTTAATGTAACTATTTGCAATGTAAAGTGCTTTGCACTTTGAAAAATATGCTATTATTTGTGCCTTTTATGGGAGAGAGGGGGGGAAATATATTCAGAAACAGTCTCTTGTGCATGTTCACTTCCTTCTGCATCCAGAGTTATGAGTTTATATTGAAATTTAGCAGCTGTGGGATACGCGGACCAACAGTGCCATCACCACTAAATCATCTCTTATTTAGCTAATGCCCTTCATCGCTCACACTCTCCTGCAAAAGCTACATATAGAACAGAAAATGACCTGCCAGGCTTACAGCACACTGGTCAAAAAAATTCCTCCATCGTTCAGTTCCTCCAAAATGTACTGTCCAAATAATACCAACAATGCGTTGATAAATATTTCAGGACTAGTGGGCTGACTCTTCGGCAATAACAACCTTTTCCCAAGAGTCTTTTTTGTTTGTTTTCGTTCACCTTACCAAAAGTGTTCCCCTCAAAACAGTTAAATCAGTTGCAAAGGAATACATGTAAATGCATTAAAGAACATCTAATCCATTACTGCCACTATTGCAATATTTTATTCTATTTAAAATTATGATAAAGACTTCCTAACTTTCTAGTCTCGCACTACATACTAAAGAGCTGTCTTTTTTTAACTGTACATCTGTAGATATTAAAGCAAGGCGGGGGGGGGGGGGGAAGAATTGAAATACTTTTTGCCATCTCCTGACTTTCAAATTAATCTTTCTCCCACCTTCAGGTTAACATTGTAAATTATGAGTTTCACAGCCAAGGAATTGGAGCCACTGGTAACTCAGAGATTAATAGATTGTGGGGGAAGCAGTTGAGAAAACCCAGTTATTGTTAGAAGTAATGCAAAGAAACTTCTTTATAAGTGTTAGTCTGTATCCAAGGACCCAGAGGAAACGCCTCCAGTAAATCCCTGCAGAAGATGGTTTCAGCAGAGCTCTCACATCACACCGCCGTGGGCTACTAATGCTCATGTAATCAATTAGTTGAGTGCAGGAGAGAAGTGATAACTTCTTTCCTCCTCTAAATCACTCACAAGCATCTGGCCACCTCCTTGGTCTTCAGTGAAAAGACAAGACTTGAGGCTGGCACGAGGTAGCTAACCTGATCTGAAATGCTAACGTACATCCACGGCGGGTGGTGGAGCTTCGGCCAGAAGAACTGGGCACCTCCATTTGTCCATCCGTCCCACCTCATGTAGGCAACATCACATCCCCTGTTTCTGTTTAGATTTAACAAGTTAGTATATCAAGCTAGTTACATCTTTATAAATCCCTCCCAAAAAAGAATATTTTTTTGCCAGTAAAGCCAAATTAAGAAAGACCATGTGGTGACCTACAAGGCAGCGCAACCGCTTGCTGATTTCTTTTCTTTCTTTGGTTCAAAATAAATTAGCTGTTTGTATTGTATTTCTTTGAAGCTACAGGTCAAATATGTGTTTTGCTCCAGAAAACGTGGGTGACTGCCTGGCCGGGCTTAAACTGGTGACGAGATTAGTGAATGGAGGTGACAAGTGCCATAACAGCCTCAGATACTTGGTAAGGAACGTCCCCACACCAAACCTTTATCTTTCACTAAAAGTCAGGCGTGCTAAACACTGCAGTAGAGTATCTGGTATCCTGGTACGAGAGGAGATGCAATTCATCGCAGATGACACAATCCCTCATCAGAAACTGCAGCGGGTTGCTGCAAGGGACATCCATCAGGAAGGCCTGCAGAGACACCCCTAGCCCATCCCTCACCCCGGTGAGCCTCAACTGCGCCCAACCTGTTGAGATACAGAAAGCTGAAGAGCGATGACGGTGAACAAGATTTTCATCACTCAGTGAGAGAACAAGAGGCAGAGATAAATACTTCTGTAGGCTGCAAGGCTGGGAGGAGTGGTCTTACCTCACGGTTCATTAAGTTTCCAGAAAGCTTCATCTGCTGTCGTTAAGAGCTATGCTAACGGGACGGTGTGGTTTTCCAGTGACTTGACTCCAGGAGACATAGCAAAACTTGCATCAAGCACTTCTTTAAGGCACAGCTTTAGTGAATGACTGAAAATCAAAAAACTGGGAAAAGAGAGACATGCGGGTCAATAAAAGCTGTGAGGGTGGTTCTGTCATGGATTTGCTGCACTGCGAAGGACAGACAGCAGCAGCAGGAAGGCAACCTGGAGCAGAGGTGTCCCAAAACCTACTTCAAGATCTGCAATGCTTCTAGCATGGGAAAACGAGCACCCATAGGACTGCGTGCAGCAGAGAACTGGTACAGATGACTTGATCATTTTCTGACTTACATCAGTGTAAATCGGGAGTACCCATGGAGTTACTAAGGTAAAGCCTAAAGTAACAACTAAGCAACAGAAATACCCATCCCAAAAAGTGAGACAGTGCTGAACTCCTCCCAAGGAGGACATTGACCCCAGGTCCCCTCTCAGGGTGCAGAGACACATTTGCATCTGCTGGGGGCTCGGGCAGAGCAGGCTGGACACAGGGGGAGCCTGCTCCTGGGCGTACCTGCACCCGCTCCGCTAAGCCAGCCATAAACCTCACCTGCTTATCTTCACTGCCCCAACACCACTCCCGGTGCCTTCCAGCAGACACATCAGGAGCAGGGACCGGAGGACTCGGACATCCAGTGCTCACGTAGGAACTTCAAGCGCGCACGGCAGCTGTCCCCAAGGAGGACCGCGGGCAGTTAAGGCACCGGGCCAGGCTCGGCCTCGGCTCCCCTCGCCCCACAGACGCAGCTGCCAGGAGACCTGGGGCTGGTGGGGTCCCATCGCATCAATCAGCACCTTCGCAAGCTTCTGCTGCTTTTATGCACGGCTTTCCTTCTCATTTAGCATACGCAGTGAAACGGGTTAAAACCTAAAGCCATTTATAGTAATTATTCTGAAGGTTGTCTACAGATAATGTAGAAAATAACACTGGATTTGGGAAAAAAAATCCCTTTTAGCTTTAATAAAAGCATTTCAAAGCACTAGAAGGTTATTTATAGGGTGTGTAAATGTAACTGGAGGGGAGGCAGAGTAAAGGGAGTTCAAAGGGTGTCTGTGAAAAGAAAAAAACCCACTGTGTTATTGACACCGCTTCCTGCTTTCTCACACTCAACAACCTTCTTAAAACAAACTGGAGGAAACAACAGCAACAACAACAACAACAAGCTACTGAGAGCTATTTGAGATTAAATAATACTTTTTGACAGCTGGTAGGAAAAGGACTGGTCCTGCATTCATGCTTACAATAGCATGCTGCTCCGTACCCTTACTCGCATTGTGGGAGCATCCCAAAGCCCCGAGGTGGGCAGGGGACGGTGCCTGCAGGGAGAGCCGAGCCCTGACCCGCAGCACCAACGGGCTGGGGAGAGAGCAAGGTGCTCCTACGAGGTTCTCCCTTGCACTGTAATCCGCCGGCATCACCTACGGCTCATGCCTGGGGTGTTTTTGTAGGACGCATGGTTTTCGTTCCTTCAGACTGAGGTCACCAGTCTCCGTCTCGTGAGGACCCCAGCTATTTTGGGATGCAGCTCTGGCCTCGCCACCACAGCCATTGGACGTTGGTGGGACACAGCACCAGCTGCTGGGGGCTGCCCAAGTAGGCTCAGATCAGGATGCGCGGGAGAAGTTTTCCTGGCAGAAACGTGGCTTTAGGCAAGAATAAACCCATGTAGTGTCTCTGTTTTCTCAGGGCTTTGGAGCACCCTTAGGCTGAAGAGAGCTAAGAGGGAGGCTGAGGGCTGCCCTGCAGCTCCCAACTTCTCCAAGGAGCAACAGCACCTTCCAGCTCATCCGCCCTGGCCATGCCCAGCCCTCAGGAAGGGCACCCACACACACCTACAGAAAACCACCAGATTTTTCCTTCAGCAGGCTCACCCGCAAATCCGCCCACAGCTTTCCCCTCGCAGGGTCTTTCCAAACCCAAGGTCTCACTCCTTTCTTCTGGCCTGTCTGGGGAATGGCCACTTTCTCCTGCACTGCCTCATGCAGACAGTCTTGCCCAATCTTGGGTTTCCCTGTTCAACCCTCCTCAGCATCACCACCCCACTGCCCCCTGCAAGTACCACGTACTTTAGTCAGACACACAGCTGTACGCATTCGGACCCGCTCATTTCCCAGTGAAAGAAGAAACCAACTCCTTGAGAACAATAACAAGCACAGAATTAAAAGCTGCTAAACCAAGTCACACAGAGCACCTTACAGAAGAACTGCCTGCCCTCCCATCTCCCCCAAAGAGCAACGAAGCAGAAGTTAAGGACTTGTGATTGTGCCATATTGGTAACTCTGGGATTTCGTGCATTACAGAAGCCATCAGCAAGCAAGGAGGAGAGACGATGAGCACCAGCTGGCTGGGCATCTCCTGCTCGGAGCAGCAGAAGAAACTACAGCTTCTGGAGGTCTTTGTACGTGCAGAGAGGCTGCTCTGCAGATAGTGCCACAGAATGGGAAGAGCACCTCTGCATCAGGACCTCGTCTGTAATTGCAGCTCGTTAGATGTGCACCCAGCGGCCTTCAGTAGTTCAAAAACGTGATGGAAAAGAGGAAAAAAACCCAACTGGCAGGTGGCTTGAAAACTGTTTGAGAGAACATGCACTAAGAAAATCTGCAAACACATGAGCATATTAGAGGTGTGTGGCTGGCAAGAAGCCTACATGGGGTTGTAAGAAATGTTCTTCAACCTAGCAGTAGGAAAAACAACCCAAAAAGTGATGGAGGAGGAAGAGATAGTTAAATTCCTTGCAAGAATCAGGGAGGGGAGGGAGGCACACTTGGATGTGAGCCATGATTACGTTCCTCCTGTTCATCCAGCTCTGAGGGAAGTGGAGGCAGGTGCCCTGCTGTACCCCAAGGTCCCACCTGCACGAGTCCTCCAGACCTGACCTTCCTGCTTCAAACAATTTGCACCACGTGTTAACGAAGCCGAGAGGATTTGAACCACAGGACGTGAAAGCTTCACAAACACACACCCTTTAAAATGTCTTCTCTTCTTCATCTTTTGCTATTCCCTTAAAAAAAAAAAAAAAAAAAAAAGAAACATATTACCTTAGATTACTACATGAACAGAAAGCCTCGGGGCCTGGGAGCCCATATTCCAAATGAAATCGCAGACACAGAGGCCGGCCAGGACTGGTCCTTCAGCCCCAGGCTTTCCTAATGAGCACTAACCGCACGGCCAGGGTACACACGGCAGCTGAGTTTTGGGGGCTGGATCTCAGCCCCCCATCTTGCAAGGTTTGGGGAGGAGGAATCTTTGAGCAGTGGGAGGAGAGTTTGCAACGCGCTTCGCCGAGCAGCGCGGCTCGGCGATGAGCGATGCTGGGTGAAAACAACAGGCTACAAAGGCGCTTCCCTATTTTAAAAAATCAGCATGCTGCAGGAAAGCCATCGGGTCGGCTGGCTGCTTCCCTTCTGTCTCGGGAGAGCGAGCCAGTGTATCGGATATTCATTCATTTGGGGCTAACTATCTTTTCCATTTCTGAACAGCTTCAATTTTCTTGATGTCTCAGGGAATGGTTTATGAGGAAATAGAGCCTTGAGGGTGGACAGATGGAGAAAAATCTCCCTTCTCACCAAATTGATCACTATAATCTTTCATCTGCTCGGCACAGACCTGGGCTGCTGGCATTCGGAGGTACCGCAGCTTTACCTGCGGAGCAGCCCGTCCGGCTGCGCGGTGCCTGCCGCTCGCTCCTTCCCCGGACTGAGAGCTGGGAAGGGGGCAGACAGCACAAGCCCAAAGCATTTCACGTGACAGAAGGAAGAGGAAAGGAGACGGGGGGGCGTTCAGATCCGAGGTCTCACCCCGGTGCCGAGCAGCCTCAGGGCTGGCCCACAGACAGGACTCGCACCGACTTAATTGCTGCCCTTGCCCCCTCCCCCTGCTACTGCTATTCTGTGGCATAAAGGAGCTTCACGTCACTACTGCTAATAATGAGAGGAAGAGAAACCCACAATCCTTGTTACGAAGCACTTGTGTAACAATATATCCTTGCTGCGGGCTATAACCGAAACTGTAATGGCGATGGCAGTGAGACACTGTGGGATGTCCAGTGTTGGCAGAGCTCAGGAATCACTTAAATAAACAGTTGTTGGGAATGATTTTGACACAGATCAACCTGCCTGAGGGCTGGAAAATGGACCTTGCAAGCTCTGTTCCCTTCCCATGTTCCCTGATGCAATGACTTTATAGGTATGGCTTTCCCTCCCCAGCCCTGGAAAGTTCTGGGGATGCTGAAAACGTGACCAGCTCAAGCTGGCCACTGGCGTGCCACTGGTAGAAACCATCTTCCCTCAAATGGCAACCTTAGCTAGCTGGCATTGAGCAAAATAAATATCTAGAAAGGAACACGCAAGGAGCAATCATGACACACCAAGTTCGACCAGATCTGTAGGGAAGACAGCTGAGCTTACATACACCAAGCTATGCATGATGTAATTCGAGCGCCTGCACCAAGATACTCACGGTGACTCATTTGACCATCACCTTTCTGGTCCTGAGACAGTTTTTCAGTCCTGCCCTGGGCTCGCTTTTCACTTCCAGGCTGCCTGAGCCGCTCCAGGGAGCATCCCCAGCACAGCCACCTAAAACCACCCGCTCGGTGGCCGGCTGGGAGGGTGGCAGGACATTTGCCCAGCCCCGAGGAGGTTTCTTGCCAGGGTGCCCATCAGCAGAAGTCAATGCAGACCTGTGGGTAAAGCTCACCACGCGGGTGACGCAGCCTCCGAGCGAACACCCAGCAGAGCCATCCCGACAGCTCACCACCCCCCCATGCCCTTCTCTCCTTTGGCTCCAGTCACTCCCGTGACTCTCAATTAACATTTAAGATTTCACTGAATAGCTGGCTGATTTATTTTATTTCTCAGGCCGGTAATTTATGGAAATATATTCTTAAAAATCAAACAAAATGCACTTTACTAATAGATGGGCCATTCTCTGACATTTCACAGAGTAAATGAGCATTTGTGCCCAGTGGCATGTTGTCCCATGACTGAACCCTTATAAAGGGCTTCAAAAATATCTATAAGCCAAGCTCATTAGTTTAAATATCATTAAAATAAATTATATTTCTCCACACAGGGCTTAAATAGGCCCCAAAGTGAATACTACTCTCAATAGTTACAGGTCAAACACTCATTTACTCTAAGGACTCCTTGCACTGAAAATACAAAGGGTCTTAAAATTAGTTGACACAACTGCAGTGGTACAGAAGGGTCCTGGTACAGAAACGGATCTGCACGTGCCTCGTTATCCAGCTTAAAAGCATAACATCAAATATGCAGAATTTATGACAGGTTTTCTTTTCCATAAGAATCAACTTTAAAGTTCCCTGCTGGTTCTGTGAACATGAAAAAGATCTTTACCTTAATTGTACTGATTTTTAGATTTATTCGTGTATCCACTTAACCTGTTTAGAGACCCATTTTAAGGGAGTACTTTAAGGTGCATTTATTTTGCTGTAGCTCAATTTCTCATGTTTCTGGTTTCAGTTTGGGGGAGGGTGGGGTTGGTTGTTTGTTTTTCCATTGATCAGGCCCAAAAAATTAAACAAAAGTAGCACCATCTCCATACAAACTGCACAACCTTAATTAGCCTGATTTAAACCACTCCCCACTACCAGGACTGATTTACTGCCCCTCTGCTAAGCCATCGCGCCGCCGCCGCACAGGAACTCCTCGCACGTCCCGCTGTGCTCTGCAGCTTTCACTAATGATCTTCCCGCTCGTCCCAGCCCTCGCCCCGAGCCAGGATGCGGCGATGGGCTCGCTGGCGGCCCGCAAAGTGCCCTCCTCGCACGGCGAAGGGCACAAGCAAGGCACGCGCGTACGGGGATACCTGGAGACGATGCAGCAAGAGGCAACGTGCTTTTAAACCAGAGTCTGCGTAACTGCACTGCCTATCTGCATGCTTACCCCAGAACAGAATTATTTTTGAACAGCAGAGATGTGGCTGTCGATTTATATTTTCGTTGTTGTTAGCTTTGCTGAGCCTAGGCTGCCAAAAGGGAGTATTTCCTTCTATTTCTTGTCATACCTCACCAACAAAATTGTTTCCAAAACTCCAAACAGTTGCATTTTTGTTGGACTGTGGAAGTTAATAGGTGGCAGTGGCATCACTAATGACATAACTGGGCTGCGTGTGGTTGCAGACAGGTCACACAACCCTGGCTCTGCTCTACTCGCCCCCTCTACTATGGGTGATACAAGGGAGAAGAAATCTAGGGTGGCTCCAACGTCCCTGGACTGAATTTGCAGAACTAGTAGTTACCGATGAATAATATGGTCAAGGCAGAGCGAACACGGCAACCCACAGAGTGATTTTCACAGCCGTGTCCCAGCAGGCTCTAACAGTCGGAAACAAGCAGGACCTTCGGCCAGGTGCTCTCTCTGTCTCAAAAGAAAACCCTCCCCAAGCAGGCAGTTCTACCTCCAGCAGGTACGTGCACACCAGACCTGCAGCTGCTGTAACTGCAAACACAAATTAGACAGCAGGCAGTTCCGAAGGCTGGATCTCAGTCATCTCTGGAGTGAAAAGTACATGTTATTACAAAAGCAATTTGTATGTTGCTATTCTCAAAGCATCACATGAGTTGTACTTTCCTTGTTAGCAGCACCTCGAGAACATTACCGCCAATGTAACAGAAATCCAGCATTAAGGTCCCCCTGTTAGGGCTGTGACAGATTGCAGGGAGAAACAATGCGGTGATTGAGGACCTGGACTAATCACACCAATTGATATAAATTACCATGTCAGCTATACCGTTGCCGCAGTCTGCAGGTTTACACCTCATTAAGCTTCCAAGTGCCAAATGAATCAACAGGGTTCAGCAGAACCATTCTTAATTAATTGTTGTAGCAATAGGGAAAAAGTAACGGAAAAAGAGAATCAGAACTCGCAGTGAACAGGGACGGGTTTACAAAAACTGAAACTGCTTCTCCGATTTAGCATTTGAGATTAAAGACGCCCACATACTAATCTCAGCCAGCAAATAACTGCCAGGGGCTGGTTTTGGACTAGGGTGGAGTGAAAATACAGGCTGGCGACTTGGAAAAGTTTTTCATTGAGTTCTTCAGTTTGTTTTGCATAGCTCTTCAGGCCTCAACGTTTTGTTGCCTGTGAAATCGCCAGGTTTCGATTTCCCACCCCACCCACAGCGGGCACCTCAGCATCTCTCGGAGCAGATGGAATTTGAATTCAGCAGCTTATTTTTAAGCCAGATGTGTCCATTTTTTCCTGTCTACATTCCCCAAAGCAAGATGCAAACTTAACAGAGAGGGAAGAGGCCAGGAGAGCTGTGGTCTCACCTCTGGCAGAGCTCCCAGCCTCTTGCTCTGGTGAATCTGCCATGTCAGGCTGCTGTAAGGACACAAGGTTGAGCTGGGGACAAAACATCAGCAGCCACAACGGAGTTTGAAAAGCAAAGGGCTCTCCCGTCCCTGACCTGAGCAGGATGCCCTTGTCCTCGCAGGTGGCTCTCCTCCAGCACCAGCACGTCTCATCGAAGCCTGGAAGACCTGGAGCTCAGGGGACGCTGCAGAAAACACCAGCACAGCCTGTGGGACTGCAGCATCTCCTACGGCTGAACCTACAGCCAGCCTCCACAGGGACACTTTGCTTTAACATCTTTTTGTTGCATCTTTAGGGCATATTAAACACAGTCCCCGTGCTCCACCGCAGGCAGCAGACCTGCACGGTGCCTGCTCGCACAGCCGCAGAGCCGGGGGGCTCTCCCCAGCAGGAGCAATGTCTCCAGATCCGCACTCTGGGCTGGCAGCAGGCAGGCAGCAGGATTGGGTGCAGGCAGCAGGCAGGCAGCTGGGCAGCATCCAGCTCACCAGAACGGAGTTACACCAGCACGCTCACGGACCAAATCCAGCCGGGACTCCGGCGTGCGCGGCTCATGCTCTCCAGGGGAGTTTTGTCTATCTTTTTCTGCCTTACCTCACACTTGCATTACACCAGCTTAAAATCTCCCTGGAGTTCACATCTGCTTACCACACAGCTTGTAATTGCTTGTGTAATGCAATGGTCAGTTTAGCGCTCAAACCACATTTCCAAGCCTTGAATGTCTACAGGTACTTACATTTTCCCCATTGCTGTCAGTCATCCAGCCCATTTTCCCTAATCTATAAAACATCCATCTAATATTTATATCGCAGTGGGGCTTCGACAGCTACAGCTTGTAGCTGTCACTGTTTTTCTCCGACATTCAAGCCAAGTTACACTAGACCATCCAGTTACTCTAGACCATCGATTAACCTGTAATTTCAGTAATTTGTAAGTAAAATGTTAGTTTGAGACAAAAATAGAGTATGAACAGAGATGTCATCTCTTTAGCGCTTTTAACTGGGGAGCACTGCTGCACAGCAAGGAAGCGTTACTATTTCCATTTTAAGGATAGGGAATTGAGGCACCAGGAGCGTAAGGGACATGCTCATGGTCGCTCAGGAAAACGGCAGCAGAGTAACGAGCTGAAATTACCCGTCCCCGATCCCACATCCTCCTCCTCAACCCCTTTTCTCTTTTCTTGTGCCTGGGGTTGAATCCAGTGGAAATATCTGGCCAGTTTCAGGGAACTTAGGGCTGTTTTAAAACAACATTAGCAGCCAGGAAAACCTGATACTGCAGCTCTAGACCTTTTTGCAGTGCGTGGTTAGGTCAGAGGCCCCCGGGCAGGCAGCCATCGATCCCTGAGCCGAGGAACAGGCACCACACTCGCACCTCGGTGCTCCCAGCACAACGCCTCCCGCGTTCCCATGCACGCAAAACACGCGCGTCAGGGTCTGAACCACGTTATCAATGAAAATATCTTCCCATGACTTGCCAAAAATCCAACCGATTCTCTTAAAGGACCGGTCTGGGACTTCACCCGCTTCCTCGGATTAATATGAATCATACCTCCTACCAACCTAATACATCATTATTTTCTTTCGCTTTTCCCCATATAAATCTATAAAAAAATAATAAAGCTGGTGATTTGTTAAGCAAAAATGATCTTAAACCATATTTCTAAGCCTCACAATTCCTGTTCTAGTAACTGTCGGTATTTGGAAAAAACCATTCATTGCAATTTGGTTTTGACAAAGTTGGGGCCAAAAATATTTATTTAACATTATAAATATTTTGTTCTTTTTAAATTTATTACTGCAATCGGTGCCATAACATTTCCACGTTCGTTTTAGGGGATTTAAGGTGAAAATTGGAGGATTAGCAATCCAAACAGAATAGCAGGAATAGAAATAGGCTTCCAACCCCATTTATAAACAGCTAATTACCGAAGAGTCTCTGTTAACAGTGTTCTGCGGTGAGACGAGCGAGGAGCCCAACACTGGAAGGCAGGTTCTTGTGTGGAAAGTCACTTCACACCTCAATTACAGCTTCTGCCAACCACTTCAGATCTGAAGTACAATGTTTTCTCTGGTGAGAGGATGCCATTAGCGCAAGGAGCAGTTAGCACCGCGGCTGCGAACTGAGCAGCACCCAGGGAAATCGCCTCGCAAGGGGGAACTCCTCAGACTTTTGTTTTTAGCCATTTTGAAAAGCAAATTGATTAACATGCACACACTCGTGCGCACGCACACGCTTCCCCTGCCGCCTGTGCTACTTAGATATTCAATGACATCCAATCAGCTTTGCAGTTAATAAGAAAAGCGTGATTTAGGACTTTTCATTAGGGTCATTAAGAGCGTGGTATTAAGGCTCCACCAGCTTATTGTTTCAGCAATACAGAGTAAGTTCAGGAAAGACATCTCACTAATTATTCCTAACTCAAATCCCTAAGGAACACAGCCTTAAGCATAACCACATTAGCATCCATATCTCTTAGAATAAAGATCTTCCCCTATTTTTAGACAGTATTATTCCACTTAGTCCCAGAGACCCTACATACCCTCCACGACTGTGACCGATGAAGTTTGCTGTCGGCCACCTGAAGACAACAGGGAACTTTCCGCCGGTGCGCCACACCAAACCCTCGCCTAACGCTTCAGACCATGGATAATCGTGTCACCGCGGATGAAGCGTGATCCTTCCTGCGCGGTGCCACGGTGAGCTCCCAGGCACATCAATATTTCTGCACCTTCACCTCTGCTGTTCCCCAGAGCAGCAGGCACACCGTCACTTTGCAAGCCTGAGCCGGGCACACGTAGCGCAGAGTTAAGAAGCAAAGCACATTAAGTGTTATAACTTAGACCAGATCCCATGGAGAGGCAATCTCCGCTCCCTCCTTCACCCCCAGCTATAGGGACCAGGCACAGACAGACCGGTCACTCAGGACAGGTGTAAAGCACTGTGGGAAGGTGATTGGAAGGATGGACCAAAAATCTCAACTTTCTATTGCACTCTTGGTAATGTGATTGTTTCAGACAATTTAATTCCTAAATTAATGAGAGGACTAACAACTCTTGAGTAATCTGCCAGGTACAGCAAAGTTAGGATATACCACATGGACACAAACCAACCTGCACAGATGCACACAGTGCGTATCTCCTCGCAGCGCTGTTCCAAGGTGCAGAAGCACACGAAAAAGCGCTAAGGCAATTTAAACGCAAAAGGATACACACCACGACTTTGATAGCCTTCCCCCTTCCAAGCGCGTTATTCCCAGGACGTTACAGTCCCTGTGCATTACTCATCACGATGACACACAACACGTTCTGACCATATTTTATTCCTCAGGTATTTTCCAGTTGGACTAATAGACAGACTGATCTGATGAGTTACCTACTGCCAGTTGTTAGCAGCCGAGCAGAAATCAGCAGGAGAACCAGCAACATGTTATCCTATTGCCACTATTGATCCATCAGCAATCCTGAGAGCGTGAAAGAGGGAAGCAGCTGCGGAGACATTAAGCTACTTGTCCGGGACAGCAAATACTGAAAAGCCATGACAGCTCATGCCTGTGCTCTGCCTGGTGCTCCCCGCTCTGGCTCCGACAATCCTGAGAAACTTCTTCCTAAATCCACAGTACAAAGTATTGCACTTGCTTCTCAGAATATCATCACTGAAACACAGATTCACAGCCTCAGATGCTTTGACCTTGTCTGCTTTTATACTTCTACATTCAGATTTTAAAATTAATCATCTAATTCCATGTAACTGCTTTTAAATTCGGCCGAATGGGACATGAATCTTGCTGAACGAGAAAGGCAGGTCTCTATAGTGAAATAGATTAAGCACTGCTGCACTCCCCATTTTGTTTCAAGACTTCAGTTGCAATTGCCTGCTCTAATTTGAGATGGGAAGTCTCGCTATAGGGTAATTAAGCGCGCGAGGAGCTCGGGAGAGCTGCCTGCTAGCACCTGGCAGTGGGATTCCCCTTCCAGAGACACCTGCACTAAATGGTAATTCCTTCCCTCCATTTCCCACTTCAGTCCCTGATGCTTCTCCCGGCAGCTCGGAGGAACAGATGGAGCAATCACCCTCCTCCTCTCCACAGTACGGACCCCTGCTGCTACCCAGCGCCTTATGCAGTTGTAATACACATAATTAGGCAAATCAATGGACAATGCAGCATATTAGAGGAGGAGGAGTTACATCAAGGCAAAACACGAATCCCAATTTATTTACCACAGGAAATGGGACATTTCTGCGTAATTGCCAAAAAATGCGGACACGAGACAAAAAGTAATTACAGCCCTGGCAGGTAGGGTGCCGCAACCAGGTCACTGCCCGGGCTATTCCGAGTGCAGCTGAGGAGAGTTGGTTCTCATCTTGATATGCAGTTGATTTATGCCTTAAACATCTCATTACCACTTATGAGTTATTCTCCCAAATCTCTCACACATCCATAATTAGAGAGAACGATGTTTACTGCCGTTCACCCTATCACTGACTCCAGACCGAAAAGCACAACTGAAGGTTGCAAAATCCTTGTTGGAAGCAGCAGCCCTCCCTACCCTTCACGGAAAGCCACAGCTTGCATGGCAGAGCCCAAGCACACACAGCTCCTGTCTCCTGACAAAACCAGCTGCTGAACTTTCTCCTCCTGCCGCTCCCCAGGCACAGCTTTGTTTAAGGTGACTCCGTGCTCCCTGCCCAGCAGCTTCTCTCCTCTCCTCCTTCACCCCTTGCAGCTCCCACCGCATGAAAGGCAAGAGATGGTGTGGTCTCACCATATCCAAGTGGCAAAATACAAGCACGAAAAGTAAAATATATCGACGGAAAGAGCAGGCGTGCTGCAGGCAAGCACCCTGTGAAGAGGCGAGACGACGAGGGGAGTGATGTACAGAGATGGGACCTCCAAGAGCAGCTTAACACCGGAGAACGGGGGTTCTGTGCTGACAGCGGCATCATGCACGGAGAAGAGTGGTGCAAGCCAAATTGATGATGAGAATGAGAAGGGCTATTAAATTCCTGAGCTCTTCAAAGAAGGGGATCTGCCTGCCAAGGGATCTGTTCGGAATGCGTTAGAAACAGTCTCGCACACACAGTGGGTTTTATCCTGATTTGTCCTGACTCAAAGCAAGGCTATGCCCAGGGATCGCCCGAGAGCAGGTCCTTTCCAGAAGACAACCACCAAAGTATCATTAAAGTGTGATGAAGCCTCACAGATCCCCCTGGGCAGAGGGCCAAGAGGTCTGTTTTACAGAGGTATCGATACACAGTGGAACAGAGCGCGAAGCCTTCAGACACATCCTGCTGTTATTTTTTAAAGAGCTTTCTGGCATCTAATTTTGGCCAAGTTTTGCTAGTTTTCAGGGGTTTAGAAGAGCAGCAGCTCCAGCTGGTGTGGTGAGAACCACAGCTCCCAAGGCACCGATGGCCTTGAGTCAGATACTCAGATACTGATACACAGAAAGATATTTAAGAATGCATCAGAAATTGTAGATTTTAGCCTCTTGCCCTTGCTCAAGTCAGTAGCAGAGAAAGAAGTCTCCACTATCAGATTTGAACTTCATTCTTTTTTACTCTATTTCCATGTTCCCCTTCCAAAGCCTGGACCTTCCTGATTTAGACCCAGTACCTCTGCAAGACCAGGGAAAATGATTTGCCAAGTCACTCAGAACATCAACAGCGAAGTGAGGGACTGGCCACAGAGCTCCTGGGGTTACTGGATAGTAAGGTCACCACCCGGCCCACCTTGCTAGTTTATAAACCTGAAACTTTCTGGTTTTTCCCATCACTGTCCGACTGAAAGAAGCTTCTCCCACAGAAATGACCAGCTGTTGGGTCACAGCTGTCCTCCGTCATGGAGCTCTGCCAACATCTTAGTCCTCACCTGAGGGACATGGCTTTTGTTCTTGTCCTTGAGCATCCTCCAAAATGCCGCCAACTGTGCTGAATCGTATTGCGGCTTTTGAATATGAGAAAACTTTTAATGAAATGCAAACCAACATTACCAAACGCATTTCGGATACCATCTAAGTCAGGTCTTCAAATGCAGCATTTATGGAAATGGTACTCTCACTTCTCCAAAACCTAAGAATATAAAAATAGTGTGATTTATGGGTACCACAGTACTACAAACTCAAGTTTATCGTGTCAGTGCAAAATCATGCCTCACACATGCCCACATAACCACAGACTGCAGCCCACTTACCACTAACAAGGAGAGAAATAGATCCATGACAGGCTTGGAAAATACTTTAAAATCAGTGACTGGCTAAGAGAACTGACACCAACGCCATTTTGTTGTGTGCTGTAAAGGTGTAAAGATCATCCACTGCTGAAATAGTTAAGAAAAGCCTGCAAGTTCACATTAGACTTTTCCCTGGGTGCTGCACCCTACTCTCTGTAGAGACCCCCAGGGAGGGGGTACTGTATTTATTTGCTCCGTGTGTGAATGCCCAAGTACACCCGTAGCAATTCCGTATTCATTTTGTTCTCCCAGCTTATCTTCTCACAGCTCTGGAGTGCATTCTTCCTTATCTTGGAGACAAACGGCCTCCACGGAGAGCTCTAAGCAGCAGAGCTATTTATCTGTTTGACATGTGTTTCCCTGTTTGTTTTCTCCAGCCTTGAGACAGTCGGCTCAGGCTTTGACAAAATTCAGCTGTGTCAATGGCGGAGGGCTGCCTGGCCCCTTCGCTCCAGTGCTGTGCATCTATTTCTTTGCCATATTTATCCTTTACTGTAGTAAATCAAGTCTAATTGATGCTTGCTTCTTTTGATATAGAGCAAAGCCTTTACAAACTTTTCAGAAAGCTGGCTGGAATTACAAAAGCTGGGGGGAGGAAATCAATTATTTAATCAATTCAGCAGTAATTTTTTCTTTGGGGAAAGCAATGAAAAGGTGGCAATGTCCTGTGAGACACTGTCCCCATAGAAAAAAAAAGGAGGGAAAAAAAAGGTTTATCTACTGATTGTTTCTAGTATTTCACTTGCTTTAAAAACCTTATTCGTAAAGCACTACAAGAACAGGTATCTCCCTAACACAAGCACATCTCCATTCTTTCAGGGTCAACCCCTGGATGCAAGGGCCCCCCTCCACCCACACACACATCGTGTTGCCCCCAGTCCTGCCGAGCATTGGCACTGAGGCTCAAGAGCACTGGAGCTGCCTTCGTTCTCATTCACCAGGGCTGCGTTACACCCGGGCAGCTCGACAGCAGGGCTGGCACATATGCCAGCGAGAGCACAAACAGGGCCCTGCAGATCCCTCTCCTGCTGTCCTTGGCAGGAGCAGCGCTCCAGGCAGCAGCGAGGATGGAGAACAGACTCCCCTGGGGCCTCAGGCACGAATCCAGGCTGCCGCCATTCACTCACCCAGGGAGATCGGCTTTCTGGCAGGACAGCTCACAAACATCTCTGCGAAGACGCGGGGCTGGGAATGAGACCTTGCCTTTGCTTGGGTCTGGGTAAGAACGGAGGTCGGTGCTGTCCCGAGGACAGTCTGCTGCGGCAGAGAAGCATCAGGACATTAACTGGAGCCATCTTCCCACGGCCACCCTAGTTGGCTCCAGGGCAGCTCTGCACCACCACGACATAAAGTGGGGACAAAGATGCTCTATTTAGACTGCCTAGATCTATAATGACAATGTTAACCGATTAACGTTAAACAAGTTAATTTCCAACTCCATTTAATCTCTCCCCCAGAGCACTCCACACACCTCAGACAACCCGCCTTCCCCTCCCCTCCAGCAAAATCCCACAGCTCTTCCCCTCTCAGGCTGAGCTCATATTTAAACTTATTTTCAGTAGGAATTTTGTCCAGAGACTGCAATTCTGTTCCCTTCGGACTGATTACAATGATGAGCAACAAATGCCCTAAAACAAAGTATTGGCTGTGCTACAAATAGGCTTGGGTGGATGGGGTGGGGAGGGGCACTAGGAACAAGGAGAATTATAAAACCAACAGAACAGATTACACACGTACCGAGTTCCTCATATATCAACAGATTTCCAGCCCGGAAAACTTGAGAACAATTCCTACGGATTCACGTAGCTCCTCTACGTAAATCTGACTCGTTATTGGAGTTCATTCACTTCTTTCAGACCCCACAGCTGCTTATGGGATTGAGGGGTCGGGGGTGGTGGCAGGGTTGGGGTTTTTTTGTGTTTCCCAAGTGTTTGTGGTTCATGGATTTGGCAAGCCTCAGTTTGGACTAAACAAGGTTACTGAGCCTCACTTTTCTTTTGAAAGTGCCTCTGTGCATTCTTTTTAGGGAAGCAAGGCTTCTCTTTCATACAGATGTTGCTCATTCTGAGCACTCTGGGTGTGCTGGATAACACAGCCACATGTGAAATTCTTATCACCCGATACAGAAAAACTTCCCAGCTCTACAAGCACCACTACAAAGGTCACATAAAATTGCTATCAATCAATATATAAATCAACACTCATTATCAGCTCCTCAACAACAAGAGTTTTGCAAAAAGGTAATGATGAACATCAACCATGGACAAAAAGGGGAAGAAACCTGGGAGTGGGAAGCGGCCACGGGGTACAACACACCACAGGACGTTACCCCAAGTGCAGAGGAAAAGCAGGACAGAAGCAGAGGGAAAAAGCACGCTGCAGACCTGCACCAAGACACTAGACACCTGTATGTTTTCGGAGGCAGAAACAGCTCAGCTATGTGGGGTCTCAAAGGTGAGGACATCAATGACATCAAAGTTATCTGGGAGTTAACATCTGCATGCATGCCATGTTCTTATCTGGCATTTATTGGGGCACCACATTGTGCAGACACTGAAGACATTTACACCCAAACTGGATTCATGCAGATGTGATGGAAAAGGCTCATGAATGGCATAAAGAAACCGTGTTTTAAGGCACGCAGAGAACAAGAAGATTACCTAAAGATGTTGTCCTCACTATAGAAGAGGCAGCCAGGCCCTGCAAGTAAGCAGGTCTGTTAGAAAAAGAGGAACATTCTCCTCAGCAGTCTGCCACAAAATGGGAGAATGGAGGAAGAAAAAAAAAAAAAAAAAAAAGAGTGCCAAAGACGCGGGATATTACAAATACCTATCACTTTTCACAACATGTATTTCCTAACCCATACTGATTTAGCTTTTTCCAGCCCATGTTCAACTGAAGGAAGTTTCAGAGTTCATACCTGTAATTTGGGGAGAGAGGGAGGTAGGTTACTTATCCCCCCCCCGCCCCAAGCACATTTTTTCCCCTCTCAGACATATGCTGCATAATAGCAGCTACAGTGTAGATTTTATTGCTAGCATTTAAAAGAGTAAGTGCTCACTGACATGCAAGATGGGAAAGGTTCCTCCCCTGGGGAACAGAACACAGAGACTGATTAAGCGACCGGTAGGTATTTAAGAACATAAAAAATACTGGCAGATCCGGGCTGCAGTTCTTACTGAACAGGAGTCAGCGCAGGAACAGAGCTAGCCTGCTGATTTCCAGCAGGGTGTAGCATTGGTGAAGAATAAGTCTTTAAGCTCAGGATTTTTATACATTTTTTAATAGTAAAACGGTTGAAAAGTAATCACGGCTTGTTCCTCCAGAGGCATGAATCAGGTGCTCCTGTTTTGTCAGGCTGCTGAACCAAGCCTGGTGGTCCATGGCCCATCCTGCCTCCCTCCCAAATCCTTTTGTAGAGATTGAATAGCAGCATATAATTTGCAGTAGCCACCTGATTTCAAGAACCTATCTAGAGTTAACAGAAATTAGCACAAAATATATTGTCTAATTGAGTCATTTTAACATTATAAAGACAAAAAGGAACAAATGAGTTGGCAAAACTAGTAACAAAGCCAGGTCTAGACAGCACAACTTTGCTTTCAGTCCTATACTCAAGACCACTGTCCCATGTTGTTTCTTCATTTTGGTTAACACTACTACAATAATATTAAGAGCATATTGTGGTGGGTTGAGCTGGCTGGGGGCCAGGTGCCCACCAGAGCCGCTCTCTCACTCCCCTCATTCACTAGACAGGGGAGAAAAGGCATAACGAAATGCTTGCAGGTCGAGATAAGGACAGGGAGAGATCACTCACTAATTGTTGTCACGAGCAACACAGACCAAACTTAGAGAGGGAATTCATCTAATTTATTACTAGGCAAAACAGAGTAGAGGAATGAGAAAATAAAATCAACTCTTAAAACACTTCCCCCCACCCCTCCCATCTTCCCGGGCTCAACTTCACTCCCGGCTTCAACCTTCCCCCCCCTCAGCGGCACAGGGGGACGGGGAGTGGGGGTTACGGTCAGTTCATCTCATGGTGTTTCTGCCGCTTCTTCATCCTCAGGGGGAGGACTCCTCTCATCGTTCCCCTGCTCCAGCATGGAGTCCCTCTCACGGGGTGCAGACCTTCAGGAGCAAACTGCTCCAGCGTGGGGTCCCCCACGGGGTCACAAGTCCTGCCAGCAAACCTGCCCTGGCGTGGGCTCCCCTCTTCACGGGTCCACCGGTCCGGCCTGGAACTTGCTCCAGCGTGGGCTTCCCACGGGCCGCAGCCTCCTTCAGGTGTCTCCACCTGCTCCGGCATGGGGTCCTCCACGGGCTGCAGGTGGAATCGCTACACCCCCTCATCCTTCCTCCATGGGCTGCAGGGGGACAGCCTGCTTCACCATGGCCTTCACCACGGGCTGCAGGGGGATCTCTGCTCCGGCGCCTGGAGCTCCTCCTCCCCCTCCATCTGCACTGACCTTGGTGTCTGCAGAGTTTCTTACATCTTCTCACTTCTCTCTCCGGCTGCAAAAGCTCTCTCCCTCTAAGTGTTTTTCTACTTCTTAAATATGTTATCACAGAGGCGCTGATTGGCTTGGCCTTGGCCAGCGGCGGGCCCATCTTGGAGCCGGCTGGCATTGGCTCTGTCAGACACAGGGGGAGCTTCTAGCAGCTTCTCACAGAAGCCACCCCTGTAGCCCCCCCGCTACCAAAACCCTGCCACGCAAACCCAACACATTCCACCCCTCGCCTCTGTGAATCACATATTTAAGAATTATTAAAACATATTCAACAGAAAAACTACACACACACTAATCACATCAACAAGGAAAAAGAAAAAGAATTCCCCCCACCAGAATCAAAGCAACACTATCACAACACTAAACAAGAGTAGACAATACACACAGAATCCACCTCTCGTCCCTTCACCGCTATTTCACTCTCAATCTACGTTCAGTCAATGTTTTGCTCGTTACCTCTTCCAATTACTGTCCTTATCTCGATTTTCTCGAGCCCCACGTTGGGCGCCAAAAAGACTGTGGTGGGTTGAGCTGGCTGGGGGCCAGGTGCCCACCAGAGCCGCTCTCTCACTCCCCTCATTCACTAGACAGGGGAGAAAAGGCATAACGAAATGCTTGCAGGTCGAGATAAGGACAGGGAGAGATCACTCACTAATTGTTGTCACGAGCAACACAGACCAAACTTAGAGAGGGAATTCATCTAATTTATTACTAGGCAAAACAGAGTAGAGGAATGAGAAAATAAAATCAACTCTTAAAACACTTCCCCCCACCCCTCCCATCGTCCCGGGCTCAACTTCACTCCCGGCTTCAACCTTCCCCCCCCTCAGCGGCACAGGGGGACGGGGAGTGGGGGTTACGGTCAGTTCATCTCATGGTGTTTCTGCCGCTTCTTCATCCTCAGGGGGAGGACTCCTCTCATCGTTCCCCTGCTCCAGCATGGAGTCCCTCTCACGGGGTGCAGACCTTCAGGAGCAAACTGCTCCAGCGTGGGGTCCCCCACGGGGTCACAAGTCCTGCCAGCAAACCTGCCCTGGCGTGGGCTCCCCTCTTCACGGGTCCACCGGTCCGGCCTGGAAGTTGCTCCAGCGTGGGCTTCCCACGGGCCGCAGCCTCCTTCAGGTGTCTCCACCTGCTCCGGCGTGGGGTCCTCCACGGGCTGCAGGTGGAATCGCTACACCCCCTCATCCTTCCTCCATGGGCTGCAGGGGGACAGCCTGCTTCACCATGGCCTTCACCACGGGCTGCAGGGGGATCTCTGCTCCGGCGCCTGGAGCTCCTCCTCCCCCTCCATCTGCACTGACCTTGGTGTCTGCAGAGTTTCTTACATCTTCTCACTTCTCTCTCCGGCTGCAAAAGCTCTCTCCCTCTAAGTGTTTTTCTACTTCTTAAATATGTTATCACAGAGGCGCTGATTGGCTTGGCCTTGGCCAGCGGCGGGCCCATCTTGGAGCCGGCTGGCATTGGCTCTGTCAGACACAGGGGGAGCTTCTAGCAGCTTCTCACAGAAGCCACCCCTGTAGCCCCCCCGCTACCAAAACCCTGCCACGCAAACCCAACACATTCCACCCCTCGCCTCTGTGAATCACATATTTAAGAATTATTAAAACATATTCAACAGAAAAACTACACACACACTAATCACATCAACAAGGAAAAAGAAAAAGAATTCCCCCCACCAGAATCAAAGCAACACTATCACAACACTAAACAAGAGTAGACAATACACACAGAATCCACCTCTCGTCCCTTCACCGCTATTTCACTCTCAATCTACGTTCAGTCAATGTTTTGCTCGTTACCTCTTCCAATTACTGTCCTTATCTCGATTTTCTCGAGCCCCACGTTGGGCGCCAAAAAGACTGTGGTGGGTTGAGCTGGCTGGGGGCCAGGTGCCCACCAGAGCCGCTCTCTCACTCCCCTCATTCACTAGACAGGGGAGAAAAGGCATAACGAAATGCTTGCAGGTCGAGATAAGGACAGGGAGAGATCACTCACTAATTGTTGTCACGAGCAACACAGACCAAACTTAGAGAGGGAATTCATCTAATTTATTACTAGGCAAAACAGAGTAGAGGAATGAGAAAATAAAATCAACTCTTAAAACACTTCCCCCCACCCCTCCCATCTTCCCGGGCTCAACTTCACTCCCGGCTTCAACCTTCCCCCCCCTCAGCGGCACAGGGGGACGGGGAGTGGGGGTTACGGTCAGTTCATCTCATGGTGTTTCTGCCGCTTCTTCATCCTCAGGGGGAGGACTCCTCTCATCGTTCCCCTGCTCCAGCATGGAGTCCCTCTCACGGGGTGCAGACCTTCAGGAGCAAACTGCTCCAGCGTGGGGTCCCCCACGGGGTCACAAGTCCTGCCAGCAAACCTGCCCTGGCGTGGGCTCCCCTCTTCACGGGTCCACCGGTCCGGCCTGGAACTTGCTCCAGCGTGGGCTTCCCACGGGCCGCAGCCTCCTTCAGGTGTCTCCACCTGCTCCGGCATGGGGTCCTCCACGGGCTGCAGGTGGAATCGCTACACCCCCTCATCCTTCCTCCATGGGCTGCAGGGGGACAGCCTGCTTCACCATGGCCTTCACCACGGGCTGCAGGGGGATCTCTGCTCCGGCGCCTGGAGCTCCTCCTCCCCCTCCATCTGCACTGACCTTGGTGTCTGCAGAGTTTCTTACATCTTCTCACTTCTCTCTCCGGCTGCAAAAGCTCTCTCCCTCTAAGTGTTTTTCTACTTCTTAAATATGTTATCACAGAGGCGCTGATTGGCTTGGCCTTGGCCAGCGGCGGGCCCATCTTGGAGCCGGCTGGCATTGGCTCTGTCAGACACAGGGGGAGCTTCTAGCAGCTTCTCACAGAAGCCACCCCTGTAGCCCCCCCGCTACCAAAACCCTGCCACGCAAACCCAACACACATATGCAGAAAGAAATAAGAAATAATTATGATTTCTATTCTTTAGAGAGCAATAGTAGTGTCCACATGTGGAAACATTTCAAAAACAGCACAATAATACATGACAAAACTGTTGAAATAACTTACGTAAGAACTGTAGAAATATAAGCTATAACCCTTCTATCTTGTAGAAATAGAACTTATAACCCTTCTACCTTGCACTGATGATAAAGAAACTTCAATTATTTTGTACAAAAAATAGAAAATATTTATATATTTTAAAATAATTTGTCAGCACTATTTAGACTCTTAAATTTATAACCATTGTTTTTGAAGTGGTTAGCTATAAAGCATTTTAGAATTAAACAAAATGCAGTAACATGTCATAAACAAGTTTATACAAACATAACAAGGGTATTTTTCAAGTAAATCCCAACAGTTAAAGATAACTAAAATGATGTTACAACTCATTTCAGTTGTATTCGATTAGGACATCATCGTACTACTGAATAAGCTTAAATGAAAACCTTTTCTAGAAGTTTTCTCAAATTACACATTCCCACATGTAGAGATCAAATCAAGACTCTGTTGAATCGGAGAAGAAAAATAAATATCGAACTACGAGGGTATCTATCATGCAGTCATATCAATTCTTTTCAAGCAGTCTTGTCCTCCAAACTGTCAACACAACAAAGAAAAATATCAACTTTTTCTGCAGCGCAGGATAGCCTTGGGAACACCTCGTTATAGCAATGAGCTGTGTTGCTAGTGGGTCACACCGTGTTCTAACATGGTCCTTTAGTCTTCATCTTCATTTGTGCTGCAAAGAAAAAGCAATGGGTTTGTCTTTGAAGACACCTCCAAGAAATTTCCCTTCCCAGTAGTATCATTTGAAAATCTGTCAGGTTCAGATACACGGTTTTCTTCTTGTTCCTGTAAAATGCAGCTTGCAGTAGCCAATCCTTCAGGCTGTTCTGAAAGTCTAATTGCAGTGTGCATTTGCTTTTCTAATTCTTCTATCAATTTTCCAGGAACAGATGTAGATTGCAAAGAAACCTTTGATTTTTCATCACTAACCTCAAACGTCGAAGTGTTTGTGCCCTGCCTTAATCCATTACAGTCAATAAGTGGAGCTGTCCTCTCCTCTTGAAGCATGTTTTGTAAAGAATTTGTTTTCCCATCGTCACTGGTTGAGGACTCTCGCTCATCTGAATCAGAGCCTTCTGTCTCAGATGATGAAGTACTGCTTGATTCTTCAGAGTCACTTGTCTCCGACTCAGAGGAAGGCAGCTGTTGCTTGGAAACTGTGCCAACAGCTTTTAACATGCGCTCTTCCTCCTGTACCAGCACTGCCGCTGCTTCCAGCTCTTCTAGTTCAAATCCCACGTGGGACTTCGTGAGTGTGGTTTTCTGCAAGGATTCAGAGAGTGCAGCCAACTTTTTTGACCTTTAACAAAGAACAAGATCTATTATTTAACTTTACAAACAGAACTTTCCCATTTGATAATGAGAACACAAATCTTAAATGTTCCTACTATTTGCTTGGTTTGCAAACAACTTTCTTCTTTGATTGTGATTGTAAAAGTAGATGCTGCAGGGAGGGATAGGAGAAATCAAAAGTATTCATAATTATTATTATTTTGGGTAACTTTTCATACACGGCTACACAATATCCCACTGAAAGTCTTCGGTGATGCTTTCAGAGAAGATATTGCTGCATTGATGTCTCCACAGCACACAGCAAGGGAAAACAGATTTCAGGAGAAACCTTTTCAGGATTGCCATCCTTAGAGGTGAACTCTGCTGCAGGATGTGGCTTGCTGGATTAAGTTTATATACAGAAAAATCATTTTGGTTTACGACCCTTCCAGATATGTCAGTTAAATGCAGATGAACTGATAGAGCACAGCTGATCAGGTCTATCTCAGTGATATATTATCCTCCTCTCACAGCTAGCTTTATGCACCCATGATAGCAGATGTTCTATAGATGTGCTTTACCTTTCACTTATAACTCCGCTGAAATACAATTCAACAAAAACATCAAGGCCATTTAGATAAACACCTCTAATAAAGCAGGCACGTTATGTCAACTTCAAATCCTTGGTACAGCCATATCCATTTCCTCAAGTGTTTTAAAGTCAGCACATGCTTTACCAGAAAGGTGCATCATGGATTTATAAACAGAACAAAAAGTAAAAGAGTGCCTTGAAATGGAGGTGGGGGACAGAGGGGAAAACGGGTATAAAATAACAAACATACATCCTGTTTCTTGTTGTAGAGTTTTGCCTCAGACTATCAATCAACTTTTCACCACTTCCTGCAACAGCAGGTCTACTATAAATCCTGCAGTAACTGACTGGGTTTCATTTCCTCTGCCAAACCTGCTAACCTGCAAGGCATGACACACTGACACTGGAGCAAGTAGCTGATAATGTAATACATGACTCCTGCGAGGCAAAAGTTAAAGTGCTTGTTCTCTCAGTTGAATGATTTTAAAGATCTTTATATTCTATTTCCCAGGGGGCATAATTACTCAGTATAACATAGACGCTTCCATTTTTTTTTTTTGCTCCTAAAGGAATTGGATTTAAAAGTGGGGGAAGGGAAATTCAATGCAGCTTCTTGCACATTTTAGAGAGAGCGCACAACATCTAAAAGCTGAACTTGGAATAAAGCATATTAAACTTCCTTAGCTCCACCAATAGACTAGAAAACTAAGAAATAAGTGTTTTCCAGAAGTAACTGAAGCAACAGAGAACAATTTATATTTCTAGGATTTTTAAATCTAAAGTTAAGAATTAAATCACATTATCCTAGCAGCCTCCAATATAAACACAAATACCAAATTTTGAAAAGTTGCTTACTTAACACTATTCTGATTTGTTCTTTTTGGTGATATGTTTCCATTTTATTTTTGTCAAGAGCTTGAATTTTTCTTGAAAAATTATGGAGGATTTGAGAAATTGCCAACTAATTGGGAACAAAGAAAGCATTCTCCCTGCTCCATAGTTAAAAAGAAAGAAGCAGCAGCCAAGTGATACATAGAAAGGTTAGTGAAGCCTTGCAGATAGGTGGTAACAAAATAACTGGCTTGCAGGGGAATCTGTTTCCTGAACACATTGGTGAGAAGCCAGTTTACACTCCAAGTCACAAGAGTTTATAATCCTTTCAGAAAACATTTTGCTTTGCTTTTGGAACAGTCTCTTTCCTTCCTTCTAACTCTATGTATGTGTGTGTATGTGCCGTCTTCCCTGTAAGAGTTGTTAATAATATGAAGGTACAATCCCTTTTCCTGTCCTATTGCCTGACTGTCCACAGGAATACAACGAGCTCCAAAAGCTAAATGCACATTGTGACAGAGAACATTGTTCTGTACCCATTTTATATGCAGTTCCTTTTAATTCCATTGACAGCCGTGAGCAACTAACTGTAGGCATGACAATTTCCTCTGGTGATACATCTTCAGCTCCAGCTACCTCAGTCTCACCTACCTGTTTTACTATTGCCATTATAGATAGAAAATCAATTTTGAAAGTCCCGTTTGTCGTCACATCTCTTCTATCACATCTGTCACTGTTTCCCAATCTTGTATGTATTTTTCCCTTTTCCCTATTTCTGCTGTTGTAATTTTTCATGCATATTTTTCTGCTAGATACTCTCAGACCTTGAAATCACTCCCTTAAAATCCTCTCCTCCTCTTACTACTATCTTATAATACAGTTAACACCTTAGATACAGGAACATGTCAGGTAACTGCATCAAGTAGTAAGGAGATGTATGGCACCATGTACTTTGTGGCATTAATGAATGTGCTCCAGATTATAATGCCAAGCGTTAAGGAAGAAAACACACAGTGATATATTAATTTGACTCAGCACACATTATGTTACTAAATTAGATGCGGTACTATTGACAGATAAAAGAATGGCTTCTCTAAAGCAGCAAGCATTTGATCACTCTATACACGAATGCATTTTTATCAATGAGCTCAAAGAGATGAATGAAAACACTGGTGCCTGCCAGCTACAGACAAACACCTGTCCTGCTGGACAACTGGAAAACTGCAAAAGGCATTCTTAGTCTGAAAACCTCGGGTCAATTCCTTCTGAGTGATCAAAATACACTATACAATAATGGTAATAACTGATTTCATAAAACAACTGTGGCTTCAAGTTTCACCGTTAGTCCTTTTTCCCCAGAAGTTTTGATAGAACTACTGAGAGAGGACATGCTTTTATCTTTACAAAGGATTACAGAAAAAAGTGTCATTAATTAAACACCCTGCTCTTCCCTTCTAACAATAACAGCACAAATGGATACTCTGCTTGGATGAGTAAAAGCCTGCAAAAGGCCAACAATTCCATCGATCCTCTTAACCTCTACAACTGCCTTCCGCCAGCTCTCTCCCGCAGTGGTCCCATGGAGCAGCATGATTGCCAACACCGTGCACAAGGACACAGTCCATGAAGTGCCAACCTGCACACTTCAGGAAAGGGGAAGGAGTAGGGACTTCAGGCAGACCTGCACAACTTTCTGTCTGCACCAGCAATGCCCCAAAGATCACATTAGGCCAACCACAATAAGAATCTTCTAATAAATAATTAAAAAAATATTATTTTACTATTTTTTTAGCCCTTAGCCCCATCAGGAATTTGATTTAACCAGCATGAAAAAGTCTTTTTTCAGTTACCCAGATCTCTTAGCAGGCTAAATGTTTCGTCCCAACTTTCACATTGGTCATCAAGTCTATTCCAGAAAAAAGAACGATAGAGTTCAATATTTCAATATGAGAAACAGAAACTCAAGCTGTCACTCTTGACAAATTTATACATAAAAGCAGAAAACTCCACTCCCCAACTTTCCAATCTTCTATTAAAAAGGGGAAAAAAGTGCACTTGAACAGCTTTTTTTTTTTTCCCCTCCCCTTGTGCAAGGGACTAACAATTACAATTAGCTATCAGCCCATCTTGTTTAAAGCAATTATCTAATTTCAAGGAGAAGTGAGTTTCAGGAGTGCATTTCACATCAGTCATAAGAAAAGGTGGCAGCAGTCCCTGGACAAAAAAACCACGGCAAACAATATAAAAATAAGAGCATGGAAATGCTTTCAATGGGAGACTGTGGGTCTCTGAGCTAATGATTTCCCTAGCTGAAAGATAAGCAACAATTCAGGAAACAAAAATGAGACACCAGAAATGAGATATCATGTATTAGAGACTTGCAGTAAACAGGTCCTGCTGTTTAGAAAAATCTTTTGAGTAGTGTTTTAGAGATTAGACAGCAAATACTTTAATTTTTCAAGTATGATTAATGGAATCGCATGATTACTTTAAGACATGCTCATTCAGTATGCACATTTGTGGTAATGATATCTTATTATTATGGTAATAGTGTTCTTACATAAACATGCATAATAGGCTTTAAAGGTGCTACGCATGATAATTATTAGTTATCAAGATGTCAGTTGCTTAGGGAAAATGTTTAATTACAGGTTAAACTGATCAGATGCATGTTTTGTTTAATGTATAGCTTTGAGGAACAGGTAACAACAAAGGCATCTCAGGTCTTGTCCATGTAGTCTGGAACTAAAATTTCAAGACAGAACTACTGTAATCCTTGTCTAGGCAACAGAGAGTTTCTCCATGCACCGGGGGGGGGAAATCTTGTTCCACAGGTCTCAGACTATAAAACAGTAAATCTGGAATGAAAAGAATCAAAGGAGATTTAGCAAATAAAGGGAGATGGATAGAACAAGGGAAAAATTTATGGCAACAGAAAAGGGAAATCGTTACAGGTTCACAGCAAAGCCCACCTATGGCAGTACGAAGAGAAGTGATGGTGCTGGGACTGGCTGCAGTGCTGAGACACAAGGAGCAGCCAGGTGGGAAGGAAGCAGGACACAACTCCTCCAGTCAAAGACCAACACTCCTATGAGCTCTGGTTCTACCTTCTGTTCAAGGAGTAAAGAGGGCACTAGGATCTAATCAATCAAGATAGCTGTTATCTCCAGAACATGGAGCTACTAGAAATATGTCTCATAGAAGACATATATTAGGATTTGATTGTTTCCAAGGAAGATTTATCTTTCCTTCCAGCTTATGTTAGAAGTCAATCTAGCCACAGAAAGCAAAAAATAAATGCAGGACTTGGGGGATACATCCAGGCACAAAATCCTGTAATTTTTTCCCAAATGTTAAAATAAAAATATGTAATTATGCTTCTGTATACTATGTAGAATCAGAAATAGCAGTACAAAAGGAAAACGTTTAAAAGAAAAAGTGTTAATGGACCAGGCCTTTCCATCTGCCTGGAACTCACCTTAGATCCAATTCTCTTGCATTAGCAGTTACATTAAAAAAAAAAACAAAAACAAAAAACCCTCCAAAAATGAGAAAAGCACACCACACTACCACAACAAAACCAAGCAACTCAAAGAGAACTTGAAAATATGAAAATCAGCATTCTGCTCCTCATTCTGTACGATGAGTGGCACTGCATACTTTATCACAGCATGGGACTTATATACCTAAAACACTGCAGAATATTTGCAAACATGGGAGTAAGTAGTCAAATTGGCAGCACAGCCCTTCAAAGCAGGAGTCAGTAACATTTCACTATGGAATGAAGAAGGACTTTTCTTGTAGAGGCACAAGCTCTAGCTTGCTTTTGTAAACATTAGAAGGATTATTTCTACCACTTCATAAGTTTGGCTTTGAATTTCACAGATGTACACAAACATCTACTTTTCTGAAGTACACAGTGTGAACTAGGTGTAAGACATGGCAAAACACAACCGTAAGGCAACAGCATTTTCTTATTATCTACCCCTGCTCAAGTCAGTGTACAGCGCACAAGTGCTGTCGTGGCAGATTGAGCTATTCTTGCCCAAGCACAACACAAAAGCAACAAAGCATGGGAACCTGTACAGCAAAAACACTGACTACAGCTTTGGTTACCAGTCTGGTGTTTGAATGTGACCTAACTGGTCTTGGAACCCAGCTGGAACCTAACTAATCTTGGAACCAACTTAAGTCATGTTACATTATGTTGCTCGAATGTGGTTAGGGCCTATTCACCATGCTACAATGGCAATCAGTCCTCCATGCTAACAATGCTGTAACTTGGCTCTACAGGGCTGACAAGCCCTGTTTTAAATGTAAAACACTTTACATTAATTATCTTTAAGCCTTACAGGCAAGATAAACAGTCTCAAAGAAACAGTAGATACTTCAAGTGCAGACGTGCCTTTGCAGTGTCATAGGTTCCACCAATTATGAAAAAGGGCCTGTCTCATTGCCAAGCAGCCACCCTCCGGTATGCCTCCAGTTCCTTCAGATGCATTCAAATACAAACTAGCAGCATGCTGTGCCAGTCAGCAGGGCTGACAAATATAAAAAGGGCAGTTATTTCACTTATCTCCACTTAACAGGAGCTCTGGACACATAGGATCCGTCTAATAGTAAAGCTGCTGCATTAAGCAAAAGGCTTTCTGTTGCTGGATCACAAGGTATTCCCAACTGCCTTAATTTTATACATTTACTATATGAGAAGCCACCACATTTAAGGATAAAGTGTCAGTCTATATTTAAACTATCTTTCTCAACAAGGCCTGACAAAACTCAGACTTATGAGAGAAGTTTCACAGACACCTTCTTTCTTAGATAAAACAGATAAGATAACAAGCAATGCAACCAGCCAAGAGTATAACCACTTCAAATGTGTTCCAAATTACATACCTGGCAGCGTTGCTTACAATTTCCCCACAATTATTCTTTTAGCCAGCGGCATCGTAAGTATTAAGACAATTCTAGAGTTAATATTATCTCAGACATCACCAGATATTATCCCCAAGTAGAGCCTCAGCAGTTCAGATACAGAGGATGCATAAATTTAGTTTCTGCAAGACATTGAAATGTCAGCTAAACTGTAAGGGATAATGAAATCTTCTGCCTGGTTGAGGACAGGCTGCAATAGGATGTAACTACCGTTTCTGCACGGACTGTCACTGGTGGACAAAAGGGCACCTGCAAAAGGGCCAGACTCTCCTGGCCCTTCAGATCATCTTAGTTTTCCCCTGCCCAGAGTGGTTCTTGCTGGACTCCATCCATCACTGTCTTCCAGCCCAAGCCTTATCTGTCCAGACACAAGGAGTACGAAGAGACGCTGTTCAACGTTCAGTCCCTTGATAATGCCAACATTAACTTCCCACAGGAACTCTGTCATGATCTTGATGAAAATTAATATCCCTATGGCAGTAAGTCTACCGCTTAAGCTTCCTTGAAGCAGAAGGCTCAACAAGTTACAGCCAAATATGATATCAAAAGATAAGAAAGTAAGCTCATACAAGAATGACACAGCTGACAAAGCATCCAACTATTCTTATATTTACTGTAGAAGAAAATAAATTGTTCTTCAATCTAAAATTCAGATGTCAGCTTCTATCTAGTCCTGCACAGCTGCTTGGGCAACAAAACTGTTTATCTTTGGGGAAAGTCTCTTGAAGCTGATAATTGAGCTCACCTTGTTGGGTAACACCGTAAGTCCCTGGAACAGCATATTCTGACACCCAGGGGTGGACGACAAAGTGGGAGACACACATACTCTTGAATTACCCTAAAAAACCCTTAAAATTCAGGGCTTGAGATCAACAGTAGCAGGCTTCTTTCAGAAAGGCAACTAACAGTCAAACATCCCTCCACACTTGACATGCAATTTCAAACAACTAGAAAGAAAAAAAATAGAATAATTCTTATGATATAGAATTGAAAAATAATTTGATTTTAGTAAAATATTCAAGACATAAAAGAACCTAGGTTTGATCAGCCCCAACTAGTAAAACATAGAAGCAATAACGATGATGGCGTGAATGCAAAAGCAGACTTCATTAATGTAGAAACATCTAAAGTCAACATGCACAAAAAAAGCATAAGTGGTCAAACAATGAGATTAGATAACAAAGAAATCCTCCAGTTCAGGAAAAGGATCCTCACAAATGGACATTTAGCAGCAATAATAAGAAACTCATCACACTAAACACAACAGCCATTCGCCCTAAACTACTCTTTTAAGTCATTGGTTACAAGTGAACATGAGCCTCAGAATCTGCCTGGAGATAAGAGACTCAATTACACCTTTTAGCATGTGTTTTATACGAGATGCCATATTTCACTTTCAAGGTTATTCCTAATGAGTGCTTCAAGTTATACACTAGTCAATGACCTCCAACCACAGTGAAATAGTTTTGAAAAAGCAAGCTCAGAATCAGTGAACAAAAATAATCCAAATTAAGTTCTGAAAGAAATTCATAGCAGAAAGCCTGTAGTTTTGGTAAACGTTAACAGAGAGTGACAACCACTTTGCCTATCTGTACACACTGTTGCATTACAGACTATAACAATGGACATAACTTTACACTTTTCATTGCAAAGTACCTTATACATCCTTTAACCCCAATTCCCCACGAGCTTGGGGAAACTATTCACAGATGTTATTTCATCTAGCTCTGGGAACACAACCTTTCTCTACAGTGAAACATGGCTAAAACTTAACAAAGCATAACAATATTACCATCGAGTTTGAGGGATGTAGTGGAAAAGAAAATACACAGAGCACCTGAACCACAGGGCAACCCTTTCATGGAAACAAAAGGCCCTCATTCAGAAGAGCACAGATAATACTTGTCTATACTTGCGCCACGCACAGAAAATGCTGTAGGTTCCTAATGAACAGAAAAGTCTAAACCCTATTTTACCTGCCTTTTCAAAATGGCACCTCTATCCACAAAATTCCTATTTGTGTCAGTTAAACAGAAAGATGAATATGCAACATTTGAAAATCACTTTCCAGTTTTTATTAGCTGGATGGGTCATCGTAACCCTACCTGGCTTATGAGATCTGAAAGAATCACAGCATAGGTAGTACAGCCAGCAAGATAAACACAAACAGAACCATTCAACAGTTTCATGTGCTTAGTTTATTATACATTTCTATCATAAGAGGCAGAACCAATAAATAACCCCATTAAAATCTCATTAGCTCTGATCAATGAGTACGGAAGATAAGAACAAAGCTGAATTTAATGTATTAGTGAAAGAGCAACAGGACCATTTTCTTCAGGGCTCAGGTAAAAATTAACCTAAACTTTAACTAATCTTCTACATTATCTACAGCAAAAGAAAGACAGATGAGTGTAAACACAACAGAAACATTTGTTCACATGATTCAGTACGAGATTAACCACTGTCTTCATAGGACAGAAACACGCCATCGCCACAACACAGCACTAAAGACTGCTTAATTTCTATACCTCCTTATGAAAAGCCAGCTGCTAAAATAAAGTGTGCTCAGTCTGTTCAAGATATTTCATGCAATTGCAGGTAAGAATTCATTCCTTCCATTTCTCAAGAGGATGGATTCTCATTTTTAGCCTAAATAACTTAGGATTACACAGTTATACTGTCCATGTCTATACCTACTGTTAATTATTTCATTCCTAACAACTCCTGGAAATACCAGGCAACTTCAATCAAATTTAAGAGCAACTAGAGGTTAAGAAAGATCTTTAAATTCCTACATATTTCATGCAAATGAGCAGAGGTAGATCAAAAATAATGACCCTCAGGAGAAAAGGCCGGCAGAACACAGCTAATGTGTATGGGCTTGGTAGGAGGACACAGCATGCACATTCCAACCAGCTGATCAGTGCTAAGACCAGCTACTGCATATGCTGCCTCTTGCCTGGTGAAGGTGTCAAAGGATGTGGTGAAGAGATTAGGGCACAAGGCTTGGGTTTGTAAAAAATTTATAGAATCTTTTTTTTTTGTTTTTCCTCTCTCCCTTGTAGACATCAAAACAGAGACTGGAAAAGCGTTTGCTGCACAGCAAGTCTTTATCTTAAATATAGGAAAACCACACTATAAAAAAAAGGGAGCACTGGGTTCAAAAAGAAGTCTGGAAAATACATCTGCCCGTAAGCAAGATGCCACCACTTTAAACTGACAGGATTAGAAGAGAGTAATCCAGCATAAAGAGACTACTTTTAACAAGAGAAACCCACCACTTATCTTCAGGTGACAGAAAGCAGTCCTGCACAATAAAACAATGGCTGATGTGGAAGAATCCAATGGGTTTAAGGGGAACATAAAATGCTTTCATCTTGAAATTCTGTCTTTCAAAGGGCATTACATGAATTCTGATGCTAAGAGAGTGATATACTTACACTGCGATCCAACTTGCAGTCTTGTAAACATGAACTGCTATCTACATAGCTTAAAGTATTACAGTTTGTTAACCATAAATCAAATACAAAGCACAGCACCATCATTTCAATTTAAGTGTCTTCTTTTATGTTAATAAGTCTGAATATTTCAAGTGACTTTCCCTCCATATTTATTCAGAAATTCTACAGTGCTTCTTTCATAATGAATCTAAATACTGCATGAGCTGAACTTCACATTTATAAATATTTTAAAAAAAGATGAAGCTTTCCAATATAACATCTTACCTTCATTACTTGGCCTTTTTGATAAATTGTAACCAAACATATCACGGATTATAAAGGAAATCAAGTACAGCTTACTTATGGAGATGTTACTATGAAAATATTCATAAGAGAAAACAGACTTAGAATCAATACTGGACTATAAAAAGAAACTCAACACTATGTATACGTTCTAAGAATACTTTGAGCTTAGCAGCAGCTCAGTGTTGTCAAAATAGCTTCAGTAAGTTGCAACCAATCCAAACATCTAACAATGGCACAGCTTCCAAAGTTATATATGATAAATACAAATAATGAAAGATGAATAGATAACTCACCACAACACAGACACAGAGAAAGGAACATATTTTATAATGTGATATAAGTATTGGCTGCACTACAGAAATGGAACGCTGTCAGTTTTTCTACATTAGTCCCATCTCCCTCAAATTTCTTAACTCCCATTACCTAGAACTTGGTCTTCATGATCACCACTGGTGATCTAAGAGATAGCACTCCTAACACTGTAAATGATACAATTCGTATTACAATATGGGAATGAAAGATACTCGCACAAAGCAGTGCAGAAGATGTGAATTTTAGTGTCAGGATAATGCTAGCAAAGTCATGTATTACAAAAATAACAATGACAAGCAACAGGCTTAAAGGCACAATTACAAACATATTATCCCAACATGATCCTACCCATTTACAACAGAATTTATCCACCAAACAACAAAAGTCCTAGTGAAGTCGATCAGAGTTTTAACTTTGACACTGTTCCATTGCTTCTGACTGACACCCGTAATACCAGAAGAGAAAACACCACCTGTAGCCTCCCCACTCACAGTCCATTCTCAACTCATCCAATCTAAACACTAAAGGACACCAAATCTGAGCATCCTGCAAATTCCTGGCAAGGGCCTAAACTGAACAGTCTGCTCCCACCTTCTCCTCCCCACACCCTGTTGTGTCTGTAAGGCACCTGGTATCAGATGCTCTAGAGCATGATCATGCCTCTTATGAACAATAATAACAAAAAATAATAATTAATAATACCACAATCACACCCCACTGAATTGGCTGCAGGGAAACTTGCAGGCCACACATGCAGCGTCACGTAGCTGGCCCACTCTGTGCAGTTCTTGCAGAAAGGAGACCCCAGGAATAGTGGGGAGTGGGTGTTAGGCCACAGACTAAATTATCATCTCATTCAACATTTTTTCTCTCTCATTCTACCTCTGTTCTGTCTTGAGATTTATGGGACAATCACTGCAAGGGGCAGGTGGAAGAGACCAAGGTAGCTACCGACAAGGTTCAACAAAACAGGAAGATGTTATCAGCCTGCAGATCTGCTTCCCACTTTGATCACAGCTGCACACTCCACCTGCTTAGAAAAGCAACAACTACACAAGCTCATCCTTCCCCTAGTCAAAACAGAAGAAGAGTCAGCTGAGATGTGCTGACTGAAAAGACATGACACAGATCGCTGACCCTTCTGTAGGCAGATAGGAACTGCCTCCCAACAACTTTGGAAAATCAAAGCAGTAGCCTGAGGGGGAAAAAATGGCTTTCTTCTTTGCCTTCTCTACCCACAGCAAGGTGCATTCAGACACAGCCTGAAGGAATATGAGCTATAGAAAAGTGATGGAATAAATAGGAAAAAAAACAAGAGAGGAAAAACATCAAAGGAAACTGCAGCTAGCAGCTGGGAGGAGAGATTAGACCCCTTGTTAAAAATCCATGTTTTACAGGGCTTGCTAAAACATATATAAAGGGGAATTTCTGGTATTATATCCACCTGTCTATCACATTTTTCAGCCTTCAGGGCAAACAGTGTCTTGCTATAAGCCTCTTAAGTCAGTATATTACATGGGTATTGTTATTTACAAAGTGCTCTATGTGCACCTACTGCTTTACAGGCAATTGAAGTGACAGCTCAGGCCTTAAATAAGATGCAACATTTAATAAGAGGCATGGCAGCCCAAGATGACAGTAAACAAAAAGAAACAGTATTAAAAACATGCATCAAAACAGTGAAAGAAGAGACATATATAATGTGCTTGCAAATTATTAGTTACTATTTTTAAAATCAAAGAACTGTGATCTAAGGATTAAGAGCGGATGACTTGGGATGAAAATAAATAAAACTGGGTTCTCTACCAAATTCAGGCACCAACAATCAACGTACTCTTTGATAAACTGGCAAACCCTTATCTAAGTTCTAAGGAAAATGATAGCATTTCCTCTTGTAAGACTAGAAAAGGCTGTTTCAGTAGCATAAAAAATTGCGCAGAATCTCAAATACTTTCTGCAGCAGACCCATAGCTAATGTTTGAACCATGAGGTATTTTTTTGAGCTGTGCTTTCTTGATGGAAACAAATAAGACAGTACAGAATTACCCAACAACCTAGGGAGAATGAGCCAACTCATAATTACTTTTCACTAGAAAAATATGAAAACTTATTGCTGCCTGAATTTTTCCTGTTTCCTGTTCAACTAGATGGATTTTATTTGTAATTCTTTTTTGTTATACTACACAGTGGCTAAAACCCAAAATTTCTGTCCCATCATACTTGGACACAAGTCTAAATCAATCTTTAACTTTCTTACCAATGAACTGCTGAGTTTATTTGGTCTCTCACCATAACATAGGTCATTCACACACATACAATCATGGAACATTTTTTTCCCCTAATTCTCTCCATTTTTCAACATCTTTTTGAATAGACACTAGAATTAGTCTGTGTTTTAACACAGTCTCACAAATGATGCATTCTAAGGTCATGCCACTTCCTTCTCCTAAGTGATGCTACTCTGCTTCTTCAGCTGAACACTGCACTCACCCTCTTACCTCCTCAGAGGTGAATAGGTGCTCAGGTTCAAACTGTGCTCAAGCATGACCCAGCCTGGACCTGCTGCCTTCAACTGTCCTATATTCTCCAATCCATAACTATGATCTACAATCTTTTATTGTGAATGTGCCATCCTATACATGATTGTATAAAAATGCATATTGTTCAAATAAGCACATGTTGCCAATCTGGGTCAGTCTGTGCAATTCGTTTTCTACCTTTAAATAAATAACATCTAATGTCACTAGAAATTTTTATCTAAAAAGATATACACTGTATTTACTTACAGATTGTTAAAGATACTGGACAGTACTCTGACAACAAAGGATGATCTTAACTTTATAAAGCAAAAAAACCTGTCTTTTCCCCCATTTGTCTTTTGTTTTTTCCATTTTCCAGTATCTCCTAGAACATTGGCATATTAGTAACTCCTACAGTTGATGGTATGTAAACTGAAATATAAATAAAATGAACCTCAGAGAGAACATTTGAAGTGGCCACTCCCATTATTGGTAAAAGCTTGAAACCCAGCTGGGATATCTGGAAGTTAACACACCAGTACAGGCCAGTAATATAACAAGTCACCACAGGACAACAGGGGTGAAGCCTATATAACCAGATAAAACACAGCTTTCTTACTGTGTTCATGGAAAAAGTGTCATCACAAGCAGCACCAAGATTTTTTGGTTTATCCCTTGTACCTGTATGGCTCTTATTAAGCTGAAACAGCAAAGGAAAGAATATCTTTCAAATTAACAATCTCCAAAGTTTGTTTTGCAGGGGGCTGGAGGGCAGGAAATTAAGTGGCTTCAGTGTATCCACAATGACAATACCATTAGTGAAAAATATAATCCTCTACAACGTAGGTCAAAAGAAGGGATTTTGCAATGGTGACACTGGGGTTGTTACACTATCTGATAAATAACATAACTGCTACATCAGAACATACACTAAAAGCATATGTTACTGGCAAGGCTGCTTTCAAAGCAGCAACGTCAAAGAAATTTGGCTTCTCTGCTCGCTCACTTTGAATACTGGAGTTTTTATCAAACCTGAAATTAGCGCTGCCTTCACTAAGCTAAGGTTAACATGGGCAGCGATGAAGGCACAGTGAAACCTAAGCTACAAAGCAGAGTACAGTTGACTATGAAACTGTAATGCACCTAAACCACTATATTACGAGGTGTATTCTTCCTAAGGTCTTAACTGTAGTCTGTTTGAAGCACTTCATACAAATCAGTTTAATCCCACAGAGCCAAGCAGCAGGATTTTCATCCAGAATATATTACTGCTTTTGTCTTTGTTGTTCTGAATCATGGCTGCTGAATCCAAGAGGTTAACAGCTGAAAATTAGCATATTCCTCTAACATTTGGGGATGCTTTAAAGCACTGATTAATTTTTCTTATCTGTTAATATATCCCTCCCCATTACAGATCAAAAATTCAATATACATACATGTTAGAAATACACCTTTTAGGATAATTTTGCTCCTGAATCCTCCTGTCTGAACTTAATGTTTTCATAGTAGAGGTGCACAGTCAACAAGAGTTACTCTATTCACCCCTCATTTAGCAGCACAATCCTGAGTTTCAGATGTTACAGTTGAGTCATTCCTAGGAACATGGGAGTGCCACAAAGAGTGAATAGAACTTCATCAATATCAACTCTACAAGCAGCAAAAAAGCAAAGACCGAAAGATTTTTACAAGCCTGTTTTTCCTCTATTCAAGTATTTTGAGCTTTACAAAACTTTAAACCAGTAAACAAAAATGCCAAGAAACAGCTGCAAAAATGGCACAATCGAAACAGTTTCTACATACTTTGAAACACTTTTCAAAGTTTTCTAGATCTTCGCAAATAATAACAGTAAAGTTTTCCAAGTTTGCAGATGTATGATCAGTTTCACAAATAATTTTAACATACAGTTGGTATGTAGGTTAAAATTCTATTTACATTCATCTAAAGATCATAATATTTGACTCTACAAGCTTAAAGATGTTATATGTTACAAAACATTTTCCCAAATCTAGCAAGAGCTTAAGCTAATTCTTTCAGGAAGGCTATCATACATGATCTGTACTCAAATGCTTTTAGTCCTACATGCAAGCACAGCATAGGATATGGGGGGGGTGTGTGTGTGTAACAAGATACAGGGAAAATAAGTAAGATGCTCTACATAGGAGAGAACTTCTTGGAAATTAATAGCAGACCTATACAGCTATGCAAATACTTCTATGAACTGAGGAGAGGCTGTTGAAGATTCAGTGTGGTACAGTGTCTTTAAATGGGCGTGACAGTCAAACTATCAGCACTACTCTTATTAGCAAATGTATGAAAAAATGTTAGTATGCTGCCTTATACATTCAAACTCACTCTTTTCTACATATATATAGAGATGATGACTTGTAAAATGAATATTTAAGTCAGTTAAAGCCAAGAAAGAGGTCAGAATGAACATAATCTTCCCTCTACTAAACTTTACCGAACGCAATGGACTGAAACTATGATGCTGAAGGTTGAGCTCCTTACTTCTTGTGCACCTTAAGATACAACACAGGCAGTAAAAATCCTAAACCTCAAGGATTTTTTTTTCCTGTAAGACTTGGGCTCTTTAATGCTTTTGCAACATCAGGCCTTAACACTTCAGGCCCCCATTACACTATATTGATTAAAACAGTAATTCGGAAAACCTAGGAAAAATAAAAGGGGGGCTGAACAATCACAGCCAATCTCATCACCTCAATGACATGCTGTGAACGTAATTAATCCTACATTTATTTAGAGAACTTCACACCCTACACATAAAGCAGCAACTCCCCGCTGGCTTCAGACTAGGTAATTATGTTGTAACAAGGACTAGGTTTCGATTATAACAAAGAGATGAAAAGGAAAACAGACCTATGAAGCTAGCCTATCTTTTAGGGTATGTCTCACTGCAAATCAAGAAAAGCAAATATAACATGGGTAGAGTATCTGAGTTAGCTTTAATTTAGTTAGGTCCAATAGAGATAGCAGCGTCTATGGAGACTGCATAAATGCCACCAGGAATCCTGGTTTTTAATCTAAAGCAAATAGTCCATGCTTGAACTGGCACATTACACGTACAGTCACCAAAATTAGCAAGGTTGCATTTGTTTTAGGTATATGTGCTCCGCAATATGAAGGTGCAACTACAGAGCACGCATACATTAAAGCAGCCTATATATTGGTATAACACGTCAAGTTGCAGCTACAGTTCCAGAGGGGATGCAGCTCATCTCTCCTAACATACAGTTCTCCTCTACTGAAGCTACTACAATACACAACACAAATAATAATTTTATTCTTTATGGCATCAAACACCTTATTCTCCCGCATTCCTCATACCCATAAAACTTTGAGAAGTATACAACTGTACTAACCCCTGGAAAACTGCCAGGAACACTAAGAGCTTCACCTCCAATTCAGGAACACAGAAAACATCCATTTACTAAAGTGGTACACGTTTAAAACTAAACATGTATTTAAATGTTAGGTAAAAATATTTTAAATCAGCATGGGCTCAATTGTTCTCTTACACAGGCGTGCAGAACAGCATGCACTTAACTGCCTGCCTGGACAAGGACTCATAGGAAGACACTCGGCCTTCCACCTAGCCACTCATGTTATGGCCAGCAGTCATTACGCAGCCGAGCTACCAGAAGGCACGTATGTACAACAGCGGACAACAAAAAGCAATGTGAATAGAGACCGGCACAAAGGGGAATACAAAACACTGGAGAAAGACATCAGCCTACACAAAGGAACCTCAGCACAGCAAGAGTCAGTGGGTAAACTACTCCGACTTCTATAAAGGACACAACTCCTGTGGGGTCACAGACACATAACTCCCTTCCAGCAGAAGGGAAAAAGCTCTTCTGCAACAAACCCACACCTAGATTCCCCTGGTCTCAGCAGCCTGTATTGCAGCTATCAGATAACCAGTGGTTTCCCCAAAGCTCTTTCTCCTCTCTCTCATCTTCTTCTGCTCAGAGTAAGGAGTCAATAGATGGAGAAGAGCTCAGACTTATAATACAAATTCAGTTTTAACTTCAACTTGGAGAGGCTGCCATATGTATTATAGTGGTTTGTAAAAGCTCTGACCTAAAGAAAAAAAAAGCATGCAAACCAGACAAATTAAATTTAATTTTATTATGGAAATGAAAGTAATAACAGAAGTGACAGCAGGGTGGATGATAAGCTCACTTAGCAGGGGGATCAAATGAAGTGATGACATGTCATTATGACCTCAGGGGTTAAAGATGCAATTTTCCATCTGGCTGCATCTGGCTTTTCAACATAAATGTTGACACCACCTGCTGAGATTTACTACAAGCTGCTTCCATAGGTCTTTGTCTCACTTTTGTTATCCAGGTTAACATTTACTTTTCCCTCTTTTCTGGTAAGTTTTGCTGAGCAACATGCTCCCTTTCTTCAAAACCTAATGAACAAAGGATTTGACATGCCACTTTACACAACAGATCAAATTATTAATAGTAACTTTACAAGCAGCTCAAAGAGAAATAGTAGAACCTTAGAAAGCAGGTAAAATTAGCTTTAAGATTGCAAACAGGAAGATGAAATTTCAGCTACACTTGCTAATATTTTGCATTGTCTAAGACTTCTAGGAATCTAGTTCTCTCTTAATAACAGGTATCCAAATGAAATAATTTATCTGAAAAAATCTTTAGAATTAAAGAACTAGACTGTGTTCACAATATTGAGTATTAGCCACCTGCACGTGTTTTATTCAACAGCTTAATCATTTCCAATTCCAGATACATTGTGTTTAAAATAAATCATATTTTGCAGCCCAGTGACACATTCACTTATTCATCTAATTTAGCCACAATCAAACTATGACCTCAAACCAAATTTGTAATCAACTATTGACACACTGTTGGCTATAAGGTTTTTGTTTCCATGATAAATATTTAAATGCCAGTACCTACTGTGGTGTTGCTGTCTTGCAGGCTTAATCTGGGAAGAGGACTGCATGCTCACTACCACTTGATACATCCATTACATTTTTGCCTGTGCCAAACTTTTTTCCTAAACCTACAGCTCCCAGACTTTTCTCCGCCATTACAGGTGAGCTAAAAAGCTTGTTTCCAGCTGTTTTTGAAGTACACAGATTCTTCACTAGAAAGAACTTACAGTCTGTCTGAACTGTTTAAATAAAGAGGCCCCTACCTCCACTAGGACTTGGTTATATACCAGGAAAGAGGGGAAGAAAAGAAAAAACCTCCACAGGTTTTTGAGAGCACCCTGGGACTACAGCTATGAAAAGAGAGGAGAAAATGGAGACAAAGAAAGTTAATGAAGCTTGCATGGAGCAAAGAGTAGCTAAGAAACAAAACAGAGAAAGTATCCAGACTGATTGGACACGCAAATAAATTCATTGAAACACCATCACAAAAATACCTATAAATATCTTCCCCCTCCCAAAACTCTTGCACCACAAAGCAGGATGTTACAGAATAGAAGATGTACCACCTCCCTCTCCAGATACCTTACCTTGGGGAGCTGGGAACCCTTGTTCTTAACAGACAAGTCACCACTCATTTCTATATCTGTTAAGGTATTTTCTGAATGACAAGTGAAATTTGTTTTTGCATTCAACATAAGGGAAAAAACAAAGTGTTCCTGTTTACTTCGCACATGCTCAACTTCAAGCACATGCTTCATTGCTAAACTGAACAGGAGTGACTTAAGCATATGCTTAAATGCTTTCCTGATTCAGACCCTAAAAATAGGAATGTTTTTTGCAGTTCCTCTTTCTCTTGTTCTCCTAATGACAGACAACTATTGTGCCATGTCATTATGACAATAAGATAGCTTAATTGCCCTCTTTCCAGAAGCTGTCAGTTCTGCTTAACTGGAACATAATGTATGCGTCTGGGAGTAAATATGTTAATACATCACTCATATCTACCATACATTTTCCTCTGCTGTATTTAAAGAAAGCCTTGGGGTTTATGACTGACTTGCTAGACATTATATTCATTGATATGGGCAGCAGTGATATTACTGTATTATGACTCATTTCTTCATGAAAGATGCATGAAATAACTTTTTCCTTCTTCATTTAGTGCACTTTTTCAACTCAACTTCAACCTGAATGTGAATTTCCCCATACTTGTATTTAAGGCCTCCTCAAAAAATTACAGCATATAATGAACTGGCTGTTCCTGTAACTCATCAGGATTGAGCAATCAAAATGTTTGGAAACACCTGTGGTTGCTTTAGAATCCCAGACTGGTTTGGGTTGGAAGGGACCTTAATAAAGCCCATCTAGTTCCAACCCCCTGCCATGGGCAGGGACACCCTCCACCAGACCAAGTTGCCCAAAGCCCCATCCAGTCTGGCCTTAAACACTTCCAGGGATGGGGCATCCACAATTTCTCTGGGCAACCTGTCCCAGTGTCTCATCACCCTCATAGTGAAGAATTTCTTCCTAATATCTAATCTAAATCTCCCCTCCTTCAGCTTAAGGCCATTCCCCCTTGTCCTGTCACTACACGCCCTTGTAAGCAGTCCCTCTCCGGCTTTCACAACATTTTGTGCTTTGTTACATATAGGAACATAGTCACTGAAAGCATACAGAGAAGAGTAAGAATCAAAAATGTCTACAACATGCAATAAGCAGCTATGAATTGAAGGCCTTTAATTCTCTAAGAAGTACTGGTAAAGTCACACTCAAAATATACAGCCTGTGCAAGCTGGCTCAATTCTCTTTCATATTGCTCTTTCTGATCATGATTATTACCAAGTTCCCTCTATATCCTCTCACTGCTTTTGTGTCTTGTGCACTTGAGAGGTTATTTTTTTCTCCCACAGTCTCTCATTAAATTGTGAACTGGTATGCAAAGACTATTTTTAACCACTGTTTTATGAGTCTATATGTTGCTATATTAACAAATATGACAATGGCATTTTTTGTGTTTATATTAGTAATGCCTTCCTTTTCAGAGAAATATTACTTGCAACTCATACACATACTTTTGTGGGCCCTTCAGAGAAGGCTGTGAAGACATAAAAAGGAAGGAAGAAAAAACAAAAGCTGTATGAAAAATAAAAATAAATCTGACAAGAACAATATAAAGCTTAGTAAGATTTGAACACGCAACTTTCTTTGTTCATTTAATCCATTAATCACTGTTTTCCTATGAATACTTTGGTTTTTAAACCATTAAAGCATGCTGATACTTCTAACCAGTCTGGTTGCAAAGTTCCCAGGACTCTGGAGATAAGTAAAGCCACACTGACTCCATCGAAAGAACACAAGTGAGAGACCAAAGTGCTGAAGTGCAGGGACTTCGCCTGGAAGCGGCAGAGTCACTGTTTCCTCTCAAATGAAGTGAAGCCAAAGCATACTGCCAGGAAGAGAGAGCTGGCAAGCAGCTACAGGGGCAAGAGTACACAGCACACAGAGATTTGTGACAGTTATTCTGGTGTTAATAATCAATTAGTATAACTGCTACAGTCTATAAATCAACTGTTTCATATAGATGTAAATGGTTTGCATGTGCGCCTGACTAGAATTGAAAGTTGTCAGTTCTATTGGAAGTTATAAATTCAACCCTGAACTAGGGAGTTGTTTCCAACATTTTTCCTAATGTTACATAACTGCTATATAAAAACTTTTCTTAAGATCACAATAGAATGAAAATTGCCCAGAAGCTGTTTTCCCCCCCAAACCATTAATATATTAATGAAAATTCACATTTTTATTTAAAATACAATTCCTCCTCCTGTCCCCAAAGATGCCACTACATTAAAAAAAATGCACTGAATGTCTATTCTTACTATGTGTGTTGGATAGCCAAGGTTACTAAATGAAAAAGACTCATCACATTTCCATTTACAGGAGACAGCATTTTTTTTATTTTACTGATACTTGTTCATAGATGAAGTATGTTAAAAACATTTCCCACATCAATAACTACTTAAGAACTTACTTGGTTTTTTGAATCCAGATGCAATAGTCTGTAATGAAGAGATCATTAAGGATGTAGCCAGGGTCATTCTCCATAAAAATCTTGTGAATGTCCAGCAGACACTTCAAAACTGCAGCTCTTCCTGGAAATAGATTTTTATTTTTTTTGTAATTCACTAGAAATCATAATAGATAATCTTTACCATCTTCTCACCTTTGAGGCTTTAATAACCATATCTACAACCATCTTGCAACTTTAAGCTGATTCAAAGTCTCAGAACAGCAGTAATATGACTACGCCCTTCAGTACCCACATCTATGTGGATGTGGAGCCTCTGAATTCAGTAGGAGTCTCTCTGCAAGACTAAAGCCTCAAGGCATAGTCATGCGTGTAATTCTCTACAGCTGAAGTAGCCCCCTCCCCCAGCTTTTCCACTTCTCCCAGCTGTGCCAGCCCTAACTGTAGCACAGCCATACAGTGAACCATATTTAAAAAAAAAAAAAAAGGGCAAGCTGAAAAGTAACTCGCAAATAACAAAAAGTTATACCTCATCATTTATCTGAAGAAAGAGAAAACCTGTTTCCCCATATGTGTACACAAATACCTGTGCTGGAAAATAAAAAGGTTGGGAACACGCAGCACACAGCAGGGACGAGCACACAGGAGCCCCAGCAGTTGTAAAGCCAATGTAAGTGACACCATCACCTAACGTCTAACCACTACCTTGAATTAAGCAGAACTTTTCCTACTTCTGTTCATTACAAAATAATTTGGCAAAGCAAGCCCCCAGAACGAAAACCCCACTTCAGGCTCAAGAAGGTGCCATTTGACATAGAGTTGATAAATGCAATACAACATTAAAAACTTGAATGTTTTCTCATTCCACAACCAGAAATCTTTCTGTAGTCAGTTTAATTGTCTTCATATGCCACCATCATTTATGAAGAAAATTGATTAACATAACCTCCAATTAGCTGGAACTCCTCCCTTAGTTTTCTGATGAAGGTTGCTGAAGGGTTAAGTGCGGGAACACTAAAAAAAAAAATAATTTTCACTGTTTAATGGGGGGCGGGGGGGGGGGGGGGGAAACATTCAAATGAAAACAGCCACTACTGCAAATGGAATCTAATAACTCTCTCCCAAGAGGCTGGCTCCTCCTAGGCTATGAAACCTGAACATGGATGAAATTACATTTTACAGATTAGAAAAAAAAAAAAAAAAAGATCAGAACTCCCCCTGCTGTTCAAGCACAAAATTTGTTTGTTTTTAAGTGATTCTGTGCTGAAAAGACACATAGACAGAGAATGAAAGTTAAAGGATGTGTGAGATGCCAATAAGGAGAAAGAACCTGAAGAGTAAAAAGCCATGGCAAACAGAACGGAAAAAAACCCACTGGTTTGGAAGAAAGCAACTGAAGAAATGTCAGGAAAGAATGCAAAAGAAAACAGAAAATCCCAAATATAACTGATGAACTTTTAGATTGTATCACCATCAGTGCTTGTCAAGCCAAGCTTGTCAAACTTAACTATTTTGACTAAAAGGAAGTATGCTGTTTTAAAGAGAAGTGATACGTGGAATTAAAATCTTGCTAATTTTTTTGGTTCTAGCTGTCAAGCTGCCAGCCAGAACCATTTACAACATCCACAAGTCTTACTTATCTGCCAAGTAACAATGTAAATTAGTGACGGTAACACTAATTCTCAATAAAAGTAGTCTTTCTTCATAAATTCAAATTTTAGATTACAGTAGCTTAATGGGCCTCTAATCGGAGAGGTTGCAAATCTAGCCAGACTTAATAATATAGGGAACCCCACATACAGGCAAACACACAGAGCACGGCAAACTACCAAATTCCTGCTTCCAGAATATGCATCCTAATACGTGCAGCTTATAAACAAGAAATCCTCCTACAAAACTCCATTTAACTCCTTATCATAGGAAGAAAAAAAAAAATAAGAGGTGCGGAGCAAATACTATTTAAGCCTTAACATAGGCTATTCCATGACATACAAATGTTTCTTGGCCTATTTCCATGAAATTCCACACCGTAGGTTCTGTCTTTGGATATCTACTTCAGTTTTCAGTAGACAGCTGTTCTTAACTTTCAGGCTGTGGTTAGGTATTCAGTAGTATTATTACTTACACTGCCTTAAATACTCTTAGTTGTACTGCTTTGCCTCCCTCTTTTCCACAGCTCTTTGCGATGTGCCAGTGCAAGTACTGGTGAAACCATACAGTGAACTGCATCAAAGAACAGATGAAGCCAAAAACCAAACAGGCTAGGGGCTTTTTTGGCAGTTATGGCAGTCCAACTCACTGAAAGGTTGTCTATCAAAGCAAACCTAAAATGTGCTAGTTTTAAAAGTTTTACTTCTTTTGTAGCCCCAGGGTTGTCATTTTTTAGAATTCACTGTATATTGGAGTTAAGAAAGCCATTGAATAGAAGACAACGATATGCCAAGGATAATCGATTTCATTTTCTTCACATAGCTTAAAGAGGCAAGTGCTTTTAAGTTAAAGGGTGAAGAAGAAAAACCATCTATTTAGAAAAACAGCAATAAATGTTTAAGAGCAGGCACAAGAAACTTTTATAATAATTTCAGGAAAATATGAATGATTTATTTTTAAGTCAGTTTTTGCATATCTTCTGTGTAAAGTTACAGCTCTGCATTATACTGATCAATAAATACACTGCTTTTTATATACAATTTCCTGATTATTTGAAAAAACTAACTAGTTATATCTAAAAGTACAAGTAAAAGAGATTCCAACTTCTGTAATAGAATCAAAAATATTTGATCTTCTAAGCTATTAAAATTTAAGATGTAGAACATTATACAACTTAAGAGAGACTCTAATACCCTGTATTTTTGTGGGTGAAGGCATGAAGATCTGCGTTAGAGGTAAAGGAGGATAACAACCAGCTTGAGAAGTTGGGATATACTGCAAGATGGGGTATCAAATCTAAGTACTAACCCATCGTTTTTCTGAGACAAAAGTGGTTTTCTTTTCCTGCCCTTAAAAATCATTACACTGCTGTTGGGGAGGAGTTGTAATTTAGGAGGAAAAGCTGCAGAGTGTCTGAGCAGACAAGGCAAATATCATGAAAGTCAGTGCATATGTCTGCAGATCACTGGGTTCTTCTGGAGTTCATTGCTATGACAGCTGGTAGACAACAGCCCACAACTTTAATTCTACACTTCAGGAATCCAGTCCTCTTTCCACTTATTAGTTCAAAAAAGGATACAATTTGACCTCAGCTCTGTATCTGCCATTTGATATAATAACTTACTGATTTTACACCATCATGACATTCTACCAGCTTTAATCCTGAAGTTGGAAGCAAAGAAAATTAGTAGTCCCATCATTCTATTTTACATTAAGTTATTTTTCCTGCAAACTTCTATGTTTTTTCACATTTTCAAGAAGGAGGAGCATTCACCTAAAAAGATAAAACTGAACTTTACTGTCTCATTAAAAAGTGAGAACAGCAGCATTTTTAAGAACAAGAAAAGAACTCTTACAAACTTTTAAATGAAAACATCCCAGTAGTACCTTACCCAGCTAGGGGTTCTGTTCTTAATGGATAATTATATCATCCTATATCTAGTAGTGTTGTTAGCTTCTGTATGGAAAGAAGCAAAGCATATTTTCTGTTGCACTAATGAGTTTTCTCTTTATTATTAGCTCGTAGACAATAACTTCCAAATCAGTATTATGCAATGGTAACACAGTGTCCATAAATACTGACAGAATCAGTCCACACCGCTTACTCACTACAGGTCTACTGAAAAAAGGCCCCATGTATTTAGATAAAAACCACACCTGATAAAGTTTTGTCAAATGCAGTGTATACACTTTGTTGGAAATAGCATTGTAGCTGGATGTACCACTGCATTTCTTTTCCTTTTTTAATCCTATCCAAAGAAAAGATAAATACAGTAGATATCATACATAACTACATTGAATTTTGAAGAGTTTTGCTTAAGTATTTTAAGTAATAGAGATCACTAAAACAACATATGAAGAAATCTGCTGAGGACCTCAATGTTAACCAGCTTAATGCATTTGTCTTACAATTAACACTTTGGCAGGAAATCTTAATTCAAAATAAAAAAGTGCTTCAACCACATGCAAAGATCCATAATAGCTTCAAAAGCTATCCTGTACCTTTGAAGCGATCCACCAACATAGCACTAATATTTTTAAAGTCAAGTCACGTAACTCAAGGGATAATAGTTCAGTCCCATCAGAATTCTTTACTATTTTTAAATCAATTAGTTTACTGTGCTTATTATTATCAAAACATTATATTATACTATGCCCCAACTTCTGTTACCCGCATCCTGAAAGAAACCTCAAATCAGGATGAGGCCAACTCAAAGCGATTCTTCCTTTAAGTTAAACACCAGTCCTCTTGCATCTACATGAAAAGGAATAGTTTTGTGGTACTATTTAATTGAATTAATTACCTGTTACTTGACAGTCATTTTTACCTATGTTCATCACATTACATATAGCAATACAGTGCCGAACTGGTCAGGCATTATTTCCAGTAAACAAAGAGGGTAACGGAGCACTTAATGCTCTCTCTAACCACTGTGCTTTGCACAATGCATAGTTCGTAAGTATTTTGTAAAAACAGAAATTCCTCAAAAGCACGGCTGAATTTCCACTGAAGTTTGAAGAAGGAAACATTTTGACTGAACAAACTTTGGCAATACAAGCATTATCTACAAATCCATTTCTTTTAAGAATACACAGACACACACTCCCCCCCGCCCCCTTCTGATTACAGACAGGTAGTACATCCATTTTGTATCTTTCCCAATCCTTTGGCAGTTGACTATTTAAACACTTAGCACTTTTCACACTATACACACACCATAACGGTAAATACTAATTTGATACACAAACCCCAGAACTTTCAGAAGTTAACATTAATCACCATTTCTTTTATCGCCACACTGCTAACTTGCTAATGCCCCTCCCAACAGATTTATGTCCACATGAAGGAAGTAATGTATTTCTGCCTGTTTCCCAGGCAGCACCTGGAGATTATCATGGCTCATACTCAAGATTGTCTCCTCCTCTCTACTATTAACAACTCCAGTTGAAATGGGCACATATCCTCTTTTCTTGAGGCTTGCACATGCCTTTTCAGTGTCCTGAAGGTCCACGGCCAGCTCTGCAGAGGCAGCAGGTCACCCCATCCTGCCCCGTTTCCCACGCAACTAGCACAGCACAGAGATGCACAAAAGGCAGCTGGCCCTGCTGCATTTCTTAACTTCTTCCAGTGCTTCTAAACTATTCTAACCATCAACTAAAGTTGAATTTCTGTTAAACCTGATGGCAGTAATTTTTATGCAGATCACTGAGGACAGAAAAAACAAGGCTAGCCTATCTCCCGACCCAGTAGAGAATGAGTTACCATACCCAAACTACCCCTCCAGAGAAGATGGGGACTTTGCTGTTGGAACAAAGCAAGAACATCATGGGCAGCACAGGGAGACCGTGACAATAAGCACCACTGGGGCCACTGTGTTTTGGAAGCAGAGCATAAGGAGGCAACAGCAGCCACACGTCCAATGTAGGAGAATGGAGCAGGAAACCAGACAGAGTTATTGTAGATGCCACCTCCCTTAGCAAACTACTGAAAATATTTTGTTGGATCATGGAGTGTTCACTCTGATACCATTCTCCATCATAACATTAAAAGAAAAGTAAATAGCTTACCTCTGATGTACTAGCCTCTTTAAAAAAAAAAACAAAAAACAACACACTAAAAGGCTGGCAGCACCGTATGATTTCAGTTTTGTTACCAGAATTTTATTTTTTCACATTTATGAAGAGCAGCATAAGCCAGTGGAGATAAGTGGAGAACATATATCTTCCCCTTAAAACTTCTCTACCTGACTGTTATAATGTAAATGGCATTTTGAATCATCAATAGTTTTTGGCAGCAATAAAGATTAATATTGCCAATTGTGGTGGTTTGGTTTTTTTTTAATCCCACAACTCACAAGCACTGAAAATAAACCGAAGTGCTGTTCTCAGTGATTCTTCTGTCAAAAAAAAAACCCCCAAAACCCCTAACACTGAATGCTTTTTTTAAAAGTACTAACTCACAATAAATAGAAAAGTTGTAAGTAACTTTAATAACCCATGATATAAACATGGTTGTCTACAACTGCACAACTGAAGCTGAAATAACCATAGGTTTGAAAATTTGTACTGTTACATGAAAGCTGTCTGGGATAAACAGGGAATATATAAAAAGAATGTCACTGCTGAAAGAATAATTTGCAGTCATTAAGATGATGACAGCTCCACTCCTGAATGTGAAACGAAACAAAGCTACAAATATGTAGTGTGTAGTCAGTTTTTTACTCTTCAGTTTTAAATTTTTTTTTTTAAATATTATTTATTTTTCAATAGAATAGTTTTCATGGTATTCACTGCATGTTTTTTATGAACTGCTCTACTTGGCTGTTATTTAGAACTGTCTAATTTTCCTAACAAGCAGAAAACTAAGATAACCTATGCAAGTCAGAGATTTTGGCCTCTCGTCCTAAGAGAGAAAAATTATAAAGGAAATACTAAAAGAACAATGACGCAAAACAAGTTTTGATGCTGACACAAAGTCAGGATTTCGGTTTTTCCCAGACTATCACTGGATTTCCCATAGAGTCATCTCAATCCTACAGAGAACTGTAACACTGAATATGAACCACAAAACTACCCTTTGCCCTCCAACGTATGATTCTGTATGGCAATACTAAACTGGCACACACAAAGGAACAGTTTAGGAATTCAAATGGCTAGATGTCAAATACAGTTATTTTGAACAGGGAAAAAATAATTAATGGACTGTCTCAAAAAAACCAAAACCCAACAACACACAAAACCAACAAAAGATCTAATTCTAGAAAAAGAAACTGGCAAGTAGAGCAGGAATTCAACATTAGGGCAAGCTTCCTTTCTATCGAAACCCTATCATCACTGAAAATGGTTAAATTAAAACAATAGTTCTTCCAAACAGTAAATCATGAGGAGAAGCTGCCCAGATTTACAACTGCAAAACCATGATGAGAACTTAATCAAACAGAATAATTGAAGAGGATGCTTTAAAAACTCTCTTAGATGGAGACAAATCATTGAAGTTATCAGAAATCCATCTAATCTTTTTTAACAGGGCTTCAGTCAGGTAATTAAAGAACACAAAGAACAACAAAAAACAACCTGACTTCCAAAATACTTGTAACAATAAGTGACCCTGCTTTGAAATAAAAACTTAGATGCCATTAGAACAGGGTCTAAACCAATTATATTATCTAACCTACCCTAACAAAAGCTTCATTAAAATGTTCTTTTCCAATAAAAATCTCTTTACAGACAAATACAGCATACAGAAAAATACTTTTAAAATCAACAGAGTGTGAACAATTACAACAAACTATAATGTTCTCTGAAGACCTGTTCCCTGAAGCTTTACAAATCACAGTTGGACTATCCTGATTTATCAAGATACAAGATCTGATCAAAGATTTTTCTAAGGATGAGACATTCATAACATTTCTTCCGTGTGGATCTTCTGACATACAGCTGCATTTACACCACAAATGCATGTATCTTCCACTGGCTAATACATGAGTGGCTGCAGGGGCTTCTTCCTGGTTAAGACACTAATTTTGTTCTCTTCTCTCCCCAGCCCCATTTTCACAAAACCACAGGACCATTTCAACGTCCAGGAATGTTGAAATCTATCAAGTTTGGGTGAAACTGGCAAAAGATTTAAAAGTTATAAAAACAAGAGACATAAACGACGTGGTTATATAGGCATCACGTCCAATCCCTAAAAAACTTACCTAGTTGCAGTATCATGATTGTATCACTGAAGGCACGTGTCACTAATCCGAAATGTCTGTGTAGGGGATAGCATAGCACTCTTCTTCCAAAAGATACCAGGACGTCATGAATGCTAGTGAAACTCTGTGTGTATCAGTGAAAAATCTGAATTAGTCTACTTGCTTTTCAATACAAAGAATTAGGGTTTTTTTGTTTTCCTTTAAGGAAAAAAAGTCATAGCAGCATAGGAAAAACCCCCACATTTTTATATGTTATGCATCTAAAAATCTCTATTTTAATAGATCTGGAAATCAAGATGTTAAATAGAAACAAGACACTGCACATTTATTTTGCGTGGCAGGATAACAGAAGTCCTATACATTTTAGTGGTTTTGAATTAAAAAAAGAATGTAGAGAACATTAGAATATAACATCTAACTCAAGACTTTGCCATTCTTTAGATTAAAGCAATAAATTACATCTGTCCCACATTATTACATATATTAAGGGGAAGCTATAAAAAGCCTTTTAAGAATAAAGAAAAATTAAAACCACATGATATTAACAAAATACATGTGTACATATAAGATCTTTAAAAATGATACATGACTCTGCCTTTCATGAAAATTATAGATATTCAAGACAGGGATAAATATATCTGCCTAGGGAAAGCAGTTCATTGTCCTCCTTTACGAGTGAGGAAGACCTCCAATTTACTCAGGCCAGAGGCATTAATGAGTTAAAGACTTTCTTAAGAGACTGATTTCCTTTCCAGCTTTGACTTTTCAAGACAAAATATTCCATTTATGAATTCAAATAAAAATATGTATTTTTATCTTGAACTCTCAATTTATTAAAATTAATAAAAGTGCTTTGCTTGACAGCCAGCACTTTTTTGCATTATATGACTACCCCAATCTATTTTTCATTTTAATGGATCGCCAGTAAGCATTTAAATAATTTATGTTTTGTTATTTAATATTTAGAGTCTAAGGTGTGTACATGTCATGCACAGCAAAATGGCAGTCAGTTCAAACAAACCATAGCTGAGGCAATTTTGTTTACAGATTGATGAAAACACCCGCCTCTACATGGTTGGTATAACAGATATAGTTATTAACAGCTTGGTGCCAGGAGACTGAATTTTCTGGGTGTGAAATATACTGTTGGCACAGGCTGCGCCAAGAACTGCTACATTATAGGATAAGCACATGCAGAAGATCCTTCACTATGTTAGGATATGGATCTGAAAAAAATTTGAGCGATAAGGCAATCACTGCATTTTAACTGCACTCCTTAGCGACTTGCTACTGCAGAACATTCAAGTGGAAACAAATTAAAACTAACAGATCTATAAAACCAGTTGTCACAGAACAAGTTATTACTGAATATAACATTCGCCACTACTAGAAACATTTGAAGGTCTGAACCAAAAAATCCTGTCAGAAATTTCATTTTTGATCCTGCAAACTGAGACTTGGCTCAGTAATTTCAGGAATGAGGACAGGACAGTCCTTTCTAGCTTGCTGCCATCATAAAAAATAATGGATTACAGGCCAGGTTAAGTCCCTCCATTTCCAGCTCTGTAACAACTTAATCACACAGGCCAGTGTGCTTTCAGTAAACAATTGGAAAGTGCAAGGAATAGAATTCAGTTTGTTTCCTCTAGTCTATGCTGGTTTCAAAGGGCTAGCAGCAACTAAACAGAGATGCGGCAATAACACTGAGAAGAAGGGAGCAGGTAAAGCAACACATGCCCACTGATTTACTCTGCAAGAAACCTGAAACAAAAGTATTCAGCATTTGTCTGAAAAAAATCACACCACCATTAAAGCCTTAACGAGACAACAGTTTTACAACTACAGAACTGATGTCTTTTTGCTACAAGAATATGGAAGTCAGTTTCTCCATTTTAGGTGAAAAAAACCCCACCCAAACCTTTTGATTGAGTCCTAAGAGCTTTTCCTATTACTGGGTTTGCATTTACTTCCAGCCTTCCAGTTCCTCTCCAATGTACTCTGAAGCCACACAGCAGAATGGAGAAGCCAGAAGCCACCTGAACTGCAGCCAAGAAAAAGAGCAAGCTAGAAGTGCCGAATGATGAACTAGGAAGGCTGAAGAAAGGCTCAGCAGTCGAAACCCCCAGAATTGAACAATAAGCTGCTTTATTAAGGCCTGCCAGCTTCAAAAGTTATTAAAACATACATCTGAGGTAGGACTTAAAAGACACAAGAACACTAAGAAATTACATTCCCTGCTTTTTATGCCCTTTACCCCCTTTCTATCTTAACATGCTTTAGCCAGTTAAATGGGAAGGTACCTATGACTTCTCATCAAGGAGCTAGAAGGCTCTATTTTCTTGCCCCAAGGATGGAGTTGCACACACATACTGTGGACACATGTGAGAAGTAATTACAGTTACTTCCTAAATAAAGGTCAGAAGCTAGGGACAGCGTGCAGAAAAGCAACTTTTTTGTAGTGCTTAGCCTTAGCTTTTCCAGAATGGGCCAGCACAAGGTCCAGCACCCAGACAGATGAGAGGCCATACTCCAGCCTCTTGAGGCTACTAGTAGCTGGGAGCCCAGAAATCACAATCAATTTCTTGTAACATTTATTAAAAAGATGGCATACACTTAATTCATCTTCAATACTGAGAGTAAGCTTTCCACAAAGGCAACATACAATACCAAAACCAAATAATACAGCAAACACATAATGAAAAACGTAAGTTTTAACTTACCTCCAGCCAGCACAATGTTGCACTCAGTTTCCTGATGTTCCAAGATGATTCAACCTGATTTTAAGAGGAGACCATAAAACAAGTATTATCTAATTCAACATTCAAGACTGCTGGCAAACTATTTAAGATAACATTCTGGCAGCAATTTAAGAACCTTTGTGAATATGAAGCAGTAATTATATTACGTGCATTGAAATGGTCACAGGACAGCATTAAAAATTATATTCCAATGCAGATGTTAAATAACTGAATTGGTTTCCGTATTGGGAGTATCTATCCCACGCACAAAGCCTTTAAAATACAACAGTAATCATAGAAAAAGGGTATTTTAGTGGAATTCTGTCCCTTTTCACCGAGCAACAGAAACTTGAATCAACAAAGCTCAAGCTAAAATGCCCTGTTTTGTGAAAACAGCTCAAAACTTTTGGCTTTCAGAGAGGCTCCTAAAGCCAGCAGCACATGTAAAATGTCATTACTCTTAAAATGTGACAGATTCATAGTATTTGTGTGGTAGTGTGGTCTACTGGGATGATTAGGGCAAAAAGCCAGGAAGCCTTGATCTATAATCCTGGCTCTAGTAAAGATTTGTGTGGCTTGAATGTCTTGGTTCTCCTTTTAAAAAGAGGAGAAAGAAAGAAGAAAAAAAAAGGAAAAAACCCACAGTGTGTTTTCCACATATACCATATGGTTATTGCAAAGATCAATAAAGAATTGTACAATTGTGTTCCTTGCATATTTGCAATTTTGTGCAACACTAACACACAAATACAACAACCATCTTAGACTATATTCTGTTGAATAAGCAGGTCTGGACGTTTCTGCCTGCCATTCAAAAATCCATGCCCCGCAATTCATTCTGATTAAGACAGAATGGTTTTGATTATACGTTTCAATATTTTGATTAAAAGCATGGAGAAAACATCTCATTGGTTATTATCAACAGAGGAGATGCTAGGCATAAAGTTGTATCTAGGAAGCAAGTCCATTTCAGAACATCCACAGAACAGCACGGAATCCATTCTAAACTTCTTAATTCTTTATATCCTGTAAAAAGCCTACGATGCAGAACACTGGCTGCTGCTTGTGTAAGAGATGGGCAACACTAGAATCCTGAAAATGGAAACATGCCTTCCTACAGTGTTTGAATACTAGAAGAATAAAACTGTGCATTAGGATTTTTTTATTTTTTAAATGTGTGTCAATTTTTAAAATTTCTAATGTCTCACTCTAATTTCCAGAATGCCTCAGGAAACACCTTCCATACTCAGTGCATATGCTTTAAAAAAAAAAAAAAAAAAAAAACAAACCACAAAACACAAAAAGACCCCCCAAAAAAACCCACAAAAAACTTTTGTTAAAGGCATATAATGGCAGCCTATATAAAACACTATGTGCAGTTTCAGTTCTACGGACTTAATAATTTTCTATGCTTTTTCAGAATCCAAATCAGTAGTGGTGTTATTACAAACACACCTATTACAGAACTGTCCAAAAAACAGAAGGAAGAACCATCAATATAAAAGAACAATTATTTTGTGAAATCTGCATTTACAGAAATCAAGACTCATCACAATACAAACCAAATCAGAAACAAACAGAATTGTCTGGAGTCTCCTGCAACTCCACTTCTCTCCTACAGCTCAAACACTGCTCCAGAAGAACAGAAGTATTTAGAAATCATATTAATCCCCACGTGCACCCCAACAGCTCAATCTAGAGATATAAATACTTTCATTTTACATTTCTCAATTATACATTTTTAATTCTTGGAAGTTCACTTTAAAAGGTAAGTTTCCTAAATGACAGTACAGGGTCCAGCACTAGGTTCCTAAAACATACTAATTTTTTTTTTAAACTTACATTCTTGTCTCCTTCATTGACACAGATTTCATAGCAATATGCCAGAAGGATATCAATTAAACCAAGATATACATGATGACGGCTTCTTTTATCCAGAAGATAAGATTTATTCGTGAACTTTCTCAGCTGCTCTCTCTCTTCCTCAGAGAAGACAACTATAAAAAGTAAAAGGATAATTGATTATGAATTTAAAGCTGGCACATTCATTTTAATAGGTGGTAATACTACTTCAACAGTCTCTTTAAAAAGAATCGTGTAACTAATCACAAGTCACTCATCACTCAAGAAAGAAAAAGCCTAAATCATTCTCACTTTCACTTTTAACCTTTATTAAACTCTGATATATTCCTTTCAAAGTCAAGTTCCAGCCCTGCAATGTACTGCATGTACACACTGGCAATTCTGAACCCCTCTGAAAGTGCCAAGCGTTTCTGTGGATGCCTGGGTACCTTATACAGAGATAAATGCACAAGTTAAAGCCCATGTTGTATGGGATAAAAATAAGAAAACAGGATAATAAAACCAAATATATTTTCTGATTGTGGAAAAGGGCAAGAACTAAATAAATAGGGAAGGGAAAAAAAGGAAAGGTACAATTCTATATTTCTAAACCTCCATTTCAACTCATGAACTTGGCATGATTTAGGAGCTTCATTTATGCTGTCTGATAACATCCTTCCAGTGTGTGAGGAAGATCAAACAAAGATCAAAACCCCATCCCCACCGATGAAAGCTGCATTTCCTCCCAAATCCACCGTCAGTGACCATCATATTTGGCTTATCTTCATTGCACCTCATTTACTTAAGAACGGCTATACTGAGCCAACCCAAAGAATGTTCTCACCCAGTACTTTCTCTTTGGGATGCATGATGAAGATGACAAAAACAACATAGCAGGCACGCTGTGACTAAATCAAAGTACTTCTCTAGGAAGCAGTGGTATAGACATGGATAGCTAAGATTGAATATTGAATGGTAACCCTTCTGAAGAGTACTTAAAACACTTCAGAAAGGATGGCAGAATTGCCTTGAAATAACAGTAGAGATTAAGTAGATAACTGACTAGAAGCCATCTCTGTACAAACTCCAAGTCAATCAAGAAGCCATTTAGTACAATTAAAACAGCCAGAAGCCAGAGCAAAGAGATTTTCACCCAGGCTGCATGGAGCGCAGCCATTCCATGTCAACAGGCTCTGATTTACTGAACAGGATAGATGTAATGAGCACATTTTGGTCACACCACAGAAGAAAGTTACAGGTACAAGGAGAGCTGACGGGAGAAAGCACTGTTACTTGCTTAACAGCTGATGCTTTGTTGCATTGAGGAAGTCCCACTCTGTGATTTGTTCAAGCATCAGTAACACTGGAAGCAGCCCGAGTTTAAAATACCACACACTGAAGGAGATTTCTCTGACGACAAGGAACAAGCTTAATGCAGCACTCTTCTCACTCTTTCAAAACAAGCCCTAAATGCCAAGGGTAGATACATGATGTACCCCTTAACTGATTGAATTTTAATTATTAGAGGGGGGGGCATGACCAAAACCTTACAATCAATATCAAAATGCATCTTCAATTATTCTTTTACCACTCCTTTTTTGAGTCAGTGTGTTCTGGCATACTTAGCTGGGGGCAGAGAAAAACTGTAGGTTAGACGTACAAACTTTGAAGTGTAAAACATTTAACGACTAACTTGCTGAGATGAGGCAGGCACCTCGGAAGGGTCAGCCTTTGTGGCTCCCCAAGACAGATCCTTGAATACTGCTGAGCCATCATCTTCATCAGCACTAAAGACTTGACCTGATAACCCAACAATTCCTGCCCCAACTTGATTCCCTGTTTTTCTACTTTAGGATTTTGTACCTTCCATGATGGTATTTACCTCTGGAATCTTTGAGCTACTAATGATCCTGCCTCAAAAATCCTACCTGCAATTTCACTGTTGTTATTTTTCTGCAGACTCTCTCACAGTTCTTCCTCAGCAGCACATGCCAAGGTTATGCTGCTGGGCATAACCCATAATCCAAAGCCTTGGACCCTGGGATGCAGGCAGCGAAATTCCCGGGGGAAGCTTACAGCAATAAGTTACAGAAAGAAAAGGTTACAACTCTTAGTAAACCAAGTGCCTTTTTACACCCCTTGTCCATTTCTCTATCATGAGGATGAGGATTGCAAATGTGGTTATAGATGTGTCTCCTCAAACACTGCTGATCATCATTTTACACAATCCACAGTCTCAGGGATACAATCTGCCTGGAAGACATGTGGTCGTCTTTATCCCAGGAGCTTTCTACAAGCTTTCTAGTTTTATGACATGTTTTGAAACAAATGTTTGTAATGCCGAAGGCATGTACATATGCACACACCTCATCTTGAGACATAAAATTACGAATTAGAAAAAAACATTTTTTAATGTTTCTTCTTTATGAACTTTTAAAAATGTTTATATCAGCTTTATAACCATGAAATACTTGATTTAAATCCCTATGGAAACTTCTTGATGAGCTGAACATTTCTCTGGAGTCAAGCCAGTCTCCATTTATTTACAAGCTCCCACAAAAAGAAATTCCAGCTTTTATATAATCTTGAGAAAGCCAATCTCTTCCACTTGCTATGATCTAGTACAAAGTGACAATTTAGCAAGACTACGGCGGTTCTAACTCTGTTTTTCTGTTAATGCAATGCAGTTCATTATTACTCCTTAAATCACAAATATAGATGATATATCTATATTCTATCAGCAAATTTCTTTATAAGTTCTTAAACTGCATTGATTCTTCAGTGAGTCATCTGTATCATTCATATTAAAATTATTCATAAAACCGTATGTGTAATGTTGTAGCACATTTGAAAAAAATTAGTTTCTGAAAAACATAACATAAAACCACTTTGTAAGCTGCTACAGCAGGGTGGGTTTAACAAAGTATCACAACAGGGTGTTTACAGTTAGAAGAAGGTCCAATTGAAAAGAAAAAAGGCATTTCCAATTTCAGCTAGCTTTCACTAGAAAACCCTCTCCTGGAGTACAAACCAACTTGCTTTAAAATAATGGGCAAGCGGCACTTTCACTCTGAAGAGAAGTGCAAAAGAGGAGAGGTGAAACTGAAGCTAAAGATGGAAAAGAAATTCTGAAAAGCAAACAACCAAAAGTTTGTTAGCGAAGACTACTACAGCAGATCAGATTCATAAAGCTTAAAATCACTTCTGACGACTACAGTAATAAAGAAGTTTGCTACAAAGAAGCTAAATAATTCCTTAAAAGCACATGAGAATCTATGACAGACAGAATATCTGTTAAACAGTTATGCCAGCACTCTCATATTTCTAGGCCCATCACGATGCGCTTGCTACAGTTAGCAGTCAAGATGCACACATGCCAGGAACACAACTGTTCTCTTTCTGAAACTCATTACATTCAGTACTGGATCCACTACTCTGAATCCACTCTTCTTAATCAGCAACTAAAACCTGAAGATTGTTGTTTCATAGCTGATAAAATTAACTAATAAGATACTTATCATCAGAGATAAGAAACAGTCCAACACTGAGAGCAAACAAATCGACTTTGTGAAGTTGTACTAACAAGCATTTTTTAGATTCTCAAAATCCACATTCTAGAGGAACATGTAAATGTGAACCATACTTCCCTTCTAAGTAGAAAGCAAAGAAACTCCTAGTGAATGTCATGAAATATACAAGATAAAGTTTTCTTCCTCTAAAACGCAAACTCTCTGAAACATCGTAACACATACAACCGGACCATAAACACAAAAAAATAGAAGTCTACTAGACAACAGCAAACAAGACATAGACTAGATAATTCCCAAAGGTAAATGTTACAAGATGTTCATTAACTCACTGCAAAGCACCAGGTGTTCTAAATAAAATTTCTCTGTCTGGAGAAAAGACTTCAATTTTACAAACAAATATCCATCCATTCCTTAAAGTTTTTGAATGAATTATCCAGGCCTGAAATTCATTATTAACACATCAAAACTGCCACCTACTTTGCTTTCCTAATTCAAAAAATACAAGTACATAGTAGAAGATTAACAGAACAAGTAAAATTGTAATTACATATTCTGCTACATTAAACCCATATTTTGTACACTCATGTTACCAGTCTTTTACCTAACAATACCTGTACAACAATTAATATTAATCTAATGCAAAGCAGCATCAGCTGCTACTTATCAAGTACTAAATTTGCAAGTTTTCCCTAAGTTTGATTTTAGAATGTACTGTATGTTTGTCAGTGCCAAAACCATGCTTCTTCTAGCCACAGTATAACTGTGTATGAATACATGCACATCTGTAGGAATCAGACCAATTAATCTCACACACAAAGTTACTGTTAGATGATACTATAGAGATTGCCCTTACTCTTTAATCATCTCCTTTACTTATTTTTAACTAGCTATTCCTCATGTTAAAATAAATATATTTAAAATTGCTCTGTCAACCAAGTACAGTTTAATCTCTAAAGGGGAGGATGAGGTCTGACAGCTAGAGGGTGTTTTGTTACAGTCTTACTGATACTTTACGCTGCCGATCACATCACTTAAATCAAGCCAGCGTAAGATCCGTATCTCAAGACTACTGTGACACTTACTGCTCTAAATGTGTTAGGGGTACTTAGATAAAATGTGCTATCTAGACAGCTAGCCGACTCAGTGGGACTCAGAGAATCACAGAGAAGTATAGGTCAGAAAGGACCTCTGACTATCAGGTCTAGCCTTCTGGTGAAAGCAGAGCCTTGGCTTATGGTCCTGTCAAGCCAAGTCTTGAATTCCATAGCTATCTCGAAGGAAAATAACTCAGGAGAACTGACCCTTCTTTTTTTTTTTTCTGGTTTTTTTTTTTAAATGTTAACTAAAATATTATGCTACAATATTAAGTTTCTTAAATGTGTACTTCTATCCCTGTAAGTTAAGGAATCAGCAACACCAGATAAAGGAGGAGATTAGTCAGCAGAGAGCAAATTCGTCAGAAATAAAGTTAGCTATTGATTTTCATCAGTAGCAAACAAGTCTCTTTTCAAGCTCTTCCTAAGACATGAAAAGAGGAAAGGCAGCATTAGGCCGACTAGAAAGATGCCCAAAGGTGCTCAGGATCAGCACGTCCCCCAGTGCTGGATACTGCCTTAACAATACTTGACAATAATACTGTAAACTTAAACAAGTAACTAAACTAATGAAGCTGATTTTCTACTGATTTGTCTCTTGTGCTTGAATTTGTTGCCATCTGATAAGGTACGAAAGGTTACTGAAACTTTCCACAGTGCTGACACGCTGATAACATCTCTTTCCTGTATGCACTCTATAACATCTAAAAAGATGGCACTGAAGATTCAATAAAAGCACACTTTGCCTCGTACAAGGGGCCATTTTTGCAGAACTTGTGGGAAGTGATCATCTTTGAGACCCTCTAAAGCTCTGTCAAGGAGACTGTGATCAGACAAGCCTCAGTTCCTCAGGAAGTGAACTAAAAGTCCTAAAAACACACAGTTGTCTTCCTCCGCATACCTATATTCACTCTGAACTATGATGAGTCAAGACTGGTGTGTTCATCCCTCTCCTTTCTTTACAATTCTTCCATGAAAATTTTAGCTCCTTCACAACTATCTTTTCTTCCATGTCAAGTTTCCACTCTTCTCTAATGCTCAAATCAACATTTGCAGCCCATTTCCTCCATATCACTTCTCACCTTCTTCCTCCAAGCATTCTCCATAAAGTCACTGGACTTAGATAGTCTTTCCTGGATCTCACCATTGACTTTATACTAATTTTTGTCATTATTTTTTAACAAATCTGCAGTTCCTATAAACCATATCAAAACCGTACATCACTCTTTCTTCCATGTCTTACTGAGAGTATTTGAGATACTTTACAATACAGACCTATCATTTTTATGTGAAGAATTTTGCATGAACAAACAGCAGTCTTTCCTCACATGAAAAATACTTGCTCTGCAGCAGAACAGTGCCAGGAAGGTACACATACTGCAAAGGCCCAGAAGACTGAGTGAAACAGGTAGACAGAACAATTGCAGAAATCTGACAAAAAAGAAAAGTGATTGATCTTAAACTTAGGAATCTACCAGTAGTGGTATATATTAAGCAGAGCTACTGAAGCTACTGAAAGGTGGATCTTTAAAAAGAAATTGCTTCTCATTCTATAAAGAGATCAGAAAGAGAGAATGGTCACTGGTAAGCACGATGGGTTACCATAAACACAATAAATTATCCCTAGAGCAAATAAATATTATATTAAATACATATGTCAATCTGAGCCTTTGAAGACTATTGTGTTGCCTAAAAAAAGAGAGTTTTTACAGTTGTGCAATTTGAAGTACAATAAAAATTAACTTTTAACTAAGTTGAATGTGACTGTTACAAAACATTCCTTTCATCTGGAATCTGTAGAAGCGAGACTCTAATGTAAACTTCAGCAGCAGTAGAAAGCAAGCTTTCCAAAAGTTTTATTCCCTCATGGGAAAGGCTGTGTAATTAATTAGGCTTTACGGAGTATTACTCAACTTACATTAGACACTGTAAGCGTGAACAAAATCTAGGCCTTTCAGTTTAGAAGTGTCTGCTCCAAAAATGTTATTTTGCTACAAACACGATGCAAAACCTGCTCTCCAGTACTTCTTCTGGTTCCTCAGCCATAGTGCAAAGGCAGTTAGCTGCCTGGTGGCTAACAAGCCTAGGGGGAAAATAAACAAACAAAAAAACCTACAAAGGGCAAGAAGAGACAATACACAGCAAAATGTAAAAAAGGACAAAAGAAAGAAGAGACACTTAGGACAATAAAAGAAGAAATTAAAAAAAGACAAAATACACCATGCACACAAGCTGGAGAAAAAGTAAAAAGGTTAAATAAAAATAGATTCAAGGTAAGGACAGAAGAGACCTGAAGACTTTAAATGTTAATGAGAAGAGCTGATCCAAAAAGAAAAAAAAATCTGGTAATGAGACATTAAAAAAACCTGATGATGTAAAAAGAAAAGAGAATAACCAGGGATGATAGTAAGAGTAGTAATCAAACAAAATCTTTAGTTAATTGTAATGCCATGCAAAAAAAAGGCACTGTTTTTCTAATTACTCCTTGTAGCCAAAGACATTATAAAGACAAAAGTAATCAAGTTTTTGGTTCCAAGAAACCAATGAAGATAAAACCACAAAAGGACATTAATATAAATCATCAAAAGGAAGAAACAAAAAAAATAACTCTCTTGGTTCCGTGTGTCTGAATAAGAAAATATACTTTTAAAGAACCTGCTAATTTTTATGTCACTTTCCTCCACACCAAACTCACTTTTCCCTGTAGTAACTTGAGGAGTCAGTTCCTCATGACATTCCTGATCCCACAGACACCATGTAGATGGGAACTGTCCTAATGGTAGCAGTAACAGAGCACAATATACAGGGACTCTAAAGGTACCAGGTGTCAAACTGTAGTGCCAATACCTCAATATTGTGGTAGCCTGTACTGTAATCTACCATCAATTTTAACACTACCATTCCTACCTTCTTGCCTTACCTAAGTCATTTACCTTCAATGAACAACCCTCTAAGAAGATACAACATTTCATGTTTGAGGGTAGCAGACTTCCCCACTATGAGATGCTGCACATCCAACAGCGTGCAATTTCCATCATACCTGTTTCCACGTTCTTTGGTAGTGGCTTTGGACTGCACATGTTTAATCAAGAATGTAACCTTCTTTCACATTGGACAGAAAAATGCTTCTGCAAGCTGACCGTGGCAGTACACCTACCACGAGGTGTATAGATTTTATACACCCCAATATTTCAAGTCTCTTTACAGACTGTATGCTTGGAAGTACTCATCATGGAAGATTATGGAAATTACCTTATTTTAGATGCTTTCCCTAACACAAGACACAAATTTGGAACTTGGGAAGAGAAAAAAAATCTGGGTACTCTTCATTTTATGCCTCTTTTCCATAAGCAATAGAAAGAAACTGCATGAAGGTTTCAATCCTCTTCCTTTATGCCCTTAAACAGGTTCAAAAGTAAACAGAGGACATTTGTACCTGACTTTTATTAAAAAAAGTTTGACCTCACACCTACCTGCAGGGGAATACATGCATACAGAGGCTCAAAGACTCACTACACATCACTTCATAAAATACCTTGAAACATACTACAATACGTATAACGTTTGTGCCCCTAGAGCTTCTGTGCTCAAGTACCCTTTGGCTTTTTATAGCTAAGCACTAGTGTTCAAAGGCTTCTTACTACAAGAACACTAATACCAATGACAGCCTCCTTATCCTTCCAGCTGTATAGCACACCTTGGCTTAATGCAGTCAGACTTCTCCCCAGTTCTAGTGGAGATAACATAAAATTTCTCAAGTAGTAAAGAGGGTCTTTCACTTAGCACAGTTCTTGTTTCTTTTATGTGCCTTTTCTACGTCGCTTCCACTTACTAAGCACACATACTGGAATATATATTAATACAGATATGCAGTCAAATTGCATTCGGCTTCTAAGAATTCCTGAATCTGTAACTCAGATTAGCCGGACCATCCCTTTGATTGGATAAAAGCACAAAAGCAATACAAAACGACAGGGAACTCATCCTATTGATGATCAGATTCCAGGTCCAACAGCTTGGACCCACCTCCTGCCCTTTTGTATTTTCATTCAGAAGAGACCTTCAAGTGGAACCTGTACGCCCTCTCATGGTGGTTTCTTTCACCACAGCTCACTCAGGTTTAGGAACCTCCAATGGTTTCAGATTCTCATTCAGCTTCTTGCCATCCCCAGCTGCTGTGGCCATTCAAACAGCAGCAACATTATCAAAACTGAGGTCTTTCTAAGGGAAAAAGTGGGTTGTTGTCATTAACACAACCCAAACACCAGGTAGCCTCTTACTTTACTTACATTTCCTCAAGATCCACAAAACTACATGAGCCTCTTCACTCAGCCCAACAAAGGTCAGACTAATGTTTTAACATCCTTATTAAATATGTATCTATTATAACATTTTCTGCGTAACTTTCATTAGTAGGCTTGCCAGGCTTTCAAATAGTTTGTCTGTTGTTGCCCCTAAAACCCAGCAACATACTTTGGTGGGTTTCTTTCAGAATCTCAATTTGTTGTAAAAATATTCTTTATCAATAAAATCATCCAGCAGCTCTTCATTTTCATTATATTCCTTAACACAGGCAAACATTAGCAATGTTTCATTTACTAAGGAGTGAATGGATAAAAACAAACAAAAGAACCTCTCATTATTCTATTTTCAAGCCTCTTGTACCTTTGTCCAATGCTTATGATGGATATAATTAACAATTTCTGGCTTCAGAGGCTGAAAATAGACCAGTAATGAAGATCAGATTACATTCACAGTAAAATACACAACATTTACCTGAATTCCATTGTTCTTCTCCTGTAGAAAATGTGAAAGTGCAGGTATTATTACTGCACTAATATTTGTTAAGAACCTCTGGTGAAGGGATTATCATTATCTACTTTACTAATATCGGATTTTCATACTACATAGGAAATTAACAAAGGACAATAAAAGAATACACATAATAGTAACTTGTAATGCTCTCTGCAATCACTGTGTATAGAAAAGTAATCTCAGTTATCTGTTAACGGTACTGTTACAAGGTCATCTACTAAACCCAAACCCATCCCTTTTCATTTCTAAATGGACACAAAGATTTTCCTTTGAAAAAAGTCTCCAAGACCCATAAAAATAACAGTAGCGTAATAAATGCCACAAAACTTCTGTGGTACTATGTAAATAAAATAAAACATCAAACAGAGATAAGGGCTGATATTAGCACAGTCTTCCATAGCTGAGGCTTGGAAAACTTGCTGTGAAGTGTCTGCACCATATTTAGAAGTGGACATAAAAACAGTTTTGACTATTTTTGCCATTGCAAATACCACTAGGAAACGGAGAACAGTTACTTGAAAAATCTGAAAAAAACAGTAGATAAGCACCAAAGGACCCAATTTCTAGCTATTACAATCACTTCACAAAGATAGGTTTGATTTGATTTCAGATGCCATGACTTAGTGACAGGAGCAGCTCCTTTGAAATGTTAAAGATTACAGCATACCCTTAAAAGGGAACTTTTTCTTCATCGATACCTGAAATTCTAGAATGGCCTTTATGAACAGTTAACTCCAAAATTTGTTATGCATATGAAAAAGAGATCACACACTACACAACTGATAGAAAGTTAAGATGAAATGACCACTTCACAATATACTGTCAACTGCTCCACACACAACTGTCTCCAAGTTTTCAGTATCTAACTGTCCCACAGAGAAAAAAATTTTCTTTGAGGACAGAAGCAGTAACAGAATACTCCTCTATGAAGAATGGTTAAGACTGAAAATTGTAACGTAAAACCATCTTTGTCCTTTAAGAACAGTAACCTAGAAAATAACATGGCATCACAGCAATTATCATTCAAGCAACAAGTGTGTGTGTGTGTGTGTATATTCTCACCAAATGTATGAGTGTCATGTTCCTGATGACTTTCTCCCTGCAAGGCTGTCATTTTTTTATGAGCATCAACCCACCATGGTTTGTACTTTAAAACATGCTGAATAGCTTCATCTTCAAAAAAATCAGCTCTAGGGGGAAAAAAAAAATTCATATGCTATTTATTTCAGTTATAGTGTATGTGGGTATATTTTAATGCATACATAGAATACACCTGACTTGGCTCCAGGCTATTTTCCATCAAAAATATGTTCTTTGACTTAAAACCAGAAAATACACATTATTAAAAGCATAAACAATATTCTCTTATCTTACAGTATCCTTCCTTACTTCCTCCACCTTTTCTGAGCCACCTAGAAGTCTAGAAAATTGATGAGCTTGCAGCATGACATGAAGGTTAACAAACCTGATTTGTTCTGGATGAATCTAAAGGAAAACATTCCAAAGAGAAGACTTCTCAGAGAATGTCACTGGCAGCAAACCTGATTTTAATAGGAAGCTCTCTCACTTTAAAACCGCATATACTTTGGGGAGGACGGGTATGCAGCTGAAGGTATGAAAATAAAGTAGGGATAGGGACTGCCTTTTACGTAAACACAAGCATGCTGTAGCAAGGTAGAAAAAGAAGAGTTGTGCATGAATACTGGAAGAGAGATTATCTCCCTCTCAGTACAAAGCCACTGTGGTAAAAATCTCAATATAGTAATTCTGGGAGGATTTATACTAAAGGATTCAAGTTCTAAGCCTCCTCTTATCATTTTAGCTTTTTCTTCAAGCCAAACAATAGTATAAATACTAAGAACTGAAAAAAATGTAGAAAATTTAATACCTTCTTAATCATCATACAAAACCTGCCCAGTCTACTGAACACAGAACATAATTTGCTTCAGTCTCACACTGACAGATTTTTGATGTCTTCCTTCAGTGTCTTCATAAAGCAACTTAAAGGTATCAGCGAGTGTACATTTTCCTCAAAGGCAAGAGAACATTTCTGTTTGCCACTGTTTCTCCCAGAGCTGTCCTTCTCATCAGGGTACACAGGAAAACAATTTTTCTTGAAGAAACTTTGGTACCATCTGTTCTGAAGCATCCAAAACAAGCCATTGAACTAAACGGTCGTAGCTCATCTACCAGGCTAGAACAGGGAGTCTAAGATGGAAACTTACAATTACTGTAATTTGTATCCCATTATAGGTTAGGAACTACTTCGGTTCTACTGAAATGTACTTCCAAGTAATGTTTCAAGGAAGTTTTTCTACTTTTCATGTGCTACAGAAACACATGCAGCTGCCTCTGAAACACAGACTGGGAAAAAATTCCAGGTTTGCAGAGACACTTTCTGAAACAACTCAAAATGGGTTAAGCTTACCTCTTCCCTACAAACACACCACAAGTACTAACCCTCCCTACTGGGGACTACACTCTTCTCCCACCAAATCAATCTTGCAGGAATCACAGTGTTAATAGATCTCATGGCTTCAATTCAGTTTACTTATCTGGAAGTTTCTGAACCTAACTCGACCTGAAATACTCCAACTTGAAAGGCACAAAGAATCATTTCCACCTTCATTACATGGGATGAAGCACAAAGAAACACAAAGTTTTGGTTTGGAACTTTTCTTCGTTCTGCTGTAAAAAAGTTTCATGTGATGAAGGCAAAAAACCAAAGCAATCAAGACAAAATCTTCACAACTTCAAAACTCAAATTTACTTCTTCATAGACCAGGATGGTTCAGTAATTCTTGTTTCACAAGGGGAAAACAAAGTTCTGACATCTATAACCCAAAATGCTGGCAGGGATTGGCTACTCTGCTCTGAAGTGGTGAACTATGAAACAACATTCTGCAACAGTTCACAGCAGCCCCTGCTTGAATACAGACTCAAGTAGTAATTAAACAGTACAGTAACCCCAAAACAGATAAGCAATGTCTTGTGTCAGTGTCGCACTTAAGAATACACTCTAATGCCTGCTGTGATGAGACAACGAAACAGACAAATAAAAAGTAAAGCTATTATTTCCAAAAGTGATCTCAAACTCAATCATTTATGAAAAGAAAAAGTTAGTATTATTTCAGCTGAGGTACTTTTACTTGACCAGGTGAAGTAAAACAATACTCACAGGTAATGATCAGGCTCAAACTTGGCATCTTCAGCTGCCAGGCGTTTCCTCCTACGTTCATCTACAGGAGTTTGGTCTGGATCCTTAATGTCAATAACATCACTGAGTTCATCCTGCAAATGGAACAAAAAATTCTATGACCAAGCTACAGGTATGATGTGCAAGATTTAGTAAGAGTTTAGGAAGGATGCTTATCAGCATTACACTGAAATCCCTAGCTGCTCTTCAATCTCCCTTTCAAATCTTCCAAATTCAGGCTCCATTTTGCAAATAAAACATGAAAATTCCAAGGAAATTCAATTATTTCAAGCTCCTCAGAATGCATGATACTTTGAAGTCTATTCAGGCCATTTTATCATAAGGCAGGCAGGTTATTTTGCATTACAACAAAATTTGCAATGTTTAACAAAAGCACACAACAACAACAACCATGACGACAAGATAAAAACCATAGATACTGCTCTTGCAACTTTTGAGATTACTCTCACACTCTGAAGTGGCCATACATTCATTAATGGGCAACGGTAGTGCCCATTTAAGCATCATTAAGTAGTGGCACATTAATGGGAAGTGTACTTCTTCACAAATTTCATGGTAATAAACCAGTGTATATATCCTAACAGAATGTAAATACTTTCTCCATAAATAGCAATCCCTCTGCTCCAAACCCTGAAAATACTATAATTCATCCAATAATGAGTTAGTTACCTAATTAAGTTGTTTTAAACAGCTACAACTTAAATTGTTTAGACTAAGAACACTACAAAAAATTATCATCTACTATTTTAATAACAGCTCTGTATACTATGATTATACTACCTAGCATGCTACAGGTTGTAGATTAGCTTCAATCTATTCATGAATTAAAGAAACTGCTGAATGCACAAGAGCAAAGTAACTGCATTTTAAAGCTCCTATCCTATCAAATAATCCACAAAAGCAAATTTCAGTGCATCACCATAGCCCTAGTAAATCCCAGATACCAGGTAGGCAGACACCCCCAAGAGTGAACACTTCAAAAGTTATTGTCTTATGAGAAAATCAAGTCTAAAATAAAAAGTACAAAGAGAAAATTACCATGAATTTCACAATGAAAAAAATTTTAATGCAACAACCATAACAAGACCTATTGATTAGCCAGCTTTATTTTGGTTTGCGGTTTTTTGTGGGGTGGGTTTTGGGGGTTTTTTGAGTAATTTCTTCATTTAAAAACAAATTAAAATTTATGACATCTGAAATATACTGTACATTGATGTTAAATATGTTTCAAGTCAGAACAGAAGACAATACCAAATAGAAAGCAGAAGTGCTAACAGCAGACTGTGAACAGCCTGGAGACAAGTTTGCAGCTTGCCAGAACTATTCACCTGGCACATGGCCTACTTCATCAGGCCTTTGCTCCATGCCTTCACAGGCTAGTGAACCGTGCTGGTGACAGCAGCCCACTTCTAGAAGCCAGTTTTACCAAGGACCCCATTCAGCGTTTTCCTCTAACACTGAAATTATTGCAGAAACAAACTGGCCAGTTGACTCTGCCACACAGTTATGTCAGTCTCGAACACCCCCTACTTCTGCAGGAACAAGGACTTGTCTGTACTACTACATGCAAAAGCTGAATATTCTCAGTCACAGAATGGGATAATGAAGAAGAACAGTTACCTAATGATCCCCTCCTGACTACAGAATGAGCCAGGAAGCTTGCCCAACAGGGAAGTTACACAGAACTGTTATAATAGGAAAAGAAAAAAATGCATCTACCTGCAGCCGCTGGAACACCCCTGACCGCAAATTCCCAAATCCATAACGGTACTGTAGTGGTAGAGTGCTTTCTGCACTTTCTTTGTAAGGGGTCTGCTCTATTTCCCAGTCAAATTCTTCTTCCTCCTCTTCAGACAACTCAGCAGATGCAGCTGCATATATTGCATGGTCAGAAAAAGAAAATTATTACATAGAAAATATGTATGATTTAATAAAAAGGCAAACACTAATAACAAAATAAGGCGCTCTCATCATATACAACACTGGTCATAGAGGCAGATGCTTACATGAGTAATCCATATGTCCTGTTCCAAATTCTCCAGCTTTCAAAAATGAAGACCAGGACACTGAAAGTTTTAAGTACACTCACTCAAAGACTGAGTTAATTGTTCCACTGATTTCAACAAGATCAGAATTTAATGTTAAGAGAACCTTGACAGGAGCAAAGTGATGTTATCAATTATTTAAGATATGTATTAAAAAATTAAACACAGATAGTCAAACCTTCTTGTCTGTTAAATACTGATGTTAAGCAAGCCATCCACTAGAATCTGTGGCTTTAATTAGCTTCTACCATTTGAGCTACAAGTCCAGTTGCACTACCTTGTAGAAAGCAGAAGACTCAAATAAATGTGTGTGTATTATAGAGCCACTAGAGGGGTACAAAGACCTACAGAGGATTAGCATGTTAAGCACATTTTGGAAAAACATACAGATAACTTAGCCTATAAAGATGACATGTATATCACCTACAACACATTTATTTTTATACTTATCCATACTTTCAGATTTATTCACACTCTTCTTGTACCTTGGATTAGACAATAATAGAAACACTATTTTTCTACGTATATCACTATGTAATTCTATAACTATTTCATTATGTACATGTATCACTAGTATAAATAATTTGTCATACCTATCTCTTCTACTAAAGGTTTTGCTGATCTTGATTTCTTTGGTGCTAAAAGAGATGTGAGCATGTCCAGTCCCTCAAAATATTGGCCAGGAATCTCCTTAGGTAACCGAATTGTAAAAGTTCCTTAAAGGAAAGTCAGAATATAGTTACTGCATTAAAATATCCAAGACAAACAAGTATATGCATTTTTCCTCTAATGAAAAAGGCTCACAAAAAGTGGGACACATGCAGGTAGAATGTTACTATGCATAAATGTCTGTGCGTGTTCTTAACCTTACTTCACAAGTTTCACAAAAAGATTTTAATGATAAAGCATGCATGAAAGAGAATATTTAACCAGTTGTGGTCTCTTGACTCATATTGTATAAACACAAACCAACAGAATACAAGCTTTATTCGATTTTGAATCTTTCCACCAATCAAGCAATCAACAGAAGATCATAGAAAGCCACATCCAGCAATCTGATTGTCTTAAGTCAAGCACGTTATAAAGGCTTTGCAAGCAGCAAATTATAGGTTTTATTGCTGGTTTTTTTAATGAATACATTAATTCCAGAAGGTACATATTTTATTCCAGAAATACCTTCCACCTTAAGGTGTGGAGAAAGGCTGATGTCTTATCTCTTAAGACATAGCTGAGAGGCTGCCTCAGGATTATCTCATTTCTACTCAGCACTACCTGACTTCTTTGCAGATTTACTAGACTAATGATCTTGGTACAATGACACGTCTAGTCCCTACAGGGCTTTAAGAGGACTTGTACATATTTTTTTCATTATTAGGACAGATCTGAACACCTCTTTTGTGCTTAAGGATGGCCTAAATAAGTCCAATAAATCCTCAGCAAGATATTTTTATACTACATAACATATGAGAAAATTTACATTTATTTACAGTATCATATATTTCACTAAAGTTCTATGCAATTCCAGTGCAGCAAAGTATAAATTATTGGAGAGTTAGTAACATTTTTAATGACACATATACTAAGAACATTAACTAATACCTTTGTCTGTATTATAAGATGCTTTTTCTCTGCCATCTTCTACAATTCTTCCAGGAAGCGTCAATCTGCGGGCAAAAAAATCAGATGCCTCATTGAATGCCTGACTAATTCTGCAACTTAACGCCTCAGCCTATAAAAATGTAAGGCACGTTCCAAAAGCAGTACAAAGGAATAACTACATGACTCCTGTTGATACTAATGGAAGTCATGCAGTTAAATCCCCATGTACTTCAAAACCTTTTTCCCTAACTGTTGGTACAAGAGATGAACATCTAGGATAGAGAAAATCTGAGACTCCCGGTTTCCCAGCTTGGATGAGGTCACAGCCACCACAGAGATGATGCCCTTGGCACTATGTGCAACACTTGGAAGATTCTGCAATTTAAAATCTCTAAGCTAACCCACAGTGACAGGATATGAGAACTCATCCAGAGTTCTTGTACAGCTTATTCAGAATAACCAATTAATTGCATTCTACCAGTCCACTAAAATCCCTTGTGGTCTACTAATGTATATAGGGGAAGCATGTCCAAGCGTACAGGAAACAGAAAATAATAAACGTTAACAGCTCTTATATGCCAAAGGTTCTCTTAGCGCTTTGATACTGAGATTGCCTCTTGCTCCCTTCCTTCAGCGTAGTGAGGACCTTGCTATCTAGAGAAAAGATGCAGCCTAGAACCTCACTTCCTACTGCCTTCTCTCACATGACTTTTCTCCCCTTATGTTATCAGGAGTGCATCAAAAGCCATTCTTCCCCAAATATACTGTATCTGGCTCTCAACAGGGAAAAAGACACGCTTATTCTACACAACTTGCATACATCCAGAGAATTGTCTTGCCATTTTACCATTAAAAATCTATTGTAAAGTAAATTTAGAAAAGTATTTCTTTAAAGTCCCTTTAACATGATTTAATGCATAGAAACAAAGAGGCCAGATGCATAAAAACAACTCTTTGCACAAAATGGGCTGTCTGCAGTCTACAGTGTAAGAGCTGCAGATGAAGAATGTTCTGATGGGACCAAAATGAAGTTCATTATAAAAAACAAAGTCAGTAAAGAAAGTTCAATTTTTTTAAAAATCCTTCCACTACGTGCCTGAGAAAGTACGGCTTAGCATAAAATTTAAAATCTTCCCCTTCAAAATACACGTCAAACTCTGAAGCTCTGGCATAAGGTACTTTGATTATTATTGTAAGAAAATCCAGATCCTGGGTCAGCTCAAAAGCTGGAGTTATCATGATGAATCCAGCAGGAAGACGAACCACTGGCTGTGTGGCCCTATCAAGACAGAAAAACAAGAAAAAGATTATTGTAGTTTCCAATTTAGGAGAGTAAATAGTGTCTTCAAATTCTGTAAGAACATGATTTCAGATTCTCAAAAAATTATCTTCCAGATGCTCAAGAAGAAGAGTCATGACAACAGCAACACAATAAAAAAAAGCATTATGAAGAATTTGAAGTTACCACTTTTTTGCATCTTAATGAAACAATTGAACGGAAATGAATGCAAACATTTGGAGCACAGGAAAGCACCTATTGTATTCTGCATAAAAAATGCACTAAATTCAGTCCTAGAACTTGGCAGCTTTTTGTAACTGCTGTTTATAATTTCACACATAGCAGACACTAGATCTCTACACTTCATTAGTGAACTGATCACAAACCCCTATTAGAAAATAATGAAAAACAATAATACTTTAAAAAAAAATGAGAACTGTATTTTATAATCCATACACACATTAGCCAGTATACGAGCAATAGATTCAGTACATTGCAAACAGATTTTCTGAGTGTACACACTAAGCATACTGCTCTTCATGTGAAATTTAATGCATTAGCCATCGGGATAGTACAGACACAGTAAGTCAAACACGCTCCTTTGCAGTGGGCTCACAACACAAGAGCTACCCATATAGTTTAAACATGAGCAGTTGACACACTCAGGATGTCCAAGGTGAACATGCTTACTATTTTGATGCGTTTGCAGGGTTTTCACAAATCCTGAAAAAGCATCCTAAAAACCTCCCATTCCTATTGAAGATTCAGTCAAAGAAAACATAAATAATACAGTAGTTATAACTGAATTATCTCCTGGGATCTCCTTCACCAAGTGTTTTTAAGGACATTTTAGGTCAACATCCATCAGAACCATATGCATGTATGTACATGAACATGCATATATATTTAGCATGAGAAAAGGAATTTACACAGTACCATTCACCTGATACACAACTTGTCTGACTCTTCAATAGCTTTAAAAGGAAAGATAATTCCTTAGGTTTAACTTAGGATCCAGTTTTGTTTGTTTGGGGGGTGGAGGGGGAGAACCACACACTTTTGAAAATTAACTTTTAAGACAAAAGTATTTTTACTCAAAAATGTAACCTAGAACTATTACCTGGGAAAGAGCTACTTTTCACTGACTTTCAGAGTTATCTTTATTAACCATACCTCCATTCTGGCCACTTCATGAGCAAACACAGAGCATTAACCATTAATAGGGCTAAATTAACAGATTACCCACTTTTTTTTTTTTTCATATAGGTAATTCATATTGACTTCAATTGACAGGTATGAAACAAGTCAAACTCCCCATTTCGCCGTATCGCTCGATTCCAGGGCAACATTCTCACCCTCTGCAGGCCGAGAAGCTGCCCTGTGCTCATCGAGTTGTAACCAGATAGGAAACACCTGCCTTGACCAACACCTACAGCCCCATGTACGCGTCTGTGGGCTCCCTTCTTATCTGTTTAACCACCACACGCTGCCTAACAACGTGGGATAAGAGCTAACAAAAATCCACCGGCTCATTTAGACCCTTCGAGGATGATACGCCAGCCTACATTTTTATTTTCGCAAACGGGAGGTTCATAACATTGAACGGCAGCCCCAAAGCCAGGCCCAGCTGTTCCCGCCCTGAGCTTCTCAACGCTGCCGCACTTTCCACCACCCCACCACTCCCCCCCCCAATTTTTCCCACTAATTTCCCTTCTCTGCTCGCTAAACCGGGTCAAAGGCCGACTTTCAAGCCGTACCGCAGGGCACACAAGAAGGAGTCCTGTCGGCCGCACCCCTGACAACCGCGGGACAAGCGGAGAAGCCACTAAGACCGCGGGGACGCGGTGAGGGAAAGGACGAGCCGAGCTCCCACCAGCAAGCAGACCCGCACCACGCCGAGGGCCGTGAACCGCCGCCATCCCTCCCACCCCCCCAGGCCTGTGAGAGGAGCGAGCCCTCCGAGTAACGCGAGCGGGAAGAGCCGTGATCCCCTCAGGCCGTGCCCCGCCGAGCAGCGGCTCAGCCCGGCATCAGGCCGCCACTCACCACACCAACGTCCCGCTCCCCACGGCCTCCCGCCCTCACCACGCGCGCGTGTGGCGCTGAAGCGGGCGGGGCGCATGCGCGAGCAGCGCCGGCGGGGCGGGAACCAGCTCCGCCCCGAGGGGTTGGCCTGGCCCGGCCCGGCCGCCTCCCTCACGGGCAGCCCTTCTGGCCGGTGCCCGCCTTCGGAAGAGAACAGAAACGGAAGAGACGTGAGAGGGTAGTACCGATAAGTGAGCCGTGGGAGGCCGAGGGAGCCTCTACTACCCCTCGGGCCTGGCTTTCCCTCACGGTCTGGTGGTTGTCGGGGCGCCCTGGGCCCAGCCGGCAACGGGGATCCTTCCTTCAGGTTCCCCCCACTAGCCTTATTTTGTAACAAAAGCGATGATACGGTGTGTCAGGCGTCCAGATTCAAGGGCTGTCTAACGATCTCAAGAGACGAAAGCTGTGTTTGATAGAATCCTAACCCTTAGCTACTGTCATCCTGATCAATCTATTGAAATACTTGTCAGAGGATGAGGTGCTGCAGCGTGAGGATTGCCTACGTACCCTCAGCTCCTTCCTCCTTTGCGATAGCTGCAGCTATACCTAAAAATGTAGGCACCTGACACGGTCCGATATTGCTTCTTAAACAACGGGCTACTGAAAATAAATTGTGTGTCTCGCAGCTCAGAATATAAGAAATGCTTTTATGTGTAAGTAAAGCATGCAGTGAGAACAAACAGCTCTGGAGAGGAGAGAATGAAGTTAAGAACTGAGTAAATAGGAATGGAAGGTTTGGCCTAATGTAATTTAAATTGAGGTGGTAAGGATTAGATGATTTCAAGAACTGAAATACATTGAAGCGGAGGGCTGCGGAAATAAACAGAGTGACCCCATGAGCACTGTCAGAACAGGAATTCCCAAGTACGTAAGTCTCTTCTAAGACAGCAGTTAAATGTGAACAAGATTGGCAATGTGAATAGAGGCAGATCCTGATGAATCAAAAGAAATACAGCATTAAGGAGAAAATGCAACAAGAAGCTCAAAAATTGCTAAAAGCAGAAAAGTTGGTTTAAAAGCCATAATTTACTTATCTTGATATAAAGCACCCAATATAGAATCAATCTGATTTTTCTGTCATTAGACCATAAAAGGTATTCTGGTTCCAGATAATTCTCTACATTTTTAAGTGCTACTGACTCTCTTCCAGCCCCCTCTGAAAGAGATTTAAATGTTTTTCCTGGAGGGAAAAAAAACCCAAACATAATTAGGTACCTCCTGCTAATGAAGTTTTGGGGTTTTTTTGGGGGGATGGAGGGGTTGGGGGGGGGGGTTGTTGTTTTTTTTAAATAGACAAACAATCTTCCAGGCTGAAAAAGATTGATTTTTCTTGCTGGAAATCCACTGAATATGACACCTCTTCATGAGAAAACATGAAACTCTTGGCAGAACTGAACCAGCAGTTTAAATACTGCACAAAAAATAAATACTTGCTTCAAAATAGATTATTCTCCCCATTGATCTAAAATTGATGGATGGTTTTAATAGTCAGCCTAAACTTTCTTGTGTCCCAATCTTTTTACATGCAGAAATTGAAGATGCATGGCATATAAAATGCATTTTATAATACTAAAGAATTTTAGATACTGATTTGACTTGGACCAAAGCCTCGATCAAGTCCTCAGAAACTTCTGATGTATTTCCAGAGAACTTCAGCACTAATTAACTTCTGGACCTTACCAATGTAATCTCTAGTGAGAATGTTGGACAGGAAGCTGAATTATGAACCAGTAGGCACCATCTTCTCTGGGTAAGATCGAATTTGCATAAGACAAGTCTATGAAAGATAAGGAAGAAGTGTCATCGGAGAGTTTACTCTTGTCTAACTGACACTTTCCAAGACTGCCTCAGAATTATTTTTTTCTTTTTAGAGTCTAAGAACTCCCACCCTTTTTTGTCTGGCAATACTCTCCTTGTAAAAGAAGATTTTATATACAGATTTCAGTGAAGAAACTGGTGCATCAGCCATTCGTGTTTTCCATCCAAGTAAAGTATGAAGGAGCATCTCTAAGAAATTGATATTGCTTTCTTCTCTAAAAAGCATACTGAGTTTTTTAGAACTGTGATGAAAAAGTTTTATTTAAAAATGTAGAAATACTACTTTACATCTTTTGGTGCATCTTTCTGATGAAGAAGTGAATTTGGCTACGATATGTTTAATGGAGCACTGAAGAATGAAAATCATTATCTACAACGTTTTGGGCAAGTAATTAGCTGTCCCTTTGAAAAACAGAAACATGAAGCTTTGCAATTTATGAGCACAATTGACTCTATGTGACTAATAATAACAAGTAAATCTGGCATAATCCCATAAATACAATACATACTATATTCTAGACATATAATTGGCATGTACATAAAAAATGGTAATCAGATACAAAGTATGCATTTAGTTTAACAAGTAAAAAGAGGAATAAAACTGTTTCTCTACCCAGGAAACAAATGGAAATAAAGTGGGTATATGTTCCAAACCAAAACATATTTCTGTGTGAAGTATATCATGAAATACAATACAATACATAACTATTTCCATTGTCTAAATTATCAGTGCTATAATTTTTATAAACAACTAGAAGTAGTTCTGTAATTATCAGACACTTTGCAAAAATTCAGTGTAAATGATAATTGAGGGCTTTTCCTGAGATGGAACTAGAAGATACCATTGCACACTTGAGTAAAATTCATGTTATTCTTCCCTTTAACTTTGAAAACAATTGAAAAACAAATATTTTGAATTCTTTTGTCTAAGTGGCCTGAAGCATTTTTCCAAATCCAATGCATTTTAATCTGAGTTTCCTTTCCCTGTAGATCTGATTTTCGAGTTTCACTTACCCAAGTATTGTGTTCATAACACCATGATATCTTCATAGCTTTATTTTTGCTCTTTTCTCTTGCAGTTTCCATTATCCAAAGATAATGAAGGTTCTCATTTTATTTCTCCAGAGGAAGGAAGGATCCTGGATCACAAAGACCTTCTGTATTTTTCAGATAAGTAGAACAACATGTGTCTCTAGAGGCTAGATAGTGGTCTTTGTAAATTCAGGATCAACCTTGCAATAGTCTTTACAAGAATAAAATCGTAACAGTCGGGGATGTAAACATGTAATGTGTTTCTTGGTGTTACATTTTGTGGTGTTACCTGCCAGACAGATGTCAGACTTGCTTTGAAGTAGGCATATGTAAAGTTTGCATGTGAGAGATCGAGTTATAGTTTTGCTTCTTAGTGACTGAAGGTCATAAACTGTAATACTAGTAACTGTAAGACAGAGGCCCTGAGGAACCTCTGTGAGAGCCTGACCTGCCACTGCTAAGCCATGGAGTAGGCAGGGACATTGAGTACAGCACATATTTGTGACAAATGTGGTTTTTTGGGCTGAAGCAACTTTCAGGTTTTTGAACAGCTTCCCAGGGATCTGTTGTGGTCTCTTGTGTGTTAAGAGCCCTTGGAGTTGTTCAACTTACACTCCAGAAGTAGCATATAGACACCTTTGTTTGCTAGTCTGGGTTTTTAGCTCGGTTGTCGGACAGTGAGTTTTTGAAATTTATTACTCACTAGGTAGGGTGTGGTATAATTTTCCTTCTATGCCTGATCTGTAGAGGGAGTATTTTTGTTATAGCTCTGTTCCTGGGAACCTGGCTCTTTTAACACAGTCATTTACTCTTGCATTTAGTTGCTTGAATCTTTGGCTGCTGCAGAAAATAGCACCTCTTAGACAACCTTAGAAATTGTAATTCAGAAAAATAAAATTGACTAAGAAGGCTTCATTTTTAAGATTTTCTCAAAATATAACTATGCTTTAAATTACTTCCTTACAGAGCTACATAAAAAATCTTACATTGTAGTAAAGGCCTTTGAATTATTTGCCTTTTAATATATACAACAATGCCATGATATTGTGTCTGCGATACAAAAAATGCCAAACACACTGGGTATTAACACATTTGTTCAAGTCTAAAATATATGAAGTTTTACTTAAGCTGGCTCTCACTATTGTTTTAGATCTAAGCCATCGGTTTGACTGAATATCTCAGGGGCCACTGTCATGTATCAAGACATCGTGGCCAGTCCATTGCTTCGCTGCTGAAGTTGAACACTTTGGAGAGTGCAGTGGATTCAGCAGCGCTGATTTGAAGCTCTTTCAGTCCAGCAGTGGAACTGATTTTGAGCATGCACACCGGTGGCACGGAAGTTGATATTTGCACGATATCATCTGAAAGAAAATGGTACAAGTGGGAGGAGGTAAGTGGTACACTACTGCGTGTCACAGAAACAAGGAGAAAAGTCTCTAAAATCCCTTGGAATGTTTTTCAGATTTCATGATGTTTACCTTGATATTTTTATAGAGACATTGCTAACACATCTGCTATATATGAAAGAGATTTTATTGATAGTATGAAATGGCACATTTGTACAGGTTGAGGATTTCAGGCGGTTGATACTGGTACTCATTTTTTTTATTAAGTATAAAGTTTGGTAGGGTTTATTGTAGTACGTATAGTCTCAGAAAAGAGCATATGTTTATGCATTGTGGTTTTTCTGTAGTTTCTCATTTAGTATTGCTATTTTCTCTTAGCATGAAGTAATTTATATTTTTACATCTGCTCAGAATCTGAGTTGGATGAAATTCTGAAACAATAATTGTTCATTGCATTTGCGTTGGTACTAAGGTAAAGTGTATTTTGAGATACCATTGGCAAAGGCCTGTCGCAATAGCGGTATAAAATGGCCAGGCTGTGTAGTTTTACTGCCAAGAGAAAGCCATTTAAGTAGTGAAGGACCAACTCTTGAAAGATTTATCCTAAAAGTAAGCCTGACTTTACAGAGTAGGGCTGTGCAGCAGGAGGTTCACCCTTTTGCGTGAGATGCATAATTTACATATGCTGATGCCTTACCTTGGCAAGGTCCTGATCTGAAAATACGAGAGACTGTCCTCACAGCCTACCTCGCTACCAGTCTGAAGTGTAATGCGTCCCTGCAGGTAGCGCTGTGACTTCAGCCATGATCTCCACATGATAGTTGTAGCACTGAGCATTTATTTGAAAACTAACAGATGAAATAGCCCTGCAGAGAGCACACCTCCACAGAGGTGAGAGGCATCCACCCCATAGCCCTTCTCCAGTGCAGTTCAGCAGCGTGTGGTCACTGCACTGCACTGCACAGCAGCCCCCAGAGCTGGCAGCAGCCACACAGTCTAGTTCACTTCCAGTACTAACACCATGGGGACACGCGAGGCTCTTCTTTCCCTGCTCTCTCCATTCCAAGAATGTCTCCATTCTTTGTGCAGCTTATACTCAAGCTCTGCGGGGCATCAAGAATACTTGTATTTCTGTCATACCGTACATTTAAAGGCAATAAATCAGGTTACAAACCTAAGTAGGATTTATTTCTGTGAAATTCAGAGTGTTGCGATCTCTGCTGACATTGCACAGAAGACTGGCTAAGTAACTTGATCAGTTGGACAAGTCCAAAGCCACCCAAAAGTAAGTGAATGCTTATACTCCTTCGCTGTTCTGCAAGTGTTGCTGTTTATCCCGATACAACCTGCCTTTGAGGCAGGCGGGACAAGAATAGTGTGTAGGTGGGTGATAAACCGTGGCCGCAGGGTGGAGGGACGCTCGGCACCAGTTTGCCTATTAGCACAAACAGATGACACGTGCCTCAGAGACCAATTCTCTCTCTCACTTTTTTCTCCTGCTCATCTTTCTGTGCACACTCACGCTCTTCCAGCACTGCACACCTGCACAAGCTGGGATCCTTGTGGGGCGTGGAAATCAAAGGTACCTTTGAGTAACACAGTCTGCCAGCAGCGAGGATTCCAAAGCCCTGCCTCACCTTTCTTGCTTTAACGAGGAAACGCTACTCGATGACTGCGTTATGACATGATAACATTTTACAAAGCCCCTGCGATCCCGTTACCTCTGCCCGCGAACCGCCTCCCAGAGGTTTTGCGGTCATCGGCGAGCGCTGCAGAGACCTGCGCGCCCCGTCGCGGTGCCGGGTCGGGCGTCCTCGGCCCCGTGCGGCTGCGGGCTGGCCCACCCTTGCGGGACCGCCGAGAGGACGGGGCGGCTAGTCCAGAGACTACGGTAGGGCGCGCCCCGCCCCCGCTGCCGGGAGCCGGGCCGGGGCTCGGCGGCCACGTCCCCGCTCCGCGCCGGGCCGCGGGCGATGTCGGCGGCGGGCGGGCTGAGGGGCGGGCGGGCGGCGCGCCCCGCGCCCTGACCTCCCGCGCCATGCGGCTCTCCTGCAAGGTAGCGGCGGCGCTGCTGTGCCTCGGCAGCCTGCTGCTCCTCTATCTGCTGGCGGGCAGCGCCGCCGCGCCCCCGCGACCGCCGCCCGCGCCCTCCGCGCCCGCCCGACCCGCCGCGCCTCTCGCCCGCCGGCAGCCGCGGCTCAGCCGGAGCCCGCCGCGGAGGAGCCCTGCCGGGGGCAAACTCGCGAGCGCCAGGTAACGGCCGGCGTCGGGACGCGGGAGCTCGGCCGGCCCACGCGTGAACGGCCAACGCCCCACGCGCGACCGCCTCCGGTCTCTGCCTTCGGTGGGATGCCCGCCAGGCCCCTCCTGCCCAGCTCCGGCCGGGCCGCAGGAGCCTGCCCGCTGTCGGGCGTGCCCAGCCCCACGCGTGCCCGGGCCCTCCTGCCCCGTCGGTCCCTTCTGCTGTGGCCGCTCGCTGGTGTCTCTTCGCCGCCCGGTCTTTCAGGCACTTCCCTTTTTCTCTTCGCCCCTGCAAGTGACCGGTGAATTGGAAACCCTTGTGCGAATGGCTCTGTCTGTAGAAGTATAAACGTTTTCCTCTGTGTTTTCACTTTGGAGCATGGTTGCCAGAGATACCACGAAAGCGCGTGGAGGAGTTAACCTCTGCCTCTGGTCCCTGCGTTGGAGCAGGGTGATACCTCCTGTGCGTGCCTGTGCAAGGGCGGCCTCTGAAATAGCTGCTTTTCCATGAGTTTTGGCCTTGTTTTGAAGGCTGACGTGGGGAATGTGGTACTCGCTGGCTGGAGTCCGTGAGGAGCTGCTGTCAGTCTCGGGAGCTGCACTTTTGCGCATTTTTCATTAATGCTACAGGGAAAAGGAAAGGTGGCTGGCTATTTCTGTGTGGTGCTGCTGGGTTCCAAACTGCGAGGCAGTGATGGATTTTAAGCTATTTGGAATACTTTTTATATGTAAATTAATTTAATGAAACTTGAAAAAACAGTTTGAAATCATAGTGTGTTGTGTTCCCTCTTGCAGCACCTTACAAGCAGAATATTTTTTTAAAAAACAGTAATTACTTCAGAAAAAGATACGGGCAGTGTGCTTTCAGTGGGTGGAGGACTGTTTTCCCCTTTGCATTCCAACTATATTATGGTCAGTGTGACCTCATATCTAATTAACTTGGTATGCCTTTGTGTCTTTGATTCATGATTTGACAGAGATGTTCTGAATGAAAGACTATTCCTGGTTTTTGAGCTCTTATTCCTTAACTTACTAAAGCAGTTGGTTTCTTACAAGCATTGTTATGCTACTGAATGCAAGAGATGTTTACTGTGGCTGAGAATGGATCATGGACAGAATTCAAATGCATGTATTAAAGCAGGATTATTTCCACTAGCAACTGTACCTCCTGAAGTCATTTTTCTTTAAGGCATATCTCTGCGATTATCATGGAAATCAAGAACACTGAAGGAAGGAGCCCAGAAAGTATGAAACTGCTAGAGAGTGTAAACAACTGTTCTATTTTCAATGAGCTTCTTCATGTTCCAAAAGTTGACATTATCTAAGTTTTCTATTATTTTTTGACTTTGCAAGTACTTTATACAAGGTCTGCAACATAACAGAAAAAGAAAGGAATGCTATATTTAAACCATGTATTTTCTTCAATTTTGGTTGGGGTTTTGTTTTTGTGGGGTTTGGTGGTTGTTTTTCTTTTCCCTCACATCTGCTGGCAGGACATGATCGTGCACTATTGGCACCAGCAGGAGTTTGTATAACTGATACGCGCAATTCTGTGGGTCCAGTTCTGCCCCTTGCCGAAAGATTCGGTATTGTGTTAGCTACTACTAAAATAAAATTTATTTAAATGTGGGTATCGATTAAAAAAATATTTTTTGGGGGGGTGCCATAATGTGGTCCAGGTCAAGGAGATGCCTGCCTTGGAAAGGCAGAAATACCCGCCAACAGGTGCCATTCTGGAACAGATCACATCCACGCTCACATGGTGAGGGCATCAGTTGGTGGGATCTGCTTGGCTTACAAAGCTTGATCTAAGATACACTGAAAGCTGTGTGAGGCTATTTTCAGGGGGCTTGAATTTGGAGTGGAAGAAACAGACAATGATTTAACTACTTATTAACTTCAGGAGTGACTATTCCCATTGATTGAATAGGCTTTGCTTATATGTGTGCTTATAGTAAAGCATCTAATGTAACATGCTGAATTAGGGCCATTACTGCCTATTCATTCCTATAATATAAATAATTACTATTTTAGTTACTCCTTATGAGCAAAGGAAGATTTTTATTAATTTTTTTATTTGATGTGAGAGCTCCTATATGAAGTAACTGATTCCTTTGGCATAATATCTATTTGTGACTGTTTAAGATCTTGTGATCTGGTCATGGTCTATGTGTTTATTTGTAGACCGCATGATTGATTCAAATCACCTTAGTGAAGCTTTGCCTATGTGAATGTAAAAAGTTGTTTTAATTCAGTTTTGCCAAGTTGATTTGTGTAGTTTTGTCAGAAGGATGCAGGTTTTGATCTAAACTCAGAAATAATCAAAGGCATAATCTAGGATTTGCACTCGTTTTATAAGAACCGGTCATGTTGAAGGCAGGGTGAATTGTAGTTAAAGTGGCATTTTTTAATACTGCTTTCTGTAGCCACATAATAATAATAGAAAACATTAGGTTTTAATTTTTAAGAAGTGCAGGTTTCTTCTTATGTAAGTAGTCATACATGATAAAAGCTTAACTTAGTCACATATCATTAGCTGGCTGGTACCTAGCAAGTGTTAGTAAGTATGTTCACGTGTCCTGCTTTGGTCATTAGATAATTTTGGCAAATCTAGATGACTGTTGCATTTAACTGTCTGGTTAGCTTGGAAAACTGATTTTTGATGGTGGTTTTACTGATCCTTCCTCTTGGAAGTAACGAGTCCTATGCCTTCAGTAAGATTTTTTTCATATGAAGAATTCTAAGTATGTGCCAAACCAATGTGTGCAAAGTATCAAAAAGCAAAAGGGTTATTTTACATTTGAAGGGCAGATGTGACCACACTTTCTATTAGACCAGCATGGCAAGGCTTGGGAAGTGAACCTTTGCCAGCACATTTAGTTCCCTGGAAGTAACTTTTCCAAAGCAAAACATGTCTTACATGGCAACCTGTCAAAATAATTCTTTCTTTGCAGCCTGTGTGCACATGCACACAAGTTAGGCTTGAGTTTGGTAGCCTATAATGACATGCTGAAGGCCCAAATACCTCAGACTGGTCTAACAAAGAACCTACTTGATAAAAGAAGAAGATAAAAACATCCACTCTGGTTTTGAGTGTTTTTTCTCCCTTTTCTCTGAGCAATAGAAGGAGATTGAAACTTCAACATTTTTTTGTCAGCAGCTACAGTCGGTTTTGTGCAACTGCATTAAAGTGACAAAACTTTATTTAAAAACATTTAGAGCCTTTCTAATTTAGATTTTAAAGTGTGCAAGAGAATATGTTTCATATAATAGAGCCACTGTTGGGACATTGACTCAGTGTTGACTGTGAGGAAAGGAGCCTATTTAGTGAATCACCAGTTTTGATACATTGCCTAAATCTAACCTTGTTTATGCTGCAAGAGTAAATGAGATCATAATCTGAAGAAGGTTTCAAAAACTAACAACTGTATTGCATTTTGTAAGAATCTGCATGCATTATTTTTCTCTCAGGAATAAATTTGAAGGCTTGAATAGATTAGCAGGCTCTGTAATGAGATGGGAATGCATTATTTTGAATGGATCTGGATTGATTTAGACAGGTTTTGGGTTAATTATGTTTGAGACACTTTGGCTGTGACTAATAAAAAAATTTTGTGATGCTGTCTGTAGTGCTTAATCTTAGGCAACAGTGCTGAATTTTAAAGCCATATAATAGGAGAACAGGAGGAGAGGGAGAGCAGGAAGCAATTTTCTCTGAACAGATGGGTAAACGGGGAACAGAGCAAAGAGTTTGACATAATGTTATATTAGTTAGATTTATAAAATATCGACAAGCTACATTTATGTACTGAAATTAGAAGAAGGATTTCAAGGCAACAAAGAACTTGGGTATATAATTTCTTTATTTGTTCTTGTCAAACACATTAAACTTTAAGGCCCAGGTCACTGTATTGTTTTAGATGCATTTAAACATTTAATTTAGGTAATAAAATCCAATTATAGACTTTATCCATAACCAATAAGTTGGACTATAAATGAATGAATGCACATATAAATGTTAGGAAGAATTGGCTAATGATTGTAGTACTCTGTGGATCTATGTACTTTTTGATGTGCTTGGAAGTCTCTTGAGGTAGGTAACTATTACCACTGTAACAGCTGTTCCCATTTTACAGGTAGGACAACTAAAGCAGAAAGAATTAGTGACTCACCAAAGCTTTGCAGGGGCTGACTTGCTGAAATGAAGCCAAAAATGGTGCCCGTTTACCCTTCAAGCACTACCTGAGTACTTCTCTGAGTCAAAAGCTTATTCATGTTTCAGGTTGATAACCTAGCAATATATTCTTTCTGGCTTGCCAGCTGTTTTTTTATTCTGTGTAACAAATTTTATCCTTTGTACATTTTACCACAATACTAACATACTCTATCCTTTAAAAGAAAGTTTGTGCCTTTTGTCTGTTGTGTTTGTTTTATTGTCTAGGACCATCTGAGCAGGTAGTGTTTCAGAAAACTCTGGGCTTCCCAGTATGTTTGCATCAGCCACTGGTAACTACACAATAAACATTTGCAATTAGAGGAGATATACTGTATTGAATGAGGATTCCGTGCGTACCTTATAAGAAACCTCAGCTTATAGAAGGCCTTTCATTAAGCAGTAAGTCTGTTTGACTGAGAAGGCTCCTGGTGCCTTGCCTGACCTACCCCTGTTAGATATGAAGTAGCCACCTCACTGGTATGAGCTAAGTTCTAACCTCCAGTTTCTCTCTTGACAACGCATGGTGGAGGCTCTCTTTTCTTCAAGAGGGCATCCAGATAAGGCCGCAAAGCTATTCATTCTGTGTAAAGCAGAAGCATCCATGTGCTGTTGGTCAAACTGGAGCTGTTTTGGGTTGAAGACATTGGCTGTATCCTGCAGATCTTTAAGGAATATCCTTTCATCCAGATGTTACTTCTCCCTGTCCCTTCCCTTCCTCCTTGTGCTGTATGTACGTGCACGTATAAACAGAGAAGGGAAAGGGAGTTGTGATGTTCTTTGCTAGAATCTGCTCGTTTGCCTTCCTAACAGTTTGACTTTGCCTTACACTTGCCTCTTTTCAAACTTCTGGATAATAATAGTAATTTTGTAAAGGCCAAGCTAAAATTGTTGTTAAATGCATCCTGCTATGGCACTCTTTTTATCTCCCTTTCCAGCTCACCTTTGTTCTCACAGTTGTCTTGGTTTCTTTATGTACTTATAAAAAAGATGTAAAATGTTGTGTCCCAACATTCTTCTGTACCTCATGTCTACTTTCCTTGCTAACTGTTGCCCTCAGTGTCCCGGACTACTACAAAGGTAGTTCAAATCCTACCTCATGCTCCTTTTCTCAGGGATTTTTATTCCTACTGAGGCCATTGCAGGCTCCTGTACCCCTTCGGCTGAGACCTTCATGACTCATAATTATTCATCTCCGAGGTTCAGCTTTCTCCTCCACTCTCTGGGGTGGAAAGGTGTTTGTGTTGGCAGGTGGGATGTCTCTTGTTCATCCGTAGCTCCCATGGGCTTACAAGGCATTCTGTTTTCATCAAGGGTTGCTTCTGCCGAGTCTGTTCCTTGGAAGTGCTTCTCTACGTATACTGGATTTTTCACTACTAAATAGCTGCGTAATGGAGTGTTCACTGTGGCTAAAATTTGCAGAGAAAAGCTTAGTGCTTTGGTGTTGGGTTTTGAAATGTTGCAATAAAAGCTTAGAGCTTAGTCCCTCTCCCAGTGAATTCCATTGCCAGAAGCTATATCAAAGCCGTTCTCATCCTGCATATGGCTTGATTTAGAGACTCAATTAAGAGGGAACATTAAAGAGATAGGGAGAAGGGGGGAAAAGGGGATCTGTGTGAGCAGCTAATTATTCACTTCAATAATTCAGTGGTTTTTACACTAATAGGTTGGAAAGTAAATACCACTTCACATAGATGTAGTATTCCATTATTTATACACTGATGAAATTGGGGTTTAATTAAGACTAAAGCCTAAGACTTTAAACCCTTAATGAAACATGTTGCTTTGTATAGTCAGTAAAGTACTATTGGCTGGTATTCCTTAACACAGAAGCAGGTTACTCTGTAGTGTAGAGCGATACTATTATACAAAGCAGCATTTTAATGTCTGGAAAAAGATAATGACAGCTTTATTAACTGTCATTTTTCTCTTTACTAGAAACAAAAGTTCTGAATATTAACTTTACTGATTAATTATATGTATGTAATTGTGTGTGCTGAGAAGAGGCAGGGATTGATGTCCTCTGTTCAGTGATATGTCAAGAACTGGTAGTGATCTATGATTAGCCTTTTGAACTCTTCTGTAATGATTACGATGCTTGTGATTTAGTTGCTTTGTCAGCACACATCCATCTAACACAGTATAAATGCCATCCGTGTTGGAATGTGAATACGATACAGTAGAAGCATTCCTGGAGGATGTGATTTTACCTCCACACTAGTGGGGGGGGGCACACAAAACCAGAAGGCCCTATTTTCAAAATGTCTCAATGTTTCAACTCTCCAAAAGAGCCCTGATTTTTCTGGCTAGGAAGTAGCTTCAATGTGTCTTTTACATGCAGATTCCCCTGTCATCTAGCTGAAATTTATTTAAAGCCTGCACAGATGGGTGCAAACCATAGTTTGGCCCCTGACTGCTCGTGGAATATAGTCTGATTCATGTGGGACATGTGAATATGTTTGTTTTTAAAAATCTCTATTTTAACAAAATCTCAGGGATTCCATTGGGTGAAATGGAGAGCAGTCCTTTGGAACTATGCCAGTACCTTCAGGCCAGGATTAAGGCATGCATTTTTAATAGCAAAATTAATTAACTGTTAGAATAATTTACATATGGATGGAGTGCATTTTTTTTAAAGTATGGATGTCTTCTTCCAGTGTAGCCATTATGGGCCTGGTAATGAAGTTACTGGATGTAGTTCTGTGATCTGCATTGTGTTATAAAGTTGGCTAGGTAGTAATAAGTCCATTCTGGCTTCATAACATATACACTGGGAAAAAAAGCTATCATTTGCACAGAGCAAGTTGTCTGGTTTGAGGTGCTATTGAATTAATTTCATCTGTGTATGTAGTGCAGTGATTTATGCAAATCCAGAAATGTAGGAATAACCAGAAAAATTCTGAAAATAGCATATTTCTTTGTGTTGTAATTTTAACACTCTTGTACCATTGACAAAATTGGCCACTTGCATGTTCTGTGGATATCTAATCAGAAAAAAACCTCCTAATCCCTTACGAAGTGAAGGGGAAGAAAAACCCTGATATGTGTTAATGCGGGATTCTCTTCATGTTTACCTCAGTATGTTTTATCTGCCTCTTTATGAATTTTCAGGAAGCCTGGAGAACAGAAACATTCAAAAGAGCCTTCATCTTTGCAATGCATGCATCTGGCAGTTGTGGCATGTGGGGACCGGCTGGAAGAGACGCTAATCATGCTGAAATCAGCAGTTCTCTTCAGCAACAGGAGGCTCTGTTTTCACATATTTGCTGAGGATTCCCTTAAGCCTGAATTTGAGAAGAAGGTGAGTTTCTTTGTCATTTGGTAAATAAATAAACAAGTAAGTTATAAATCACACATCTCTGAGAAAAATTACATCGAATTAAACAAGTAGCAACTAAATGCTTTTTTTTACTGTCCGCAGTTTATAAATTCCTTAGGCATGCATATTTTTTTAAAAAAAAGCTATATAACATATAATGTCTAATTCCTCCCCCTATGTCTTTCAGTTAAAGGAATGGCCTTCCTCATATACAAAGAAGTTTGAATACAACATTTACCCAATAACCTTCTCAGTAGGAAATGCTCAGGAATGGAAAAAGTTATTCAAACCATGTGCTGCCCAGCGCCTTTTTCTTCCGGTAAGGCACCTGGATTGCTGAGTAGGTTGCTTCAGGAAAAGGTTAATTCCACAGAAAGGAAGCTTTCCTGGTGTAATATTAAAACCATTTTCAGGCTGAAACATCTGCTTAAAGATATTTTAGTCTGTGCTTTAGCCACTTAGCAAAAAAAAAAAAAAAAAAAGAAAAAAAACCAAAATAGAAATCCAGCCTCGTTTTTTCTCCTGCTAACAAAGGATGTGTGTTTCTTATTTGCCTCTAGTTCCATTAGCCTCTCGGACTTTTAAGACTCAGCGCAAGAGCTCACTCAGGGCAGATGCTTTCAGGGTAGATGCTGCATGCCTTCCATAAATAACATTCTTTTCAGCGTGCAGTCATCATATCCTCTTTACCCACTATCTCCCTTTCCATATGTTAGCCCTTAGACTGATGCTTTCAGCAATCCCTTTTCCTCGAGTTTTATTTCTTTTTCCAAGACTGTCAGATTTGCCCTTAAAGTAATAATTCCAATGTGCTCAAAGTCAGATTTCATGCAAGAGCCCTGTGTACCCTGGGATCTTCAGGTTCACTGAAAATTTGTGTTCTTTACTGTATAGTACTTAGTGTCATAAACTGAAGATATTTAAGGTTGCTGGAGAGAAGGAAGGTGTTGATAACAATTTTGCATATGCAGAAATAGCAGAAATTGAAAGAACTTTTGCAAAAAGCAATTTCTGTGGAAATGAGGACATCTATCAAAAATATCTTGTGCATTGCTGTTGATTGGGGTGACTCCAATAAAGTGACATGCTATTCACATGATCCAGGTTTCTTCATTGCTGTCTTATGAGAAATGGGGGACACACACAAAGAAATCTTTACTTTCTCAGATGGAAACAATCAGGAGACAGCTGCACATCCAGATACGTAGACTGTGAATACATATGTGAGAAAATATGTGCTGTCAGCAGTTCTGTTTATCTGCCATTTAGGGGTAGACTATCAAATGCACAAAGGCCAGATGGCCTGAGAGTAACTCCAACTTCAGCAGGGATCCTCTCTTCTCCAAGTAAATACTTATATCACCTGGAAAATAATCCTGAAGTATTAGCTTGTTCAATACAGATTGTTTACAAGGATGTACTCAAATGGGGTTGTTTTCACTAGGTAAACACAATTCTCTGTTCTTCCTATTTCTGTGGTATTTTTTGTCATTTCGGTACACTCTCATCACAGAAACTGTTTCACTTTTGTTTTTCATCATCCTTCTGATAACAGAAGAGGGTTATGTATTCATGCTAATTCCTTTAGGCTGGGCAGTGCTTTTTTGGTGCCTCTTTTGTCACTGGTGTTACTGGAAAACTCCGAACTTCGGCAGCGTCTTGTAAGGAACATTATACTGTTGCATGCTGTTTTAGCAAAACTAGGAGGCAGCCTGAACTGTAAATGTTTGTTTCTCTTGGGGCAGTTGCAAAACGTTGTGTTGGTCAGGCTGAGGTTTATGGCTTTGAATAGGAGGGGTTGTCTGAGAGTAGTTGCACCTGACACTAAGTTCATATGGATAGAGTAAAGAAAACAAGTTGTAGTAATAGCTGAGGTGGCAAGTGTCCAGTTGGACTTTTGGTACTGAAGTTCGCAGCCTGGCAGAACCTTGGGCTGTTTCCATGTAATTTCAGCCACCGTTATTTTTATCAGTTCTTGATAACTAGGTTCTGATGTCCCCTCCGATTGAGACAATGCTGTAGAAATCAAATCTGCACACAGCAGGAGCAGAGGATTTCTAGTGTTACTGTTTAGAGAACTATTTTGACTTGTATTTTAAATAAATACCAGCAGGGTATCAGTATCCTTTTTTTCTTATCCTTCCCTGTCCTAAGTGTTTTACCCTGCAGCGGCATAAAACGTGACTGGATTTAGGGAGGGCCCCAGGAGAGCAGTAGTTGAGTTTATCAGCTGTTTTGCCCTCAGTTGTGCAAATTGCTTTGCTCCTGATAATGCTAAGCCTGAGTGGAATGTGAGTCTTTGATTCACAAGTGCCTCTCCTGCCAAAGAAATCTCTCTCCTGCAGCACCATGTAAAAGTGGACAGGAGGGTAAGGGGAATGTGTTAAGGGAAAATTGTGTAAGAATCTTTCAGTGGTTTTACTCACTGATAAAACTAGAGCTACGGGATGTGATTCTGCAGCTTGTAGTAATGAACTGTTTTGTCTTGGGTAAAAGGTTGACGTACGCATTGAATCTTGGGTTACTAAAATATTAAGGAAGCTCATATGGCTTCCTACATTTTACAGAGGCATTCTGTGACATCTGATCACATTTGCTACATAGACGCAGGGAAAGTAGATTGAGCCTCCATGTAATCTCACAAATCTAAATTTCTTGCTGCAGTCTACTATAATAAAACCATCAATGGGATTTGCAGAGATGGAATATAGAAGATGTAGATCTAAACATGAACACAAAATGAAACTAAAAATAAACTAGGAGGGTAATGCTCTCAGCAATCACTTGAAACTGTTTTGTAATACTAACACGGATCTTGAGACACCAGGTGAAAAACTGTCTTCTCACGAATGTTGCATAGCACAGAGCTGGCTTGCAGCTGTTTCTATATTGCTGGTTTGGAGCTACCAAAACAATCAGCTAAAGTACAATGAAATGCTTAAGGGATTTTTGGATGATTTTAGCTCTAATAGTAACTAACATTGAGAACCCTTCTCAAAACATTTAATCTACTTAAGAGCTTTTAAGGTAGATTAGCAATATCCCTGTATTATAGCTGTCCTCTTGAGTACGCTGAAGCATCCAACCCAGTGGATCAGTAGCAGCACTGGGAATAGATGTCAGGACCTTATCCAAACAAAAGTCTCTGTCTGTGTTGTAACTTGAGCTAATTGCTTGCTACAATTCAGTTTAGTAACTCAACTTGGTGGTAGTATACATTACCATCATAATTTTGGATAAAGCTCTGATAAACTGCCACACTAGCCGTTGCAAACCATTAGGTAGTATAGCTTCACAACACACCAATATGTGTTTACACAGTAGTGTGTTATTACTTGCCAACCTTGCTAACACAGGGACAATCTATGGAGACAGAAGTTGTGAAATCAAATTACAGATAATTGAGTATTTAAGTGAAGTGTCAGGCTAAATATAGCCAGTTCTGTGCAGAACTTTTTGACAGATTTACCAAGAGTACTCTATATAGCTGCAAAAAAATCACACTTCTTTTAAGCTGTAA